>NC_139217.1:108753276-109224752 GCF_055691185.1 Crinia signifera | reverse complement strand
CAGTGCCCCCCATGTGTATGCAGTCCCTCCCCCAGTGCCCCCCCATGTGTACGCAGTCCCTCCCCCAGTGCCCCCCCCATGTGTACGCAGTGCCCCCCATGTGTACGCAGTCCCTCCCCCAGTGCCCCCCCATGTGTACACAGTCCCCCATGTGTACGCAGTGCCCCCCGTGTGTATGCAGTCCCCCCAGTGCCCCCCGTGTGTACGCAGTCCCCCCCAGTGCCCCCCGTGTGTACGCTGTGCCCCCCCCCAGTGCTCTGCCCCCCTATGTGTACCCCGTATGTACATTGTCCTCCTTCAATGCCCTACAGTAAAGCTTCTACTCTCTGGGTGTCATGCTCATTGCCAGGGGTTTCTTGGGATGGATGTCTTGCCTGTTGACAGGGGTTTCATGCACTGGGACGGGTGTCATACTCAATGCCAGGGTTTTTTTATTCTTGTGGCCAGGGGTAATGCTCATTGCCAGGGGTGTGTTATCATTAAACATTTAAAAAATCTAATTGTATTCTTTCACTGAAATTTAAAATTTCAAAAAAAATAAATAAATAAATTGAAAAAAAACTATGAAATTCCAAAGACAAAAAACCTTACGGTTTCACATGTCCCATTAAGGCTTCTTACACATGATCTGCCATTTCTGAAACCTGTTGTAACTCTTCCACTCAAACGCCAAAAAGCAATGAAATTACGATCATTAAGGCTGACGCCTTAATGGACGTGTTCCTTGCGCAATACAGATATGGTTCGCCATCACAGCCTGTGGGTAAGTGCAGATTCAGCACTCTCACAGAGTGAGATTGCTGTCACTCACACAATGGTGGAGCTGCTAATTCACAGATTTGTGTGCTCATTGGAATACACACATGCAGTCTATGCAACTGAAGGTCTGAACAGTCATGTGGCGCACTCATCCTAATAAGTACCTGCAATCATCTAAAACGGTCTAGCCCTCTGAGTTACTATAGTGTTCATTCTAGCACCCGCCATCTTTGAAAACTCATGCAGTTCCTCTTCCCTGCCTGGGGTGTAGCTGTCTGCTGTAGTGCTTCTAGTGTGATCTGTATATCAGCACTGCAAACCAGACCTGTGCTAGAAACACTACAGCAGATAGCAACACCCCAGACAGGGTAGAGGAACTGCATGGGTTTTCAAAGATAGCGGGTGCTAGAATAAACACTATTACTAGAACTATCCCACTGCGGGTCCAACATCATGCACACTCACTACATATATCCATTTCATTTAGTATTCACATGCAGTTACCAGAAACATCTTTCATAATTGCAAAAACTATAATACTCCCAACTACTATGCATCTACTCTTTCTTCTCCCGTACGCCTTCATGCTGCTCTGTCTTCCCCGATACCTACTGCTGTGTGGATTCCCTCATCCACAACAATGTGTCTATTCCCATCTGCCCTGCCCTGTCTTTCCACACAGATGCCACTGTTTCCTTCTATATGTGCCACTGGCTTCCCCTCTATTAGCGATACTCTGTCTCCCCCTCCATCCATGCTGCTCTGCCCGCCTCATCCATGACAGTTTCCTTCCATCTGTACTGCTGTCTCCCCTCTCCATCTACGCTGTTCTTTTTTCCCTTTATCCCCTTTGCTCCGAACCCCCTCCCCCATCAGTGCTGTCTTTCCTCCAACTGCTCCTCTGTTTCCCACCCAATCGCATCACTCTGCCTTACCTTCCCCAATCTGTGCCACTGTTTTCCACCCATCTGCTTCGTTAGTCCCCCATCAGTGCTGCTTCCCCATTATCTACACATTTCTATTTGTCCCCATCCACATGACACTGTCTCCTCCCCTAATCAACACCACTTTTACCCCATCCGCTCAGCTCTCTTTTGCTCAGACCTTCAGTTGCATAGACTGCATGTGTGTATTCCAATGAGCACACAAATCTGTGAATTAGCAGCTCCACCATTGTGTGAGTGACAGCAATCTCACTCTGTGAGAGTGCTGAATCTGCACTTACCCACAGGCTGTGATGGCGAACCATATCTGTATTGCGCAAGGAACACGTCCATTAAGGCGTCAGCCTTAATGATCGTAATTTCATTGCTTTTTGGCGTTTGAGTGGAAGAGTTACAACAGGTTTCAGAAATGGCAGATCATGTGTAAGAAGCCTTAATGGGACATGTGAAACCGTAAGGTTTTTTGTCTTTGGAATATATATATATATATATATATAGATAGATAGATAGATAGATAGATAGATAGATAGATAGATAGATAGATAGATAGATAGATAGATAGAGAGATAGATATCATAATCTGGCAGTCTGGATGCACTGCCCCCAGCAGGCATCCCGGAGGGAGGGAACACCACCAAATGGGACTGCCTTGGGCAGGGCTTAAAGTGGTCCTGGAGAGGTGGTGGAACTCCGCTGCCCTAACACCGCCCCCCCCCCCCTCCCCCCCATTAGGCAGAGCCTAGAACAGTGCTCAGGAATTGTGCCCTACCACCCATAAAGGGGTAATGGCCCCACCAGACATGGTAGCACAATCGTATACACATTACACTGCATGTAGTGCCCATGATTCATATTAAATCACACAGTAATTCCCCTTATACACATAGGGCCAAATGTAATAGGGTGAGAGTTTCAGAAAGTGAGAGATTTTGGGAGAGTTTTCCCATTTTTTTAAAGCAGCAATCAATTACATGGCAAAATCAACCTGGTTTTGCAGTGTAATTGATTGCTGCTTTAAAAAAAAAAGGGGGAAATTCTCTCAAAATCTCAAATTTTCTGAAACTCTCACCCTATTACATTTGGCCCATAATGTCCACAGTTGTTCATCTTAACTTTACATTATATACGCCGTGCCAGAAGAAGAAGCCGATGGGACAGGTTTTTCCTGTTGGAATTACTGTTCAGGGCTGTGGTGGAGGTGGAACTCAGTTCCCCCTACCATTAGAGGTGGTGGAACTCAGTTCCACCCAGTTCCCCCTCACTTTAACCCCTGGCCTTGGGTAACTGACAGGTCAGACTTCCAATAGGAAGTCACTGCCAGTCACAGTGAAACCAGAGCAGTCTCACAGACTGCATCTGGATTCACTTAGGCAGAGAACATTTTCCAGATTTTACCTGGAGAGGCTGCAGCCCTGCAGCCCATAGTTATAAACCGCCACTGATTATGCTGCACAGGTATATTTTCTACAGTGCTAGTTCATTTTCATGCATGTAATAGCAGTGTTTAGGATATATATATATATATATGTTTATATATATATAATATATATATATATATATATATATATATATATATATATATATATATAGTGGATCCAGAAGGTGGCCGGCACTCCATATAGCTTGCACAAAACAGACCGGGTGCCCTCCCAGGAGAGGGGGGTTAGACTCACTCCAATACACAGATGCACAAGCGGGTGGCACTCCAGAAAAGAATACAATAATCAAAGGTTGTGGTGATCCAACGTTTGTAATTGCCAGTCTCTGTAGTTGCTGGTGACTCCCCCACTCGAGCTAAGCCACACCCTTAAGCATGGGCCACTATCACTGCATTCCCCCGGTGGCCCATTCATTGTCTCAGTCCAACACTGTAACCTGTGCAAAGAGAGTTACATCATGCTCCCCACTAGGGATGCCAATCCCGGGGCGTTTTTTTAATCCCAGGATTCAGGATTGAAAAATGCTCAATCCTGGGATTCCTGGGATCCCGGTATTGGCATCCCTAATAATAAAAAACGCCCTGGCCGCCCACTATTTACTTACATTTGCGGAGTGGGCGGCCGGGCTGATTGGGTGGCTTGGAGCCAGGTGCAGCCGAGAGCCAGGTATGCTGAGTGGGCGGGCGGGGTGGCTGGGTGGCCGGGAGCCAGGAAGGCTGGGTGGGTGGGCGGACTGCTGGCTGATGCGGGCTGTACGGCTGTGCAGCTGTGCCCTGCACAGCGTGACCTCTGACCTCGTCACGCTGCGCAATGCTGCACTGCCGGGTATGGGAGAAGCTGGGCAGCGTCTGAGCGACGCCCGGGATTGCCCACCACTGTGGGGGCATGGCCAGTGCATTGTGAGCACCATGCAACCAGCCCCTTTATCTCAGTGAGCAGAATACAGAGGTCCCAAATCCCCCTCCCCCCCGGCACACTATATTACACTGCAACACAGCTGTGATATATACTACCACTAGAAAGCATTAGCTGTTCTACATTCAAGCATTCCAATGTGCAAGTACTGCGCGATACCCATGCAATGGACTGCTGGAGAAAATATAGACCAGGACCCTGCTTGACTAAACTTACATTCAAGGGGATATGGGCGAATACAAAGAGAGTAATACGCCTTTAACATCGCTATGTCGGGTCGTACTCGAGATTTCAATCCCAGGTTTGACCATGTTCCGAACCGGATCCGGGGCTATCACATTAAACCCAGGTCGCCCATTATGCAGAGGGCATCCTGGGTTTAACCCTTCTTATAACCCCGGTCGAATTGCTGGGTTGGTTGACCTGGGTTATAATATTTGGTTCTTCCACACAGCACCTTTACCCGGGTCAACATGTCAGCAACCGGGCAATGACTCGGGTGTGTGGTGCGGTGTGAAAGGGGTATTAGGAGAAGGGAGGAAATTGTGCTTTTTGTTAATGAAAAACATCACATTTTATCTGTAAGCTAAACTTGAATCCCACATAACAGATTTTATAGAGAGGTCAGTAAACTTGAATAAATGTTAAACAAACTAATCAGCACACAGAGTACATGGCCTGGTAAACAGATATTTAACCATCACAGCTTTGAACATGATTATCAGAAACAGGCGCATTTTCCGTAATCTTTTTTTTTTTTTTTAATTGTGTCTGGTTAGACGGCAATCCAAAGCAAACTCTCCGATTATTTGGGCGTTGGGAGTGACCTACTGTAGATTTATTATCCATACTTTTAAGTTTACTGAAAGGTTCTTCACAGTTATATATGGAGCTAAAAAACCTAACAGATTTATTTGTGCAAAAATAATAATTTTATTTATACAGAACTCTTTCTCCAACAGGCTCTTTACAGACATCAAAAACATTGCACATAATATAGACGATGTAAGCAATATAGCAGATGACAAGCCACACAGACATAAAAAGACATACAAAGAAAACATTGAGTGCACAGTAGGTATAATGCAGAGTTGGTGTAGGCATTTTAGGAAATAACCTCCATGCAGGACCGCACTGGCCATCTGGCCCTTCTGGCACAATACTGAATGTGTTGGGCGCACCACCAATCCAAGACTACAACAATTACTGAGAGGTAGTCTAACATATTGGTATAACAGATGTATCTTCCAGAAATGCTCTAATTGATGAATTAGGTCTGTGCGGATCCACATTAGAGATGTGCGGCGGCCACTTTTTCGGGTTTTGGTTTTGGATCTGGATCTCCCTTCGTGTTTTGGATCTGGATTGGTTTTGGCAAAACCACCCTTGCGGGTTTTGGTTTTGGTTTTGGATCTGGATTTATTTGGAAAAATGCTAAAAATTGCTAAAATAATAGTTTTCGGGCCTGTTTTTGCCCCTAAAGTGTTATTAAGCTCAATAACATTAGTTTCCACTCATTTCTAGACAATTTTGATCACTTCACAGCTCACAAAATCGTTTTCATATACTGTAGTAGGGCCATAAGGTTATCCCGAGGTAGCCGGATGACTAAGCTAGGCGACAGCAGTGGGCATCACATACATGTGAACCTTACACTTCCAACCTGGCACATGTTGGAAGCAGAGCAGCACTACAGGGGTAGACAGGGTGGCAGTTTAATAACCCCCCCCCCCCCCCTTGTAGCTGCGCTCCTCTGTTAGAACCTCCACACAAGTACCAAGAGCCCAATGTGGATTGATTTTGCAGTTTGGCATGTGCAGCCAAGGAGCAGTGGGTGTTTGGTGCAGCATTGACTGTGTCTGTCACGCTGGACACAGGATATATGGCGTCACACTGGACACAGGATATATGTCATCACACTGGACACAGGATATATGTCGTCACACTGGACAATGGATATATGTCACGCTGGACACAGGATATATGCCGGAACACATTACATGTCACACTGGACACAGGATATATGTTGTGACTTGTGACACTGGACACAGGATATATTGTCGTCACACTGGCCACTGGATATATGTCGTCACACTGGACACAGGATATATGTCGTCACACTGGACAATGGATATATGTCGTCACACTGGACACAGGATATATGTCGTCACACTGGACAATGGATATATGTCGTCACACTGGACACAGGATACAGATAGCGCAGGGCTTGTCTTTGCTGGGGATGGCGGAGGACTCGCCACCCGCCATCCCCCGCCCCGCGCCATCTGTATGTCGGAAGGGGACGCGCGTGCACGAGGTGCACGCGCGTCCCGTTCCGACGGAGCTTTTGCCCGGGTCCCCGCCGGCTTCCCCGGGTCCCCGCCGGTCCACACCGCCCCCCCGCAGCCCCCCGCAGCCCTGCCCGTCTCCCTGAAGCTGGAGACGGGCAGGACTGCACCCGCCGCGCCGCCTCGCCGCCCGGCTATTGAGACGCTCGTGCGTGGGAGACGCACGAGCGTCTCATTCAGCCAGAGCGCCAGATTGCTGGCGGATCGCCAGGGACACGGTCCTGGCGCTCCGCCAGCAATAACAAGCCCTGCTCCATCTGTATATGTCGTCACAGTGGACACAGGATATATGTCGTCACACTGGACAATGGATATAGGTCACGCAGGACACAGGATATATGCCGGCACACATTACATGTCACACTGGACACAGGATATATGTCGTCACACTGGACAATGGATATATGTCACGCTGGACACAGGATATATGTCATCACACTGGACACAGGATATATGTCATCACACTGGACACAGGATATATGTCGTCACACTGGACACAGGATATGTCGTCAGTCGTCACACAGGACAGGACACAGGATATATGTCGTGAGTGACTCGTGACACTGGACAATGGATAAGATATAGGCCGTCACACTGGACACAGCTCCTTAATGATGCCCCTGTACACAGTGTACTACTCAGCAGCACTGCAGCCCCTGCGTGTGAGCACTGCAGCACTGAGTTAGTTAGTTAAATCACACAAAAAAACACAGGGTTCAGGGCTAAATAAAATTAATCACAAGGGCTTAGGGCTAAATAAATCACAACAGGGCACGGGCCACAGGACAGCCCCTGGACAGTGGACACTGCAGCCCCTGCGTGTGAGCACTGCAGCACCTAGTTAGTTAAATCACACTACAGGGCTCAGGCCACAAGTCTACAACATAGGGCAGTGAGGGCAGGTCACGGAGCACAACACAGCACGGAGCACATGGCACGGAGCACAGCACAGGGCAGTGAGGGCAGGTCACGGAGCACAGCACGGAGCACATGGCACGGAGCACAGCACAGGGCAGTGAGTGCACAGGTCAGGTCACGGAGCACATGGCACAGAGCACAGCACGGAGCACACGGAGCTTCCCAACCACCCTCTTCCCTCTCCAAGATTGGAGTGAAGATGGCGGGGCGCGCGTGCATCTTTTATAAGATCCCGCTCCCGCGAGAATCCGACAGCGCGATGATGACGTTCGGCCTCGTTATTGGTCCGGAATTCAGGCGGGAACTCCCGAGCCGGCTCGGATCTGGCCCGGATCCCCGATATTCGGATCTGTCGGATCTCGGGAATCCGGACCCGCTCATCTCTAATCCAAATACACCCCTCTGAAATGCCAGAAGGGCCAAAGACCAGCTGTGCTGATTTGCTCCTTACTTGAAGAGCTAGTCTGGCAGCAGCAGTGAGCACCGCTTCCTGGGTGTCACTGTGCTGAGCGGACGGCCACTTAATTTGCATATGGTGTCATGTCGCAGCTGCGTCATGACGCGACAGCTACTGAGCCACCCTCTACCTTCCAGTCTGAGCAGTGCTGGCTTGGGTGGGGAGGGGCAGAGGCAGAGCTGATTGGCATGGGAGAAAGGGCAGGCGGAGCTGATAGGTATTTGTGGATGCTGCGCAACCCGCTGCCCACCTTCCAAGTTCCTGAACAGTGTGGGATGAGCTGAGTGGCCAGGCGGACGCCATTGAGTGCAGACAGCGCAGCACGGACTGGAGTCTGGATGCCTGACAGCGGCACCTGCTTAAGACGAGTGACCTACTGACTGACTGCAGTGTGACCTCCCCTCTTGACTGGCTAGCTGTGGCTGCTGTGGCTGCTGCAGCCTGCACTGTAGACTGCAGAGGAGGTAAATTTACAGTGAAGGGATGAAATTGTGCTTTTTGTTAATGAAAACATCACATTTTATCTGTAAGCTAAACTTGAATCCCACATAACAGATTTTATAGAGAGGTCAGTAAACTTGAATAAATGTTAAACAAACTAATCAGCACACAGAGTACATGGCCTGGTAAACAGATATTTAACCATCACAGCTTTGAACATAATTATCAGAAACAGGCGCATTTTCTATAATCTTTTTTTTTTTTAATTGTGTCTTCAGTGGGATAAAAAAAAATTAAATTCTGGGAAGTGACTGTGGTCCCCTAAAGTGTTATTCAGGAGGACCCGCATGTGTATTAAGGATATATATCCATGATGAACCAGAAATTATTACCCTAAGTAGATGCACAAAGGAACAATGTTTAATGGGCATGCATTTTACAGTGTGTGCAACCAATGTGTAACGGGCATAACAAATTGTGTAGCCTTATGTGTAATGGGCATTATGGTATCATAATGTGTAATGGGCATAACAGATTGTCATATTCTGTAATGGGCATTACAGCGTGTGGTGTACATGGACGCAGTGCAAGGAAAAAAAACAGAAGAGGTTCTAGCCACAACCTCCATAGGATTACCTTGGGCGAAATAGGTCACACCTTGAAAAGATAATACAATATAAATGGAAACAGCATCCTAATACTCGGAGGGTCCATGTCACAAAACGGTGATTAACAGTGCTCCCCAGTCAAGCCTTGTCATTAATGGCGGTGTTTTCCTAAGTGCTGTGCGTCATCCACTGTCCCAGCTGGCGTCCCGCTGTTACCATTGCGGGATTCTGCCTCAGCTACCTGGCCGGACTCTGCCGTCCCTGCAGACCACACCACGCCGCCATTCCCCTCCAGTCCACTCAATGGGCAATGCCATGACACTTCCTGGTCAGCTCCATTGCAAGAAACAGGAGACAGATTCCAGTCAGAGCTACATTCCAGCCAATCAGCACTGAGCTGGAGGTATAAAGTCCTGCTCTAGGCAGTGGCAGTGCTTTGTTGCCTGTCAGTGTGTAGAGAGCTCCAGTCTTACTGACTTCCAGTTATCTGGATCACCCGCTCTGCTGGCGTCCCCAGCTTCAAGCCATCTGGCTAACCTGCCCTGATGGTATCCCCAGCATCAAGTCATCCAGATATCCTGCTCTGCTGGCATCCCCAGCTTCAAGCCTTCCAGCTGTCCTGCTCTGCTGGTATCCCCAGCTTCAAGCCATCCGACTATGCTGCTCTGCTGGTATTCAAAGCTTCTCGTCATCCAGTTAACCTGCTCTGCTGGAATCCCCAACTTCAAGACATTCCAGCTATCCTGCTCTGCTGGCATCCCCAGCTTCAATTCATCCGACTATCCTGCACTGCTGGTATTCAAAGCGTCACGTCATCCACTTAACCTGCCCTGATATAATCCCCAGATTCAAGCTATACGGCTATCCTGCATTGCTGGTGTCCCCAGCATCCAGCTATCAGCTATCCAGCTCCCAGCTAACCCTGCATTGCTGGCATCCCCAGTATTTGCTTCATCATCCAAGCCATAGACTTCTTCACCATCACATCTTATGAGCAAGTCTGATATAAAACCTGCTAACTTCTATCCTTGCTACCTCAGCCCACTAGCAGCTCGCCCTAGTCTGGGTAAACAATTAACTTAGCCGTGACCGTAATCACTGACCATTTGAACATTGACCACATGTATCCGGCAGGCAGTGCCAGTGCTAGAGACAACATACCGCAATCTTTAGTGGCACACATGGAGGGTCTGGGAGGAATGCAGTGATAGATAGTAAAGGGCTTACAAGACCTTTTTGCACAACAATACATACTTCAAGCATCTGCAGTATGGCTACACCTTCATCCCAATCTACTCGCCATGAGGAATCTTGATCCCCAGCTATATTCTCTAAGAACATGTGTGGTAGTATGATATACCATGTACAGAAAGATCTATGCACACTGCAATGTGGAACGAGCATGCAAAACTAAGACACTCTCAGGTACCTTAGCTTTGCGTGAGCCCAATGCGAGGACAGTGCGGGCAGCTGACATCCAGTAAAACCAACTGCCCACCCCTGGCAGCCGCATCACTGCTTCATTACCATGAGAACGCCCAGTGTTTTCATGGGAACACCCCCCCTTCTGCCGCTGCCCCGCAACCCCCATCCACTCTGGTCGGTGCGAATGGGATTGCAAACTTGTAGTTTGCCGTGCACGTTCGTACCCAGTGCATGCACATGCGCAGAAATGCAAATGCACATTAGGCAAACATCGCTCCCCCCATGCGAAGGCACGGGGGAGCGAAGGGACCTCAATAAGGTCCATTAGCCAAAGATTCAGCTTGGTAAATTGATCTAGCACAAAAGCATACACAATGTGAAGAACTATTTCTTCACTGAAAGGGCAGTAGATAGAATATCTTTTAAATAAATATGGACCCAGCTAATAGGGTATTGTAGCAATGTGAACAGACATAAGGTTATCCCAAATATGGAACATCTAAGGAAGTTGTAAGTATTTAGTAATAAAATTGGGCAGACCATCTGGGAAGTGCGGTTCTTTTCTGCCATCAGATACTGTATTTCTGTATTTCTTCATCTATTTGCCACATTTCCACAAAAGTCCGCACATAACCCCTGTCTGTCCTCTAATACATTCAACCCACTGCAAGTTATTTTAAAGTCATGTTAGGTCGGACTACATAGTATATCCTGTAAACCAGCTGGTACTTTTCCCAGTAAATGAGATTATCTGTCAAAACAGAAAAGTACTTGATATTCTACGCTTAAATTTAGCAGACAAAATATAAACTTGTTTCAGAACATATCACATGTCTGGATTTACTTAACTCTGGGGTTCTGATTTAATACATCCAATTCCAACATGACTTCATTTGAGGAAAAAGATAATATCTTAATTAGGATAAAACAAAATATAGCTAAATATTACAATCCATTTACTTCAATGGAAAATATTTCTCTCTTTCTCTGGGCCAGATTCTCTAAGCTTCAAAAGTGATAAAATGGAGAGTGACAAACAGCCAGCCAATCAGCTCCTGTCTGACATTTTTCAAACACAGTCTGTGACACAGCAGGTAGGAGCTGATTGGCTAGCTGTTTATCACTCTCCATTTTATCACTTTTGAAGCTTAGAGAATCTGGACCTGTCACTCTGTCGCTCGCTCTCACTTCGTCTTTCTCCTCCTCATTCTTGCAGTTGGTGAGCTAGCCAGGTGAGGTCAATATATGATAACACTCTTTTACGTCATACTTTTGACTGTTTACTTACGGTCTCTGGAGGCTCACATCATGCATACTTCCCAACATTCCATATTAAACAGCATATAAAACCAGCCACCTAAACATGTCATGTCTGCTAATAAAACCAAGCATACCTCAGTCAGGCATATTTCCTGCCAAGGGCTGTTGCTCCAATAAGATAATAACTAGGATTGGAACAGTGCACTACTGTATATAGGTGATTGGTGAGGAGCTCTAACCTCACAGGCCTCCCACTCAAGGTTGTCTTAACCAACTATCCACCAATCAGCACATGCTAACAGGCATACATTGTCTGGCTGCAGGCTGGGTGGCAGGTAGATAATTCTGTTTCACCAGTAGCCACCTTAGGTTCAGTAAGTGTAGTTTCTATGGGACCCAGAGCCAGGGGCCCAGCTCTCCTGTAACAGTTACATGTGTTATATACATTTTTCACCATTGCCTTGGGGCCTAAAATGTATAGTTATGCTGCTGGACTTGCTCATTGTAATGTGTTCTAAAATTAATTGGAGGAATTAGAATGTTACATAATATGAAAAGGGGCTGCTTAGTGCCGAACAAAATTAACACAACATGTCATAATATACACTGGGGGGACAGTTAGTTGCCATAATATGAACTGGGGACACTATTTTATAATGTGAACTGGGGGTAATGCGTTGCATAATGTGTACTGGCGGTCATACAATTTGACATAATGTAAACTAGAGCACTATTATGGTTCATAAAATAAACTAGGATACCATTATGCGTCATAAAATGAACATCTTCTGCAAAGAGGTGTCTCTTTAGAAGTATTTGGACAGGGTCCCCTTCGAAATGTTGCTATGTGGACCCAGTTATTCAAGTAGACATTTTTGTGAGTAGTCTTGATAGCATGTGCCATAGACATGCACCAAAAATGTGTGTGACCATGTGTCATGAGTGGGCGTGGTCACTTGAAAGTAGGGGAATGGCTATATGACAATAGACCCATATTATGCCACACAGTAATGCACATTACACATTATGCCACACATTGTGATGCCTACTACATATTATACCATATACTGTAAAGCCCATTACATACTGTACCACACACCATAATGCCTATTACATATTATGCCAAACAATAGCATTATAATGCCTATTACATTTTATGACATAGACAGTTATGCCGCTGACACCATTTTATGTCCCACATACAAAAACACCCCTTACAAATTATGCCCCACAGTAAGGCTTGTAATAACTCGATACAGGGGTTTCATGGCAAAAAGATGCAGCTTTTTGCATCTTCTCCTGGTGGTGCCATTACACAGTGGCATAATTATATATTTTGTGCCCTGCCCATGACATTTTAGTGCCATTTTCATGCATAATGCCCCTGGCAGTGCTGCTTACACACATAATCCTCCCACTAGTTTGGCTTAAACACATACTGTACTAACCCCTGCAGTGCCGCTTACACACATAATGCTCCCACTAGAGCCACTTACACACATAATGCCCCCTTTTGTGCTTTTACACACATAGGCCCTGATTCTGGATGGCTCAGTAAGCTGCATGAATCACAGCTTACTGAGCACCAGAGACACTGCCCCATTGAATAACCCCCCGCAGCTGCATCTCCTTGCATGTCTCCGCTGCAGTAGAAATCATTTGATGGTCACGACCATCGAATGATTTCTCCTGGCTTCACAAATAGAAGTCAGTGGGAACTGACTTTATTTGCAAATGCAGAGACAAAGACGGCGGTGCAGCTGAGACATCAGCCGTCCGCCCCTGGCACACATCACCCCACCTGTTTACCCATGGGAATGCCCAGTATTTTAATGACGATGACCATAAAACACTGGGCATTCCCTGCCGCTGTCCGCCTTGAACCGCTTCGATCCTTGAAACCCGCTTAGCGACTATGCAAGTTGCTAAAGCCGGGAGCTGCATGTGCACATAATATACTGTACTATGCACATGCACAGAGCCCCAAACATCGGAAGGCATCAGAATGACCCCCATAATACCCACTTACATGTATAATGCCCACCTCTAGTAAAGCTTACACACATAATGCTCCCACTAGTGCCACGTACACACATAATGCGCCCACTAGTGGTGCTTACACACATAATGCTCCCTGCAGTGTTGCTTACACACATAATACCCCCACTAGTGCCACGTGCACACATAATGCCCCCACCAGTGTTGCTTAAACATAATGCCCCTAATAGAACTTACTGGCGTACATGCTTGGTGCCAGGGTTTTTTTCCTCATTGCCAGGTGTTACATGCTTGTTGCCAGGGGTTACATGCTTTTTGCCAGGGGTTACATATTTATTGCCCGGAGAGTTTACATGCTTGTTGTCCAGGGATTATATGCTCATTGCCCAGTGGCTATGTACTTGTTGCTTGGGGTTTCATGCTCCTTTCCCGGGGGTTACAGGATCATTGCCATGGGAGTTACATTCTCATGGCCCACAGGTTACATGCTTGTTGGCGTGGGATAGGAGCACAGCATGCCAATGCTCCCGGACTCCGCACTTCCAAGTAGCACTGGGCACACTGCGCTCCCGTGATGTAGGGTCTGTCTCCATCAAGGCAGTGGACATTTTTGGAGGTGTGCAGGGTCTCTTTTCATTTGGACAGAGACTTTGTGGCCTTATGGCGCTAGGGCTGGTGATAGAGTGTACTGGAACCATATTTATTGATGGTACACCATACCACCCCTTATCACCATACTTGCAGCACTGTGGGACCCACAAAGTTCTGGCTGTGCCCTGGTTGGGTATAATCTGGGTTTTTTTTGTTGCAGGTTAACTAAACCCTGTAAGTGTGATCTGTCAGGATGAGAAACATGAAGAAGATAAACCTACAGTATTTATCATTTATTTATTTATTAACAGTTTCTTATATAGCACACACAGATTCTGCAGCGCTTTACAGAGTATAGTTGAACATTCACATCAGTCCCTGCCCCAGTGGAGCTTACAATCTATAATCCCTACCACACATATACACGCACACAGACATTCTAGGGTTAATTTTAGTTGGGAGCCAAATAGCCTACCAGTATATTTTTGGATTGTGGGAGGAAACCGGAGTACCCGGAGGAAACCCACGCAAGTACGGGGAGAATATACAAACTCTGCACAGTTAGAGCCATGGTGGGAATAGAACCCATGACCTCAGCGCTGTGAGGCAGTAATGCTAACCATTACACCATCCGTACTGCCCCAGTATGAGGAGCTACTGCACTTATACTGTATATTGTGAAGTAATGCACTATATTTTACTATAATTCAGGAACTGGAAAGCTTAGTTTGACTTGGCTAGATCTAAAAATTGGAGTATACTGATAACCAGAATGGCTAAGGGGGTTATTCAGACCAGATCGCTGTCCTGCAAATCGCAAGCCTATCGATTATTGGATGACTGTGCATGTGTATGAGTCAAAGCACACATGCACGAGGCAAAACAGTGACAAAAAACAGCAATGAATCTATTTGGAAACCCCCACAGTTTGGCTGACAGGAAGTCGTTGCTTGGGGGTGATAACCGTCCATATCCTGGGAGTGCCAGAAAAAATGCTGGCATCTCCAGGGGTTTTCAGGGAGGGTGTGTGACATCAGTTCTGGCCTCTATTAGCCTGTTCCTGTGGCAGAGTGGTGGAAGGGTCCGAGGTCACACTTGCACAGACTGGAAAAATCATTCAATGTGAGAGAGTTCTAATTGATTTGCAGATGGCATACGATCTTAAAATAAGATGCATAAAACCATGATAAAAAAAAAGGTTTTTGTAATATTGAGCAGTAAAAACTTTCAGCTATCATTATTATTATTATCGTTTATATATATATATATATATATATATATATATATATATATAGATAGATACAGAAGTACCAACACACTCGCCATTCCTAGGAATGGGGTGCAAACAGCACCCACATCCCAGGGTGGGGTGCGGTGGCCTGTGACCACACACTAGTAAATACAAACACAGGGGGCCCAGCACTCCTGTGCTGGGCCCCCTGTGTTTGTATTTACTAGTGTGTGGTCACAGGCCACCGCACCCCACCCTGGGATGTGGGTGCTGTTTGCACCCCATTCCTAGGAATGGCGAGTGTGTTGGTACTTCTGTATCTATATATTTGGGTTGATTTTTAATTAACCTCTGTTACTGTGATCATAGCTTTCTCATGCACCCTTGATAAGCTCATTTACCTGAAACCTATGACAGCTGCCCCTTTAATACTAATTCAGGTGCTGTGTTTGGGATTGTCTCACCTTATAAAAGCCATGTTACTTGGCAGTTGAGCATTAACCCAGAGAAAAAACACATGTTCATTTTAGCTATGATGTGTAAGCAGGTGCCAGGTTCCCAAGAAAACCAGTTAGTGTAGGACTTGCAGTGAAATGGGGTCCCTTGGCGATGGGCTGCAAGCTTAAATGCATTGATCAATTCATGAACTAAAACCCCATTATTTATTTATTGATTATTTGAATGTTAAGGTGAGTTAGTTTGTTGTAGTGAGTGCTGGGCCCCCTGTGTTTATATATATATATATATATATGTGTGAAAAAATTGGATGAGGGGCGCCACTTGTGTGTTCCGATTTGACAATACCTTATAATTTAATTTAAAAACAATATTCCCTCAAAAGAGGGCGTCAGCCAGTCTTTAAGAAAAAGAGTAGTGGTATATTACTCAAACAAGGAAATATGTAAAATGGATAAAGAGGCGGCGACTATTGTTTTAAAGGTAATCTGCAGATGGAGAAAAAATGGTCGGTGAATGAGATGGGTAAATAAATATAAACAATTTATTTATAACACTACAGTAAATGAATAATAAAAAGAATAATTTTATATAGAAAAGACCTTAAAAAAAATATATATATATTTTTTTTTATAAAAAATCTTATAAACACAATTAAAATGTGGACATGAATAAAGTGAGTTAGTGCTTATCTTAAAAAGAAGATTCTGGAGGCTAGGAACACCCAACGCGTTTCGTCCTGTCTGACCCCTTGATGAAGTCAGACAGGACGAAACGCGTTGGGTGTTCCTAGCCTCCAGAATCTTCTTTTTAAGATAAGCACTAAATCACTTTATTCATGTCCACATTTTAATTGTGTTTATAAGATTTTTTATAAAAAAAAAATATTTTTTTTTTTTTTAAGGTCTTTTCTATATAAAATTCTTCTTTTTATTTAGATTTGAGTATCATCAGCATAGAGGTGGTATTGGAAGTTGAATGAGCAAATTAGCTCAACTAGAGATGAAGTATAGAGAGAGAAAAGGAGAGGACCAAGAACAGAGCCTTGGGGGACACCTACTGTCAGTGGAAGTGCACGGAAGGTGGAGTCATGACAAGAGACAGAGATGGAGCGGTCAGAGAGGTAGGAAGATAGCCAGGAGAGAGCGAGCAGTATCACGCAGACCAAGGGAATGAAGGATTTGGAGGAGTAGGGGGTCGTCAGCAGTGTCAAAAGCAGCAAAAATGCCAAGAAGAATAAGTAGAGAGTAGTGACCTTTAGATTTGGCAGCATGAAGATCATTGCAGACTTTAGTGAGAGCAGTTTTAGTGGAGTGGTGGGGATGGAAGCCAGACTGGAATGGATCTAGTAGGGAGTGGGAGGAAAGAAAGGCAGTAAGACAGTTGTAGACAATACATTCAAGGAGTTTAAAGGCAAAAGGGAGGAGAGAAATGGGTCGGTAGTTAGCAAGAGAATTAGGATCAAAGGTTAGGTTTTTTTAAATATAGGAGAGAAAAGAGCATGCTTGAAAGGCAGAGGGGACAGTACCTGGTGAGAGGGATAGATTGAAGAGATGGGCAAGATGAGAACAGGCAGAAGGAGAGAGAAAGGGGAGGAGGTGGGAGGGTATAGGGTCAGATGGGGAGGTGGTTAGGGGGTGGAACGGATAAGGCACATAAATTCCTCACCAGATACATGGGAGATGGATGTCAGAGTTGGTAAGGGTGAGGAGGAGGGATTTTGAGAGAGAGGAAGTGGTACAGTAGGTTGCCGGTGGTCTGGTTGGATGTGATGTCCTGACATATGAAGTCAATTTTGGATGTAAAGTAAGTGGCAAAGTCAAGAGCAGAGAGTGAGGAGGGGAGGAGGAGGTGGGCAGAGGAGGGAGTTGACAGTGGTAAAGAGGCGCCAGGGGTTTTTAGATTGGGAGGAGATGAGGTTCTTTAAGTATGACTGTTCAGCAAGGGAAAGGGCAGCACTGAAGGATGAAAGCATAAGTTTGAAATGAAGGAAGTCTGCCTTGGAGCATGATCACCTCCAATGTCGTTCAGAAGTACTTGAGCATTTTTGCAGGTATATGGTGCATTTGGTGTTCCATGGTTGAGGTGTTCATTTGCGAGGGTGAATATTGGTTGGTGGAGCGACAGAATCAAGAGCAGAAGTAAGGCAAGCATTATATAGGGAAGTGGCTTGTTCAGGACATGGGAGAGAATAGGAGAGAAGTGATTCAAAGATGGAGGATAGGGAGTTGTTCATATACATATGAACAACGTTCTTGTTTTCCTGGTTAAGATATGCCAGGAGGCAGTTGAAATTTGGTGCCCTTCTCCACTTAAAAAAAGCTGGGGGTCAGGGTCAGACTCACAAGACTCAGCTGCCAGCAGCATGAAGCAGTTTTAATCGGCGGGTCCCATTTCATAGCCCAGAAGCAGCAACGGGTGCACTTTGCTTGCTTCAGTATAGGCTGAGCGGTACTAGGCAGTACCCTTTCTAATATTGTAGCTGTTAGCAGGGCTCCTGGGACAGAGCTGATTAACTCTGCAGCACCAGCGGCAGCACTACAAAGCCTCACTGGAAGAGCAGCAGTCACTCTAGGATCCTAATATGAACCAAGTAGGGGCTGCTGTCAATGCAGGTGCTCCTTTAGGGCTTGGAGCCCGGAAGAAGGTGACTCCATTGTCTCTGGGAGTTACGCCCCTGGATGTTTGCAAGATCAGACTCAGCACTCAAATACATTTCCTTTGGGCAATAAAATAATACACATTTTGAGAGGTGACTGAAAGAATCAGCACCACCTAGTGTCTATTTTACAGGCAGCAAAATGCATAGGCTGCCAACAGTAATTTTATTATGAGGAAAGTTAGTCTTTATTTAAAAAGTGCAAAATTAGACTGGCTTGAGCAAGTCTTGAAAAATAAAATATAAAAACATGACATGCAAAATCCGTTCTTTTATCTATTGATTTTCAAGGTCAGCTAATTGATTTTCATATTTGTTTTCCACTGAGAAACATTTTTAAACTACAGTATGGTAAATCATGGACTTTAATAGGTAGAATGTTAGGTTTAGTAACAAATTTAGTTTACAAACCTTCATGCAATTTTATTAAGTAGCAAATAAATTAAGCTGTTGTATTATTTTATTTAGAAAATGTGTTATATGGGAAACAGTAAAATATTGTAGAAAGGGTATTTATAATGTATTTTTCACAGACTCACATACACAATCCGAGGTTGTTGTATTAAAGTGTGAATTTCACTTTGCTTATATTTGCAAATTACCCTGCTAAAATGTATTATTATTTTGCCTATCTAAAAAAAATATCAGGTGCCTTTAATACATTTATTATGATAATTATTATTATTATTATCATCATCATCCTTTACTTTAATATGGTGCCACAATTGTTCCGCAGAGCTTAAGAAAGTATATAAACAAATATACGCAAAACCAGAAAACAGCGACAGTACAATTTGATTGAATCGTAATAACCTCAGTCCAGGGGGTACAGCTACAGTATAATGAATTCTCCATTGGTGTCCTGTTAGTCCTTGACAAGAGAAACGAGGAGAACCCAATGGATTGGTTAACAACTATTTTATACAAAAATGAAACAAATTCATTAGTCAAAATATTTTTGTACGTTCAACGAATATTTAAATAATTTACAAAAAAGTGTTCTTCATTTTATTTTAAAATCACATGGTTAGTTATATAATTAAAGCAGTTTACCCAATAAAAAGTATCACTATATATAAAAGGCTAAATCCTCACCTTTTTTAGGTGAATTACCACCAGTGATCACTAGAGGCCACTTGGCGGACCATATTACTCCTTAACAGAAAGTAAAAGCAAAATTATATGTTTCAAACTTCCTTGATATGGACAGAGGGAGCTGTGAAGACAGAAATTGGAGAAACAAACCACTACCATAAAGGTGCCCACATAAGGATAGATATCATGTACAGTACAATCCAATGTCTATCCAATTTCCCTTGAGATCCAGAACACTCCTCCATCCACGGAGCTCCACCATCCCTGGCCTCTGGAGCAGCGGGCGGTGTGCTGCATGGCGGTTGTGAGGGAGAAGGCAGAGGCAGCGCTGTGCACCCCCGGCGGCGAGCACTGTAAACTGGATGGGAGCAGGCGGCAGGAGTCTAGCAGCGCGGCAGTTCTCTCCCCCGGCAGGATCATTGGCCTGCGGGTGGCCGCGGCCACCCCCTCTCTGATGGAAGAGGAAAGGAGAGGTGATCTGACTGGCAGGAGATGGATGTGGCCGCGGCCCCCCGGTGGTGAGCACTAGGAGTCTGGCACAGGATGGTCGATGGCCGGAGGTAGGCAGCGCGGTGCCTTCAGCTACCACTCAGCACCAGACCCTGCCGCCGATGGACAGGGGGAGGAGCCACTCTCCCTGTAGTCCGGTGCATTGGCACAATCCTCCCGCCTCCATTCCTACCCGCCACACACAGCCATCTGCCCACCTTGCCCAGCCCCCCCCCTCCCAAGCTTACCGATACGAAGCTGAAGCCATGCTGCGTACGGCGCTGCAATACTGAGCGGGGGGGGCAGCATGGAACACTGGACACAAACCAGTTGTCACACACATGCTTAGCATGGCGGGTACAGTACTCACCTGTCCGTGCCCGCCGGCGGCTGGCGTGTGTCCGCTGGGGTCCTGTGCAGCTGTGAGCGGCAAGCATGTATTCAAACAGAGGCACGGCAGTCTGGCTGTAAGGAGGCCGGCGCCGGAGTACGGTGCCGCCATCTTGCTTGAGGATAAAAGCAGTTATTGACCAGGTCAGGTCTTCTCCTCCCATTCTGTCCAGTCAGCCTATGGCAGTCCTCCCTTTGGTATAAAGGGGATCTGCCTAAGGCAATCTGGGTCAGTACAACTTGTTTCCTCAGCCTGCAAGCAAGGGGAAGTCCTGGCCATCCTAGTGCCTATGCACTGGCCTCTCCAGCTGGTTGTCCCTGCTGGCCTCTGATCCCATCGCTGCTGTCTCTGGGGCGAGCAACACTCACCATTTGTCTTCCTTCCTGGAACTTCCTTGGCTCATCACCATACCCTGCTGGTCTGATTCCAGCAGGGTATGGTGATGAGCCAATCTTCAGGTATTCTTTTTCATTAAATCCAAGTCGCCTGAACTATTGTTTATGCAAAGGACTGCGATCTTGATTATCTTGTTTATGCAAAGACTGCCATCTTGTTTTACTTTTTCTATGCAAAGGACTGCTATTTGTGTTATCTTGCTATATATCAGAGACTTATTGCTATCCATTATTATCGTCCACTCAAGAAGTATTAATGCTGGTTATATAATTCTTTGTATGAGTTCTTTCATTAAACCTGCTCGTTTTAACCCATCTCCTGCTGGTCACGCCTCTCTTCCTGAAATCCGCACAACACCATCAAATCCACCAATCGTGACACCAGTGGCTTGTCACCAGTGACCGAACATCCTCTTGCACGCAGCAGGTTCCCACATGAGCGGCCATGGCAGTGGTTCTGTGGCTGGCTCAGCTTAACTCCACTTCCACAGCATAAACCTTAGTCCTTTCCTCCCAGAGAGTCTAATCCCTAACCCTCCCTCCCTCAGCATCAACCCTGACACTCCCTCCCTCAGTGTCAACCCTGACCCTCCCTCCCTCAGCCTCAAGCTTGCATCAAGCCTAACCCTCCCTCCCTCAACGTTAACCCTGACCCTCCCTCTCTCAGTGTCAACCCTGACCCTCCCTCCCTCAGCGTCAAGCTTGCATCAAGCCTAACCCTCCCTCCCTCAGCGTTAACCCTGACCCTCCGTCAGCGTCAAGCCTGACCCTCCCTCCCTCAGCGTCTACACTGACCCTCCCTCCCTCAGCGTCTACACTGACCCTCCCTCCGCATCAACCCTGACCCTCCCTCAGTGTCAAGCTTGCGTCTACCCTAACCCTCCCTCAGCATCAACCCTCAACCTCCCTCCCTCAGTGCCAGGCTTGCGTCAAGCCTAACCCTCCCTCCCTCAGCGTCAACCCTGACCCTACCTCCCTCAGCGTCAACCCTAACCCTTCCTCCCTCAGCGTCAAGCCTGATCCTCCCTCCCTCAGCGTCAAGACTGACCCTACCTCAGTGTCAACCCTGACCCTCCCTCAGCACCAAGCCTAACCCTACCTCCCTCAACGTCAACCCTGACCCTCCCTCCCTCAGCCTCAAGCTTGCATCAAGCCTAACCCTCCCTCCCTCAACGTTAACCCTGACCCTCCCTCTCTCAGTGTCAACCCTGACCCTCCCTTCCTCAGCGTCAAGCTTGCATCAAGCCTAACCCTCCCTCCGTCAGCGTTAACCCTGACCCTCCGTCAGCGTCAAGCCTGACCCTCCCTCCCTCAGCGTCTACACTGACCCTCCCTCCCTCAGCGTCTACACTGACCCTCCCTCCGCGTCAACCCTGACCCTCCCTCAGCGTCAAGCTTGGGTCTACCCTAACCCTCCCTCAGCATCAACCCTTAACCTCCCTCCCTCAGTGCCAGGCTTGTGTCAAGCCTAACCCTCCCTCCCTCAGCGTCAACCCTGACCCTACCTCCCTCAGCGTCAACCCTGACCCTTCCTCCCTCAGCGTCAAGCCTGATCCTCCCTCCCTCAGCGTCAAGCCTGACCCTACCTCAGTGTCAACCCTGACCCTCCCTCCCTCAGCACCAAGCCTAACCCTACCTCCCTCAACGTCAACCCTGACCCTCCCTCCCTCAGCATCAAGCTTGACCCTCACTCCCTCAGTGTCTACCCTGCCCATATGGTGTTTACATGTTAAGGGGGTGGAGCCCCTTACGACGGTGTGAAGAGCTCCCGTAGGGCGCGATGAATCACCTAGTATATATATATATTTTTTTTTTTAAATACACAAATAAGCCATTAAACAAACATATTACTTTCAGTACTTTGCAGCATGCAGCAGTCATATAATTCCTTAGCAAATGTGTGCTAAATGTAGACCTAAATAGAAAAAAAAACAATGTCTTTAAATTGTAGTATTAATTGCATAGTACATTTGCATCTTCACAAAGAAGCTAGCAATTAGAATGTTATAGAATAGAACACTTTAATGCATCAGTGTGTGTTGTCACAAATACATAATTAGTTTCTAAAGTTAATCTGCAGGAAATTTATGAGTTCATAAAGGCAGATATTTAGAACTGCGGCTGAATGCCTTCTTTTTTCTCTGTACCTTAAATAACCAATAGATGTCAGTATTGTCCTGCTACACACTGGCCTGCAAATGCAAGCTTTCAATATCTTATTTTTAATGTATTGAAAGCATTGTGGTATAGAAAAACAATAAGTAAAATGGAAATAATGTATATGCAGTTTTCAAATGCAAAAAAAAATAAATAAAAACATTTTAGTCAGGATCCTGATGACGAAGTGAATTAAAACTTAGGAACATTGAAGTGAGCCGTGTTTGTGACTGAAATTATTCCTGAGTGCTGCCTTACCCTTCAAGTTCACACCCACACCCACACCAACATTTATATAAACCATGGATAGGAGTTCAGCATCCAAGGTTTTGAAACATGCGTTGTAATACAAGGAAGGAATTTCTATTTATTAGGACAGACCATGATTTTAAATAACATTAAAATTGGATGGTAAAAAATCTAACATTTATTTATTAACAGTTTCTTATATAGCGCATACATATTCCACAGCGCTTTACAAAGTATAGTTGAACATTCACATCAGTCCCTGCTCCAGTGGAGCTTACAATCTATATTCCCTACCACATGTACACACAGACATTTTAGGGTTAATTTTTTATTTTTTTTTGTTGGAAGCCAATTAACCTACCAGTATATTTTTGGATTGTTGGAGGAAACCGGAGTACCCAGAGGAAGCCCATGCAAGCACGGGGAGAATATACAAACTCCGCACAGTTAGGGCCATTGCGGGAATAGAACCCATGACCTCAGTGCTGTGAGGCAGTAATGCTAACCATTACACCATCCGTGCTGTCCCATAACATGTAAAAAACCTTTTTTTTTTAAAGTTAAATAATAGATATAGAAAAGGGTTTTTTGTAGGGATTTTATCTTAGGTGGGCAGTCACCAAATGTGTTTCGTTGTTCAGAGGTAAAACAGCGACAAAACTCAGTGATGATTCTATTAAAAGTAGGGTTCAAAAATGTATTTATTTTTATCCAAATTTGCCAACAAATTTGATCAGGTTCAGGCAAGCTGAACCTGATCATGAAATGCAGACATGTAACACAAATTAAACCAGGGGAACCCTATAATCATCAAGTAAACCCCTATATATAACCAACGTTTATCAATGACACTTGTGAGGGTGTTTGCAATGGCATTTGTGCAGTCAGGTTTGGATCTGTCTATGTGTGTGGCTTCAAAGGAGGACGGTGCAGGACCAGCACCAGCTTCAGGTCCCTATTAGGCTCTGTGCTCCACATACATACCACATGAGGGTGGACCTGGGCTCTCTATCTGATCAAGGGGTGGTGCAGCTTTTTTGGCTAAATTGCAGAAACCTCTTGAACTTATATGAGCAGCTGAGAGATGAATTAGAGCCTTTGGCTGGTAGAAACTATGCAGTCTCTGGACTGCAAAAATTCATGTGTGCCTGCACTTTTATTGCCACAGTCTGCGAACTCTTGGGTGCTGGGGATTACACAAGCCACTTTCTCAAGGCATATAACTCAAGTATTATATGCCATGACGAAATGGTGGTGTGCATATATCTCGTTCAAGTTCTGATCCAAATGACATGACCTGAAGGTAGCTAACCTGCATATTCTCAGTGTGGTTGCAGGCTAACCAGGGTCTTGCCATTATGCCTATATCCAGGGCCAGCACGACCACTAGGCAGCTTTAGGCATTTTCCTAGGTCGCCAGCCACTGGTGGGCGGCACCGCACACTGCCAATTGAGTTGAGGTGAGGAGCAGGAATGAAGCAGGGGCAGCCGCCCCTGTGTGAACAGCCTGAGCCCAGCATCAGGGGATGTATCGGGGTACTGATGGAGGGGAGCAGAGGCAATCACACCAGCCTGTAGCCGCTTGCTGTGAATAAGGAATCGGATGAGAGGTAGGGCTGAGCATGGAAGAGAAGGGAATGGTGACAGGGAGGTGGGCCCAGGCAATCCCTGCCCGGCTGCCGCTGAAGGTCGCCGCAGCCGACGTCTGACCGAACCTTCACCCCTCCAGGCCGCTGCCCCCCCCCCTTTCCCCCGGAAAAAAGTGACATTATACTAACCTCACATTGGTTCCCCAGCACACTGAATAGTATTAGTAACCAATCTTGAACACTAAATTATAATAGAATTCAGAGATATTGGTTACATATACCTGCGCAGGTGTATGACATGCCCCCAAGCTGCGTCAAGGCTTCTCTGTATATTAGGGGTCCCTAGCGCTATATCTAGGTGCATGGTGTGGCACCCCAAAAACTATCATAAGCTAGGAGGCCCAGTGCGGCATGCCAGTGAGATACTAAGTGTTAATAATTAGTGATAGGAAGCCGAAGCTATACATAAAGAGAGAGATAAATGAAATGTAATTAAAATAAGAGAGAGATAGTGTTAGTAAGGGAAAAGTGTTAATAGAATGTAAGGGCATGCCGCACTAAAGCCACCCAGCCCAACCAGTCCAGGGGCACTGCACCCCACACCACTGTTACCCTAAATTGGGTCTACAATTAGCCAGCAAGGAGCCACATGATAATGACTCCTTACTTGGTATATCTGAACTAAGAGCTACCTACCTTGGAGCAACCCCAGACTACTCCATGTGGCATATCAGGACCTGCATCTCCGCCTAATACAAGCTCCTCTCTGCCTCTCACAACATACATACAGATAGTGGTAGATGCTCAAATTAGTTCAGTAATACTATTCAGGTGCCTGGCCTGAGTGGCCTGTGGGCCAATCAAAACAGGGGGGCAGGGCTTCACGGGTGTCAGGCATGGAGCTATGCTCTGTGCCCCGGCACTTTGGGGGAAAAAAGCAAAATATTTTTGCTGTGCCATCGGTGGCAAAAGTATTCGACATTGGCCATACATACCATCAATGAGTTTGAATCATCGATAATCGATGGCCATCCATAGGCAGTGCTGCTGCTGGGGAGAGAATTCGAGGAGACTGTCTGGGACAGCTCCTACTTACGGCTCGCTTCGGGCCACTTCATTGAGCAGCTGCGGATTCAATATTTCAAAAGTTGGAAATGACAGGGGGGGGGGGGCAGGTGCACCCTAAATTATTATTATTATTATTATTATTATCTCAATTACTGCATATTAGCAAACAAACGTGCTTACTGTCAACCACACTCTGTTACCTGGTTCTCACTGCAGGCAAATATGTCGACCCGGAAATTTGCCTTTTAACACAGGTTTTTTTGCAGTGTGAACGGCTCGCATACCCGGATCTCATACACGGGTAAAACCCATCCACCTGTAACTGCTGCCATGATTTTATACTGAAAATACCATGTCAGTCCTGCCACTTTAAAACCTAACAAGAAAATCTGTTAATGTAATACCCCTTTCAGACAGAAAAATCCCCAAAACCCAGGTATTTCCCGGATACAAAAACCCGGGTAGAACTAGGCAGCAAGGTGCTGACCCCCTTTCACACAGGAGCAAAAACCCGGGTATTTCCCGTGTCGATCCGAAGCCGGATTTTTCCTGCAAAACTCTGTGTGTCATAAGAAAAGGACAGTTTTAAAGGCACACAGAGATGAGATCATGAAAAGTGGGAGGTGTCTGCTCACTGCATTGCATTAAACATGGCTGACAAGTTGCAGAACCTGGAGGTCATGAGTGCTCTGTGTGTTTTGCTGCTTACAGCAAATCAGAGCATTATGCAGATGCTTACACTGTGCTACCTGGCACAGTGTTATGCCAGGAGGCGGAAGGCACAACGCCCGCTCAGCCAATCAGGGAAGCTGAAAAGATCAGCCAATAGCGCAGCGCCATGCTGCACAGCCAATCATCATGATTTTTCAATAGTCGGGAGAAAAACCCGGGTCGGACCCTTTCACACAGCCGCAAACACTTGTCTGACACGGGAAAAACCCAGGTAAATACCTGGGTCGAAGTCCCGGAACTTTAGACCCGTGTTGACCCTTTCAGACAGAAGAAAAACCTGGGTCGACACGGCAAGAGCCGGGAAATTCCCGGGTCTTTTTTTCTGTCTGAAAGGGGTATTGCTTTAGTCTCCACTTTAACCATATGTGTTGGAATAGGATTTTTGGTGCTACGTGTTGTTTGACCAGCCTAAATGGATCCCTCCTCCCAAATAAATAAATACATAATAATAATGCAGATGATTCATTATATGGATATCAAACTTGGCTCATAAAACCACAATGCCCTTCACAGCACCAGTACAATGATGCACACAAAAGAACCCACAATATCATTGAGCGGACCTTTGGTGTGCTAAAGAGCAGGTTCTAATACACAAAGAAGGAATGAGGTTCAACAGAGAATCATACGCCAGTATTTCTCAGGTACTGTAATTGTTTGTGATCAGAAACGTGATGTTTCTGGAAATATGGGACACATTCACTTTGACTAATATACCCAAAATATTTTTTTATAAGACATGGGAATGAGATTCACCCTTGAGATGTACAGGCATATCTATAGATATCACACTGACATACAGATGGAGCCACGGTCATTGTTAGTGCTGGCAAGAACGGGATGCGCCAGCATCTCATGCGCTTGCGCATCTCACATACACGCTTACCTCATTCATGCGCTCCGATGCAGGGCACAGCCACCTGCTCAAGCTGCAGGGAAACCAGTGGGATGACATTAACAACTTAGCAGATGCCAGAATGAAGTTATCACAAGCCTGCTCTCTCTCTCTCACATATACACCACTATAATAGCAGCAGCACTGTATCAGCCCAGCAGCAGGCCAGGCACCAACTGAAGATTGACCGTGTTTGCGCTCCCTTCCTCTGCTCAGCCCTTTCATCAAGATCGTTCCAGGGTGGGGAGGGGGCTGTTCCGGTGCTTGCACGCTCCACCTGGGGGGAAGGGGTGCCACTCCACACGGAGGGGGTGCCGCTCCACATGTGGGGTTGCAGGTATTGCGGCAGCAGGCTGCAGGTCCTTCCATGGAGGTTGCCAGGGGTGGGGGGTGTTGCGTGATGTGGCGGCGGGGGACCGTCTCCAAACTGCTGCCCTCCAGTGGCCTAGAGCTGCCTAGTGGTGGTGCCGGCCCTGTCTCCCGCAAGGGAGGAGGACTGTGAGAACAAAGGGAGGGAGAAGAGCGGCAAGACTGATGCTGGCTAGGCATTCCTTAGTGCTAGCATAAGCAGGTAGAATTGAAACAGCAGGAAAGTGGTTGGGCTGCTCTCCTCCCCACTGGGATGGGAAGAGGCATCTGGCTGCCTGTAAGTAATTTGTGACTGTGGACTGTGGTGATATATAGTAACATAGTAATAGCGGTTGAAAAAACACTTACATCTATCAGTCCTCGAGAGCTACCAACAGTTCCCATTTTCCAGCTCACCTCACAGGTACACAGGTGCACTCATTACTCACTGACATATTTTAAAAGATCCACAGGTGGAGCTAAATACTTCACTTGTGATTCTGTGAGGAGACATGGAAAACATTAACTATTGGTAGCTCTCGAGGACTGGAGTTGGCTACCACTGTCTTAGAGGGTATGGTCTAGATGTGTTATTTCTTTTAAATAATTTTCTTTGTTTCAACTTTGGGTTAACTATTGATTATGGGTTGTACCCTTTGAATTTTTTTTTTCAATAGATGTTTGTCCAACCTTATTTAAAATGTCTGCCAACACCACCTCTTCTGGAAGAGAGTTCCATACATTTACTGCCCTGAACGTAACAAAACCTTTCCTTCTAAGGGTACAATATCTTCTCTTCATGATTGCATGCCCACATGTCCTAGTCTCCGACCTCAAAGTAAATATTGTGTCTAATAGTTTGTTATATTGTCCCCTGATATATTTGTACATGTTAAGCATGTCTCCCCTTTTAACGCCTCTTTTCCAGCGTAAACATTACTAATTTGGCTAATCTATCTATCTTAAAGTCTCCATCCATTTTATTAGTTATGGTTGCCCTTCTCTGGACTTTTTCCAGTTCTGTGATGTCCTTTTTATAGTTTGGTGCCCAGAATTGCACTCAAAATTCTAGTTGTACAATTACAGTGACGTCCCTAGCTTCTATGCCCATTTTTATATATATCTTCACATATTATATATAATGTAATGTGAATTTTTACTCATTCCATGTGAATTTTGGCTCATACCGTGTGGCATAATGTGACCAATGTGGCAAGTATAAGGGGGTCTACCATTGTGTTGCTAAATGTGTATAAGGGGTGTATGATGTGGTACACTACACTCAAAAACATGCCACCATTTGCATGACCACACCCCTTTTTCTGGAGCAACTACATGACTACAGCCTTCACTTTTTTATAACCCACACTTCAAATTGTCCACTTTGACCACTGTGTAGGAGCTGTCTTGTCCACTATTGCAGGTGATAGCAGGGCTCCTGGGAGGGCAGTAGCATGGACTCCACTGGAAGACCAGCAGTCACACTTGAATCCAGCAGTGAGCCACACAAGTGCTGCTCTACATGCAGCTGCCCCTTCAGGGCTTGGAGCCTGGAGGCAAGTGACTTAATTGCCTCTGGCAGTTACACCACTGCTATAGATACACCACTGTCTGCAATGCATGTAACAACTCTACTGTATTTGGCACGTAGGGCAAATACTGCAACGTTATGACCCCTGACAATTCTGAAAATTTTCTGTCCTTTTCTTAGAAGCACAAAATAATTTATTAAGGTGTAAAGTTTGCACCAAGTAATTGGATTTGCTCTTAACCTTAAATCAGTCGCAGTGTCTATTTGGCCCATGTGAAAGTTAACAAATATTTATATTAGAAATGTAGGTTTAGTTGATACTTTAAATGAAAGCATCTGTCAGCAATTCTAAAAAATTGGTGAACATATGATTTTAATGATCCACATTTCTATAATCACTGCCACTTGCTTTACCCACAGTTTTATGGTTGCTATTAACAATTGTAGAACTGACTTTTTGTGTTCGCTAATACACTTTTATTATAGGTGTAATGGAAAATGAGACTATTTTCTGTTAAACTGCAAATGAGTTCTTTATTGTATTTGAAATGTTGAATTTCCCTATGGGCTCACAAAACATTTAATAAAGTGAGCAGCTCAGCCATTTCATTACACATACAACATACAAGGTAGTATTGTAACAATAGCCTGCAAGCTGGGAGATCCCCAAAGCTTTGGAAATAAATTACACCACTACTGTCTGCTTCTATTGCAGAACTATTTAACTTCCATGTTTAAAACAAGCTCTGCAGGCTGATCTTTGAATACAGTGAGGGAGATGTATTACCAGGTGCGTAACTATCGGTAACTCCATGGCCCTGCCAAGCCCAAGCAGGGACAATTACCGACGGCATGTATGAAAAAGCCTTTTGCCAAAGAGGGAGAGTTTTAACTCTCCTCTTCAGCAAATAGCACTTTCCTTTTCCCGGCATCTGACTTTCAGAGAATCTGCGCATGCACCGGTCATAAATACCCCAGCGGCACTTGTGCCTGTCTTGGAAAATAATTATATATTTTTTGGGGTGCATTTCCCACAGTCAGGGAGTCCAGCATTGACAGTTGTCAAAATATACTATATGGCAGATAGCAGCACCGATAATTACAGGGGCACATAGAACCCTCTTTTGTTTTGTACCAAATGACATGGGGAGAGGCTGTATCTGTAGCACATATCATGCGCAAATACTGCTGAACCCCATGACAAGACATCATACCAGGGCCAAATGAACAATGGGGCAGAAGGAGCTGCAAGTCCAGGCCTCCACATAAAATAGGCCCATTATCAGGACGTCATGATGATCACCAGACAGACATCAACTGGCCACATGGTTGGCCATAAATCATAAATATTCAAATTACATTTCTTTCTTACAAATGTATGCAATTTTTGCACTTTTATATATTTATGGAGACACTGGGGCTAATAGTGTGTGGGTTCTACATGCCTACATGGCATTGGTCTCACCTCCTCCACTTCTTACAATGGGCCCTTGAACATTTTCACCTCCAGGCTGGCCCATTAAGCCCTTAATCCGGCCATGACATCCTACCCCAGTGTTAAAAATTGACATTGCATTATATTTGGCTTAACATGAAAAAAGTACTTTATCTATGTAACCAGGGTCAGGCTGGCAACCTTTAGCCTGGGGGTCAAATTCAAGACAGTGGCCCTGTCTTTTCACAAACACGCAACAATGGAAAAATGGGCATGAACCAGACATTCATTCAAGCTAATGTTTAGAAGTCTACGTGCCATAGGATGTATACAACATAGGGGTGACTATACATATTTTAAATATATGTAAAGCATGACAGATCACATATTCAATGTTGTTGACCAGTGCCAGAAAAATAATTGGAACCCCCCCCCACACACACACACACACGGGGAGCAATGTTTTTTTTATGGGCAGGTGCAGGGTCCCTGGGCAAACGGATCCATTTGCACAGACTCGGATTCGGGCTAGGGGCTTTGCAGCTTAGATAGTCAACCAGAATGAGGGCCATTATGCCTTACACCGTAATGCCCATTACACATTATGCCACATACCGTAATAGCCACTACACATTATGCCACACAGCGTATTGCCCATTACACATTATGCCACACAACATAATGCCCATTACACTTTACACCATACCATAAGGTCTATTACACATTATGCATCACACCATAATGCCTATTACATATTATTCCAAATGCCTTAATGCCTGTTACATGTTATGCCACTTATGTGCCACTTATCTACATGCATGTTGCCAGGAGTTACATGCTTGTTGCCAGTGGTTAGATGCTGGTTGTCTGGGGTTTCTTGCTCAATGCCAGGGATTTTGTAGTAATTTTCAGGGGTTTACATGCTTCTTGCAGGGGGTTTAGATTCTCCATGCCGGGGGGGATTACATGCTCTTTGTCATGGGGCTTTACATTCTTGTTGCCCAGGGGGATTACATGCCTGTTGCCCAGGGGGGATTACATGCTCTTTGCCATGTGTGGTTACATGCCTGTTGCCATGGGGAATTACTTGCTCATTGCCATGGGAATTACATGCTGTTTGCCATGTGGAATTACATGCCCATTGCCATGTGGGGTTACATGCTCATAACCACAGGGGATAACATGCTCATTGACACGGGGGATTACCTGTCTATTGCCACGGGGGATTACATGGTCATTGCACCCCGTACAGCCTGACTGCAGCCTTTTAGGAAGAGAGGTCCAGCCACTGTGTCATGCCTAGCTGGTGGCTAACTAATACAGCCTGGTGACGTGAGCCGAGCTTCGTCCTCACCACTGACATGAGCGGTGCACCCGACTGTGCTGTCTTCAGCTCCTCTATTGGCGCACTAGTGTAACATTTGTCTGTCACACTAGCACACCAATAGAGTAACCAGAGACAGCACTGCGCACAGCCAATTTAGATGCTGGAGACAGTGCAGCCGGCTCATGTCAGTGGCCGGAGCTCAGTTCGCATCACCAGGCTGTATTAGCGGCAGTAGTAGCTTGCCGCCAGCTGGGCATCACAGAGTGGCAGGACATCTCTTCCTAAGATCCCCCAGCCCAGCCAGCCACTGTATGTAACATACTGTACTGCCTAACAATAAATATCTCTCTCCAAGCTTCAATAAACCTCCCTCATAGTATTCACATACTCATTTCTCATTTTCCTGCATTTTGTAGAGATCTATTAAACCTGGTAAAGTGGATGTAGAGGTCTTGTCTGTAGCAGCCAATTACATTTTAGCTATCCTTTTTTATAAGACAAGTGATAGCTAGAATCTCATTGGATGCTGTGAGCAACACCTCCAATAACCCTTGTTAGAATATTGATGAATCTCCGCCGATATTTCCACTATCCGGCAGTGCTAACTGTGTTTGCATTTTATAAATAGGAATAAATTGGTAGGAATATGAACATGTTTGCGAAGCATATACAGTAAGTTATAGTCACAGTCAGCTGTGGACAGGAAGGAATAGTTGCTGTAGAATACAAAGGTTCCTGTGACAGCTTCAGTTTTGATATATATACTGTGGATAAATGTTCTGATTGGCACCACCTGAATAATACCAAAATATAATAAAATAATGAATAAACTGGAAAAGATTGTCCTGCAGCCTGCAGGAGGGACTTTAAAAAAGTCCCACATTGTTAAGAGATAGGTTTAGTGTGTGAGTTTCACTGGCGCTGGGTATTACAAATATTTTCTTTCAAAATAGTTAGAACAACAATGTATAAGCCCTAATATAGAAAAGTATATTTTGTGGAACTAGCTGTAGTCAGAAGTATTCCCATAAAGGGGGGAATTCAATTGCCTGTGATAAATTACCATGAGTTATTAATCACCCACAGCTATCCAATTAGCTCCGAAGGCAGATCAACACTGTCATTCCCATTGGATATGTTTACAGGAGGTGGGCTTCGAAGGAGATTAAACTGACTGCTATATACCAAGTGCAGTGGCAGATGTCCCTCCTGACCCCCTGGAAAGGCAGGAAAGCAAGGCCGGTGCCACCACTAGGCAGTGTTAGGCATTTGCCTAGGGCGCCGGCCACTGGGGGGCGGTAGTTGGGAGCAGGGCAGGAGGGAGAGCTGGAGGTCTGGCTTAGCGGGCAGGAGGGAGGGCTCGCTGCGCTGTAGTTCAGTCCCGGTGCATGTTAACTGACATCTTCCTCCTCCCGCACCGCGTACAGCCGCTCAGCCGGGCAGCGTCTGAGGGTGAGCCAAGTGCTCAGCGCTGCCCGGCTGAGTGGCTGTACACGGTGCGGGTGGAGGAAGATGTCAGTCACACTGCGCCGGGACTGAACTGCGAGGCCTCCCTCCTGCCCGCTAAGCCAGACCTCCAGCTCTCCCTCCCTCCCGCCCGATGAGCTAGACCCGGGTGAGTAATTATATATGCACTGGAGGGAACAGCATGGCGGCCGTATCCCTCCCCTCCCCACCCGCCTGGGGCACTCCGGTGCCTTGCACCGGCACTGCAGGAAAGACTTCCAAATCCACCCCCCCCCCCACCCGACACACACGCACACACACTCACCTTGGCCTCCTTCAATACAGCACGTGTGGGTGGGCACCACTGCACAGTACAGTACAGCCATGGCTAAAGATTTTGAGAATGATGCAAATAGTGTCATTCAAATAGTCTGCTACCTCAGTTTTTATGGTGCCAATTTACATATACTGCAGAATGTAATAAAGAGTGATCAGATGAATAGCAATTACTTGCAAAGTCCCTCTTTGCCATGACAATTAAATTAGTACCAAAACTAGAATTTTCAATGCATTTTCACCCTGCCACAAAGGACGAGCACACACATCAATGATTCTCTCATTAACACAGGTGAGAGTGTTGACAAGGACAAGCCTGGCGATCACTGTCATGTTGAGTGAGTTACAATAACATACTGGAAGCTTTAAAAGGAGGGTGATGCATTAAATAATTTTCTTCCCACTGTTAACCATGATTACATGCAAGGAAACACTTGCAATCACCACTTTTTTTTTCTGACTTGGAGCCAGAGGTGGTGCTCCAAACACCCAGTGCAGTAACCGAAATCGCGCATAGGGGGCATACAGATGGAGCCGGAATCATTCAACACCGGCGCCCGCCAGATCCTCTCCTCTGGGGAGTGCCGGTGATAGGGACTGGGACACACGTGCTTCTCAGGCTCAGGGCAAGGACGTGCAATGCATACTTAAAGGGAAGTGTGCAGTGCTAGTTCCAAAACGTGCTGGTAGGGACACCAGTGAACGTTTAAGGCAGCAGGCCAGGCAGCATCAGATCAAGTGTTTCTCCACTCCTACCTAGGGTGTTTTCTAACCCCTAGCATGGTAATGGATATTCCACTGGGCTTTTCCTTTAACTCCCTTAGGGTTTGAAGCCCCCTTGGAAGAGCAATCTACTCAGTCCCAGTGTTTCTCGCATCCCAAGGTTAAGGTACTAAGCTGGGATTTTTGCTGTCTCCCCATCAGAGGCTATGAACCTCCGAAATGGGAGCAATCTACTCAGTCCCAGCGTTTCCCTGCTCCTTGGGAATGGATACTAGACCAGGCTTTTCACTGTCTCATCCTTCAGTAGCCACAAACCCTGTCAAGAGAGCCACCTACTAGGCCCGGTGTTTCTCCTCTCCCTACCATTAGGGGGAGCCCTCTGATCCCCCCGACAGAGTTAATGTGCTCAGCAAGACTTTTCACTGCTCCCAAGTATGAGGGGTCCTATAACCTTTACCCATTAGAGCAGTTACTCAGTCCAGCCTTTCTCTCTTCTTCTGCCAGGGGTCAGTAAACACCAACTGATAAGAACAGATACTACACTTGATCTTAGCCAAAATGCCGAGAAGCAATCTCCATTACTTTGCACAAAAAGGGCTTCACAGGCAAGGATATTGCTACTAGTAAGATTACACCTCAATCAACCATTTATCAGCTCAAGAACTTCAAGGAGAGCAATTGAATAGCTGTGACAAAGGCTTTCGGGTGCCCAAGAATGTCCAGCAGCGGCCAGGACTGTCTCCTAAAGTTGATTCAGCTGTTAGATCAGGGCACCACCAGTGCAGAGTTTGCTCAGGAATGCATTTGCGCATACAGTGAGTTGAATACTTTTGGAGGATGGCCTGATGTCACGAAAGGCAGCAATGAAGCCACTTCTCTCCATAAAAACATCATAGACAGACTAATATTCTGCAAAAGGTACAGGGATTGGACTGCTGAGGACTGGTGTAAAGTCATTTTCTCTGATGAATCCCCTTTCAGATTGTTAATGCATCTGGAAAAAATGCTTGGCCAGAGAAGGAAAGGTGAGCACTACCATCAGTCTCATGTCATGTCAACAACAAAGTATCCTGATACCATTCATGTGTGGGGTTGCTTCTCAGCCAAGGGAGTTGGATCACTCACAATTTTGCCTAAGAACACAGCCGTGAATAAAGAATGGTACCAAAACCTCCTCCAAGAGCAATGTCTCCCAACCATCAAAGAACAGTTTAGTGATGTACAATGCCTTTTCCAGCATGATGGAGCATGTTCCCATAAGTTAAAAATAATAACTAAGTGGCTCAGGAAACAAAAAATCAACATTTTGGGTCCATGGCCAGAAATCTCCCCAGACTTTAATACCTTTGAGGCAGGTGGACAAACAAAAATAAAACCCCACAAATTCTGACAAACTCCAGGCATTGAATAGGCAAGAATGGACGGCCATTAGTATGTGGCCCAGAAGTTGATTGACGGCATGCAAAGGCGAATTGCGGAGGTCTTGAAAAAAAGGGTCAACACTACAAATATTGACTCTGCAAAAACTTAATGTAGTTGTCAAAAAAGCCTTTGACACATATTAAATGCTTGTCATTTTACATCAGTAAACATCTGACAAAAAGCTCTAAAAACACAGAAACAACAAACTTGATGGAAACCAATACTTTAGTCCTTCTTAAAACTTTTGTACATTTTTTTTAACAAACTAAGGTGCCGATTCATCCTTGCTCGTAGACCAGCGAATTCAGCCCCTATGTCGATGGGGGGGTCCGCGCATGCGCATAGGAACTAATGCGCAGGTGCAATCACACACCCCCACCCCACCCCTGCGCACAACAAGCGCCTTCAGAAATATTTTTAATCACCAGGATGCTTGCTGCCTCGCAGGGGGCATTCCAGGGTGGACATCCGGCGTTTCATGGGTATGCCCACAAAATGGTTGGTGCGCCCATAGAAACGCTGGACTGGCCCCAGTGAATACAGGCATTCCCCTCCCTGATTGGGGCAGGCGGCTAATTTGTTTATGTGGGTATTTATGTGTCCTTTTAAAGGGACAACACACCTTCGCTCTTTGTTTCCCCACAGGCTATGAGAATAGCATACTGTACATTGATGAGCAAAAATTAATTTTCATTGTGCATCACTGAAATGCAATGTGCAAAAAAAAGTTTAGTAGTTCAAACTCACAATCACAAGCACCTCATTACCAGCAATATATTTACCATTCAGGCAGTTCTACAATTCTGTACAGTTTGTGACATTCTATCCCAATTTATTACCGGTATATTATTATTTAAACATTTTAAAGTTCATTATGAAACATCCATCAGCACATTGTTCGCTTTGGCCAAAAATAAAAGGAAGGACATATCTCAATTAGGCCTCCATAAGGAGATCCATAGAGACTACAAGCAGCTGATCAAATAGCTACAGTCTAATGCGAGCAGGTAGCATTACGTAATGGCACCACAGTATATGTATGGCTATTCTGCATAGGACATGTACTGCACTAATGATACTTTCATTATTATTCTAGAAAGTCCAATGTATTTTATTGTCTAAGGAACAGTCATTAGCCTAATGATGAAACTTGAAAAAGACAGTTCTATTATTTATGTGCCCTGCTACATGCATTACAGCTATACTGTCTAGCAGTGTTGGAAACCTTCTTAAAATCAATGACAATGGTTTTGTATAGATGACAGCTGCATTGGTGAGTAATGAAATACAGTATATTATAACAAGAATGCATTTCTAGGCAAGTCAGTTCTATACTAATAGGGCTTTTTCATTGCCACCAATTGGAAGCCAAAGTATAATATGCTGCACTTATAGGTAAAACCTATTGCAATTACAGGTATATAAAGTGAGCAAGCAGCAGCCCCGTGGAGTTTAATCAGTGAGACTTTCCTCTCAAAACCTGATACCTTCTATCTAAAAACTTCTTAGAGGGGAGACAATACCATATATTCTAATAACTATATACACTGGTCCATAAGTGCCTACATGTCGTTGTGAAGTAACACAGAATTATCTGTAATACCTTAAGGCTGCTGGCAGCCAATTAGGCAAAAGTTGATGTTATTTGTTAAACTTAAGACTTTCTGAATATTTTTGCTGTCCATCTGCACCATTGGACATATCGGGGGAAATTTACTAAAGGAAATTTGAAAAAAAAAATAGGTGTATTTGTATCCAGAAATACACTCATTTTTGACATTTACTATCCCGAAAATACAGCAATTCGTATTCGTATTGATAGCACATCAATACGAATACGAATTGCCGTATTTTTGGGATAGTAAATGTCAAAAATGAGTGTATTTCTGGAGACAAATACACCTATTTTTTACAAATTTCCTTAAGTAAATTTCCCCCATATTGACCATACAAAAATGATTATGTGAATGTAATATGAGAATAATTGTCTAATTCAGAGCAATCAAAACGTTTGATTTGCACCAATATTCAAAGAAATAATTCTTGATAAATATCTATGTTTTGTGCAAAAATAATAAAAAATGATGTATGTGTTGGACAATAGCTGTCAGATTGTTCCATACATATATTGAGGGTTAATTGCATATATTTGATATACTTTTGACCACACGTGGTGGTACCATCACTATTTATTTCTGACAGAATTGCAACATTTGTTGCCAGTGTAGAGAGAGCTATCGAACTGTCAAACCTACAGTATGTACAGTGTGAAAGAATTCAATTCACAGAAACCAGTACCTGATACAATGGGGGTACTAATACGAAAATATGATTTTTTGGGGGCATATACGTATTTTTGGCATTTACTATAGGAATCAGGAGCCGAGAAAGTCGGCTTCTGATTGGCCGCTAGGCGGCCAATAGAATCATTCAGAGGAGAGGCGCGGAAGATGAAAGATCTCTTGGCCTATCCACAGTCCGAAGCGGGGAGCTTCCGGAATTACAGACATTTAACAGAAGACCAGGACTATGTCGGATCAAGAGGACAGATCATCGCAGGAGGACCTGGGTGAGTTGTATTTCCTTCCACAGGTCCCCCATGGATTTCTTGGGACCCGTACCGGACATCGACACAGACGCCGCCAACATGTCCGACCTGGACATAGAGCCGAACGCCGACATGGACCAGGAGAAAGACACCGGACCAAGACCCAGGGACCTACCGATGGGCTCAAGATAGGTAAGTATCAGTATGTATGTATTCAATTTTTATTTTTATTGTGTGTCAGTGTGTTTATTTGACTATTTTTATTACTGTGGAACTACAAGTGCCAGCGGGCCCTTTAATGCCCGCATGCGGGGGAGGCTTGCTGGGACTCATAGTTCCACAGTAAAAGACAATAGTTTTTATTCTATTTTTTTACATTGAAGCAGCCCGGTGACCCCCGCACAGGGTCATCGGGGACAGCACCAGGCTTCAGCCTGGTCAGGTAAGTCCTGGAGGGGGGGACCCCTTTATTGGGGGGTCCCCACTCCCCCAGGGCCCCTGGCCAGGCTGACTGGTCAGTAGGGATAAATGTTTTGGCTGCGGGACCTTATCTAATAAGTGTCCCCCGGCTGTGACATTACCCTGCTGGCTGGTTTGGCCTGGGGCTGGTTTTTAAAATACGGGGGACCCCTAGTCATTTTGTCCCCCGTATTTTGGGAACCAGCCCCGGACCTGGAGCCTGGGGCTGGTTTAAAAAAATCGGGGAACCCCTATTTGCCGGGTTTCCTGATTTTTTATTACCGGCCCCGGCTCTTTCAGCCTGTTGCTGGTTACAGCTGTGGGGGGGACCCCACGCTGTTTTTTTTTTTTTCAATTTTTTTTTACACCTTGCAGCCTGCATGTATTTGACTGATCCGTGCAGACTGCCTGTAGGAATTCGTATAAGCGGCCGTATATACGGCCGTTAATATGAAATAATACGACATCGGAGGGTTACAAAGCAGTCGTATTTGACTGCTTTGTAAATTACCCTCCGGAACACGACTTTGCATACGACTTTGCAGTCATAGTCATTCGTATCAAGAATACGAATTTCCCCAATATGTGTATTTTGGAATGTTCAGGGACTTCCTCTTTTGAATAAATACTATGTTGCAGTTAGAATGATACATGTCCAACAGTGTGGTCAGTGGTAATTAACCATAAATAACTGTAGATCATAGGTCTTTGCACCAGGATATAACTCCTTGGGTGAAATGTAATAGGATGAAAGATTTAGATGTGCGTCCTCCGACCTTTTTATTCCCCTACTATCCACGTCGGCGTGGAGTTGAGAATAGAATAGTGTGGCGAGCGCAGCGAGCCACCGAGCCCGAAGCGTGGCGAGCGCAGCGAGCCCCGCGAGGGGACGCGTATAACTTCACAGGTATACGCGCCCCCTCGCGGGGCGCGCTGCGCTCGCCACGCTTCGGGCTCGGTGGCTCGCTGCGCTCGCCACACTATTCTATTCTCAACTCCACGCCGACGTGGATAGTAGGGGAATGAAAAGGTCGGAGGACGCGCACCGCCGCCCCTCGCGGGCTCGCTGCGCTCGCGACGCTTCGGGTTGGCGTCTATCGTGGGGTGGGGTTTACGTCGTTAAATTTGGGGGTGTAGGGAATATTTTACATTGAATCCAATGTAAAATCGGGTCCCAGGGACACGATTTACATTTCATTCAATCAAAAAATCGGGTCGGTCGCGTCGATCGCATCGCATGCGACCAAATCGCATGCGATGCGATCGACCCGATTTTTCCGACACGACCACCCCGATGTAAATCGGTGTGGCCGTGCTAGGAAACAAGTACCGTTAAGTATTATTAACACTAACGAAGGAATTTATTCCCCTTACTTAAGCCAAAACCTGAAAATGTACCTAGTTTTTGCGTCATCAAAAGTGTATAGTTCTACATACTAAAACTAAGACTACCTACTTCAATTAAAGTTACGATATAAATTCTAAGAGTGACCAACAAAAAAATAAATAAATCACATTTTAAACTTTCACGGCTGCACCTGAAAACTAATTACTGATGAAAAGAATCCCACTACATTTTCTCAATTGTGGATCTTACATACAGTACTAACATACAGTATATATTCTATATCATATACTTGTGCACTGGTCTCCCTCGTTCCCCTTTTCCCTTCAACCAATACTAAAGCCAAAGTGTATCTTGTTTACAGTTTACCCCAATATATGGTTTTATGCATAAGCTTTATTTCACTAGAAATATACTATTACATTTATTTAGCCCTAGAAAATTCATCATGGGACAGGTTTGTGAGGTGTAGATCAAGGCCGGATTATAATGGTGCACAATGTGTCAGTACCCCTGGGCCCCCCCTGTGGTTGGCATGTATTTTTCCCATTTTTTTTTTAGCTAAAGATTTTGTGCATGGGAGTGGGGTAGTGCTGCAGCTTCACCTATCTAGTATCTACCAATGTGACAATGATTAATGGTGCTGAGCATCGGGAGCCAAGGCACACTGATTGCACAAGTGTGCAATGCATTACTGGGAGTTGACTAAGTCCCATGACACTTTGCACTAGAGGGCAGAGGCTAAGACTTTTGTGCTGAGCTCTAATTGGTGGAGCTCATTACATGCTTCTCAGGCCCATGGAGAACAGAAGCAGCAGCCTAGTCATGGGAGGGTTTTTAATCAGAGGCAGCACTGGGACTGTGAGGTCTCCTACAGAGTAAGGTGCAGAGGGAAAAACACAGGCTTTTCATGTGGTATGTATTTATGTGTGTGTGTGTGTGTGTGTGTGTGTGTATATATATATATACATATATATTTATTTTTATATATATATATATATATATATATATATCCCCTGCAGTTACCCATTGACCAAGTTTATACTGCCTTTACTCTGTGTTTTGACAGTGTAATATTCTCCCATGCAGTTTGCGGACAGTAATGACAAGTTCAAGGGGGCCCCCCTTTCTAAAGTGCCCACCAAAACCCACCCACCAAAACCAACACACCAATACCAACTTTTCAGAACCTCAGATGAAAGTGTGCAGGTGGTATCTTAGAACTTTAACTCCTGCCGTCTACATTAAGACTGGTGGGGCGGCGATTACCTGATCGCTGGGCTGCGAATATTTGCAGCCCAATGATTAGGTCTGAATCAGGCCTGTATTTCCTGATTCAGCATAGATCGCAAAAGCAAAGCCTTTCTCTATTTGGCAAAACTATGGGGGTGATTCACCTGCTGTGCCCATTAGAGAAAGATTTTGCTTTTGCGATCTATGCTGAATAAGGAAATACAGGCCTGATCACTGGGCTGCAAATCTTCGCAGCCCAACGATCAGGTAAGCGCCGCCCCACCAGTTTCTACCCCCAACCCCATGCATGGCATGGGGTTGTGCGCATAACCATTCTCAATCACCAACCAAACAAAGTCCCCGGTAAGCGATGTCTGATGATTTGTAATTTTTTTCATTAGTAACATTTTTACATTAGTAATAGACCAATTCCACCACAAGTGAATCTCTAGTTTTGGGTGGAATCAATTACATAAAACAAAAGACAAAGCTCAACTTGCAGTTTCCCAGAGTATCCAGCGATTTGAGGATCACATGATGACTTGAAGCAAGAGAACCTTCCTCCGGCTCCAGTGGTCCTGATACTACTGGATTGTAAAACCAATTTACCTCTCAACTTCACATTTTTATCGTCAGCTGAATCGTATTTAGTTTTTGGATAAAAGCATGCTCTATTAATAGTACTCATTAGGCCTCATTATTAGTACTTCCCTTTCTTTGAAGACTGAGAAATCTTTTTGTCATGCATCCAACAAAGTTCCTAAACAAAAGTTTAGATTCCGTCAGAGAGGAGTCTGGTTTCAGAGAAAAACAAATGCTACTACACTTTCAACGACAAATACTAGGATTTTGTAGTGAAAATTAGATTGGGTTTTACTAGTACTTATGTAATGCATTGATTGATCTGTATAGTTATTAAAGTGTCTTACGCTGGCTACACACTTTACGATATGTGTACTCAGCCCTCGGGACAGCCAATGCACTATAAATCAGCCGACCCATACTGAATAATATATTGCACAAGCGCGTGAGATATCATTCATGGCTGCATTCCAATACATGCTGTCATTTGCTGGGTAGTCCCGTCAGGCATAGAGTACCCGACGGGATGACCAGTAGCTATTGTCCTACATTGCCAGCCTAGGCACTAATCTAACTAACTCTTCCTCACATTTCTGATTACTGCTGGAACTGTCAAATGAAATCATAGCCATTATAATTAAAACAGTCGAAACAAGTAAACTACATAAGTGGTGAGGAGTGGGTAGTACTTTGTATCCCCCAACTCCTATGTAACAAATACAAGTAACTGTATCATTTCCATTTTGAACAAATACCTGTAAAGGAACATCATTTTTTATTTTATTTATTTTTAAAGATTTTTTAACACCTTATTAGTAATAACCAGTCAAAGTGTATGACTCCCGGCAACTGGTGCAATCCATACACAGCAAATAAATGGAACATTATATTTAACCCTAAATAACCGACATCTGTCTCTTACCATGTGTCTGCTCGATGCATCACCTGATCAGCATACCTGATCAGCAATCACCCAAATTAAAGGGACATTTAATCTTAGACGATTTACAGGCTGATAGCTTGTAGAAATAGTATACTTTTGTCATTGTGTCCCTTTAAAAGTTTAAGCAATTCTTTTCTTTCTTTTAATGTTGACTGAAATAAAATCACTGCAATACATATAGTCACTTCGTACCTCCACGGGAACTACAGAGATTAAATTATGAAGCAAATCTAAGCTTTGAGGCCAATTTTATTTCATCTGTATTCCCTATTTTCATCTCTTCATCTTTCTATCACAATCTGCATCATTATTAGCAACACCAGATTAGTAGCAAAGAATGAAAAGTAAGACATCTGTGCTTTAGCATTAATAAATTCAAAATGTTTTGACTTTCATCTTGCAGACATTAGCACTGAGCCGGTCCGCATAACGACTCCTGCTCACAGCATCATTGTCTTCCAATCGCATAAAAATATTCATAGTTAAAGGTAAAAAAAAGTAATCACTGATATCCCGCATGAACAGTAAGAAAAGTCGAAAAGATTGTTCTTAAATCCAGTACTTTTGCCTATTGTTCTTTTGTACCTTTATTTCTAATTACTGGTACAATTTTAAGGCACTGAGGCAAGCCTCCAGCAGTGTGCTGAAGGTGTGTTTCTGCTGTTATGCCCTCTGGCTTTGCTGCCAGCCTATTCCCTTAGATCAGAGCCAGAAGCTAGACTGCTTTCGAATACCGATCACCTAACCTAGACCTAATCCTTTGAGTTCTCTCTGGCATCTATTCCTTCTGCCAGTTTCCTCTTCTGTTCGTATCTTTTCTTCTGAAGTTGACAACAAAGCTATCCTCGGGGCCCTCCTTGATGTAAGGCCACTCTTGATGTTTTTCCAGTGTATGTTTTTTTGTACCCTAAACTTGTGCTACTTTTATATTCAGCAAGAACAATATTTGTTCACTAGAACATAAAGAGAAATTCTGCCTGTTGCATTGATTTATAGATTTTTTTTAATTTGTACGGCTGGATTTCAAAAGTAATCTTTTGTCACTTTGCCGGGCTTGTTCCGCCTAGAATTCCTTCCACAGCCGGAACTGCATATTTTTACCTATTAGTTCAACTTCTTTATTTACCCTAAATTGGCCTACCATGCCATTATTAATTTTAGAAGACAGTTATACAAGATGTGCATGAATATGAAATTGCTATGAAGCTGGAAACTTTTGAACAGCTCCTGTCCTTTGTGATAGTGAGTTTTAAAAGGGAAATCTCCAAAGAGCTAATTAGCAGACGAATGGTTCTCTAGCTTGAACAAAGCTGGAGAGATAGCAGATAACTAAAAGGACCTGGCCATGGTTGTTTTAAATCAAAGCATTGATAGTGCACTGGAATGTAACCTTAGGCTGCTACCTGACAGGGACAATATTAGAGAGGAACATGGCAATGAGGAATTTAGTGACAGCCACATCCTATTATTCTCCAAAGAGTAAGCAATCTCCGGCACAACAAGCTAATTATCTGATTAGAGTTGCCGGTACGGACAGGCATACTTGGCCTGTTTACATAGCACTGCTATTTTATATGTTTATTGGATTATAAAACTCTGGCTACACATATAATTCATACTGTCTGTTATAAGGAAAATGGGGGTGAGATAGGCTAGGTATTGTATCCCCCACAGCTCTGCTATATGGAGAGTGCGGTGATGATAGGATAGGTATTGTATTCCCCCACAGCTCTGCTATATAGAGAGTGGGGTGATAATAGGATAGGTTTTGTATCCACCCACAGCTCTACTATATAGAGAGTGGGGTGATAATAGGATAGGTATTGTATCCACCCACAGCTCTGCTTTATGGAGAGTGGGGTGATGATAGAAAATATATTGTATCCCCCCACCGCTCTGTTATATGGAGAGTGTAGTGATGATAGGATAGATATTGTATCCCCCCACGCTCTGCTATATGGAGAGTGAGGTGATAATAGGATAGGTATTGTATCCCCCACAGCTCTGCTATATAGTGAGTGGGGTGATAATAGGATAGGAATTGTATCCACTCACAGCTCTGCTTTATGGAGAGTGGTTTGATAATAGGAAATATATTATATCCCCCCACTGCTCTGCTATATGGAGAGTGGGGTGATGATAGGATAGGTATTGTATCCCCCCCCCTCACTGCTCTTCTACATGGAGAGTGGGGTGATGTTAGTATAAGTATTGTATATTTTATTCTTTCAACTATTCTTAATATTTTATTTTCAGAAATGTGTTTTTAAAATCCTTGCGATTTGCATTATACTGAAATTAAAATGTCTTCGAATATTTTTACACTATAACTTTTTCATGGTCCTTTTATATAAAACCAAATTCACAGTAGTAGGTCAATCAAATATAGGGCTCAATACTATAAAGTATAAATGAGCACTGAGGTCATGGGTTCGATTCCCACCATGGCTCTAACTGTGCGGAGTTTGTATACTCTCCCCATACTTGCATGGGTTTCCTCCGGGTACTCCGGTTTCCTCCCACAATCCAAAAATATACTGGTAGATTAATTGGCCCACAACAAAATTAACCCTAGCATGTCTGTGTGCGTGTACATGTGGTAGGGAATATAGAGTATAAGCTCCACTGAGACAGGGACTGAGGTGAATGTTCAACTATACTCTGTAAAGCGCTGCAGAATCTGTGTGCGCTACATAAGAAACTGTTAATAAATTAATAAATAAATAATGTGGTGTTTCTACATCACTGTAATGCTAACTCTACCCCTTTGTAGATTAATTGTATCAATATTCTCACTTTTTAATTAAAAACCCTTTATTGTCACATACCAGGGCCGGCGCTACCCGCTCAGCAGAGCCTGCAAAGCAGGTAGGCGCCAGGCTGGAGAGGCACTGTCCCTGCTCTGCGACTCTGCTGCTGTACATAACTGTTGCTGCCACTTCGCCTGTCAGACAGAGGCTCCGGCCAGCAGCTATGTGTACAATATGGCGGCACCGCTGTAGTTATAGTGCTGTACAGCCAGCAGCCAGGCTGTAGTCAGTGAACACAGCGCGCCCCGGCCTCCAAACCACTGGAGATTACAACAAGCTCCGCCCACCCTGCAGAGCCTCATATTGCTTCTGCGGTCAGCCCCTTTGATGCCGCACTTTTCTGCGGCTGACATGAAACCCCCACAGCTGCAGTGAGTCATCGGCACATGAGGAAATGCTGTCCTGTCTCCCAGCTGTACAAGGCAGCATTGTGGTTGCTGTGGGCCCCAGTAACAAAGTGCCCCTAATGGGAGGTAAGTGTTATGAGTGCAGAAATGCAATTCAGGTCACTGGTCAGCAGGAAGGGGCACAGAAGACACTGCCCGCCTCCCCCCTGTTCTATCACTCTGTCACATCCTCCTCTGTGTCCTGTCACCCCCCCCCCCATTCTGTCTCTCTGACACATCCTCATCGGTGGCCTGTCACCCCCACCACCTGTACTCTGTCACCCCCCCTGAGTTCTGTCACTCTGTCACATCCTTCTCTGTGTTCTGTCACCCCCACTACATGTGCTCTGTCATCCCCCCTATTCTGTCACCCCTCTTGTGTTCTGTCACTGTCTCTGTGTTGTGTCACCTTGACACCCACCCATGTTGTGTCACTGTGAGACACCCCATGTGTTTATTATCATTGTGTGACACCCACCTCTGTGTTCTGTCCCAGCCATTGTGTAATCCCTCTGTGTTCTGTTACTGTGCCACACGCCTCTCTGTTTCTGTCCCAGCCACTGTGTTACCCTGTGTGCCATCTCTGCTCTGTTTTCTGTCCCAAATATTGTTCCCCCCATGTGTTCAATGTGACAAATGAACAACCCCCCCCCCCCCCCATGTGTTGTGTGTGACAAATGTAAAATGTAAAGGGAATTACTGTGTGGCATATTGTGTTAGATTAGGCATTAGGAATAAAGGGCTCTACCGGTGGCATAACGTGAATAAGAGTGGCTACACTGCTGTGTAGCATAATTTGAGTAGGGGTACTATTGTGTGGCCACACCCCTTCCTTGTGAGACCACATCCCATTGGAACATGCTGTTCCTTTTTAAAATATGGGAGGTAGGGCGCAAATTTATATTTTGCAGGGGGGCGCCGAACACCCTAGCACCGGCCCTGTCACATACTGTACACCTGTAGACACTTTTGAAACTACAATCCCAATATCAAAAGTTATGGTGCAACTAGAAAGTTTACAGAAGATTTACAAATGATTTTACTCAAAAACTTCAATGCGTTAAAGCTTAGGGGTTTGGAGTTGAGTTGCCAGTAAAGCTACAGTAAAAAGCCAATCACTTCCCACCCTGTTAATACCATGCTCTACTGCAAGTTCTACAGATTTGAAATGCGCAGAGATTTAGGTGTCTATGTACTAAGCCTAGGATGGAAATACAGTAGGTAGAGATAAAATTCCTTCTTAGAAGGACAAAACCATAGCCCTTATTCTGATTGAGTCGGATGGCTCCGAATGCGTACGGAGGGCCGATGGTTGGTGTTTGCGCATGTGCAGAGGCGTATCTGCACATGTGCGAATACGGTGTGAATTCTGTAAAGAAAACGATCGGTTAGAACAATCCGAACAGGAGGTGGAGAGGGGCGTGAAGGGCTGTGTGGGCTCATTACCATATGCGTACGCCCCACGTTTCATGGGCATTCCCATGAAAACACAGGGCGTACGTATGGTAATGCGGCCGTGACGCACGTGTGGGGGGCGGACATATGACATAGCCGGATGCCAGCTGCCCGTCCATATCCCTGCTTTTGCACAGAGAAATGGCCGAGTGGTATGGAGCACTCGGTGCTGCCTGACCACTCGGTCCAGCATTCGATGATCAGCGACCATTGAATGATGGGGGAGGTTCCCACAGATGGAGGAGGTGCTCACATGAAAAATCCACTCGTGGTCCGTTCGGACGGCATCTTACCACATTCGGACAGCGTGAGCGATCCGTACAGAAGGCGGGGCTAAGAACACTCGGTTCCTGTCCAATAATACGCATCCGACCGAATCAACTAGAATAAGGGCCCATGTGCACTGCAGGGGGGCAGATTTAAAATGTGCAGAGAATTAGATTTGGGTGAGTTATTTTGTTTCTGTGCTGGGAAAATACTGACTGCTTTATTTTTACACTGCAATATAGATCTCACTTTAAAGAAAAAAAACATCCTAATCTAAATCTCTCTGCACAAGTAACATCTGCCCCACCTGCAGTGCACATGGCTTTGTCCTTGTAAGAAGGAATTTGTCAGAAGGAGTGAACCAAAATAACCCCCAAAGTACCAACAACCCAGCTTCTTTTTCAAATGCATCCTATGACATCCCAGTTAGGAGGTGATTGACGGATGCTTTATTTCAGTCCACTTTTGGTCTGATTCAGACCACAGCCTAGCAAACAGGTCAGTGCCGCACCCCAACATCTGTAAAAATGTACACCCATGTCCTGGTGATTGGAATTGCTCTGAATTGCCTAGCTGAGCATCTCAAAGGTAAAAGATGCATCCCTACTATACTACATATACAGTAGGTCCTGATTCTGAGTTCAGAGTAAAGCAAAAAAGTAACTGCTGTTTTCAAAACCATATTGAAGTGCTGGTGGGAGGAATCTAACATTTGCAAGGAATCTAACATTTGCATAGAGATTTAGATTTGAAAAAGGGTGTCAGATCTACATTGCAGTGCATAAATAATGTATTGTTGCATGCAAAAACAGCCATTATTTACCCTGCAACATTTTTGGCTTTCATGTTCCACTATTGGTCAACAGACAGAAGGTGGACACATGAAACTCTTCGACATGCATTAGGTCAACATGGTAAAAAAGTTTTTGATGTCCTATGTTGAGAGAGTCCGACATGGCCACTATATCAGTGTAACTAGTCACATTCGTAGTCGGTTTAAAAAAGGTCATGAAAAACCAATATTGACTGTATTGTAGCCTTAGTACATCCAGCTCCTAAAGTGAAAAGTGGAGGAGCCAATACACCGCATTTAGCATTTTCTATACAATGGGGATGATGCACAGGTGGAGCACTGGAGCAATTTTTTGCTATTGCAAGTTGCACCACTCATACATCCTTACTGCGCCTGTACACACACTTGTGGTTTCAGAGGAATGCACAGAGAAGTGTATAGAAAATGGAATGGGTGTGGTCCTGGGTGGTGACAGGTAGGTGTATAAGTGCATGCACAGAGATGGTCTGTCTTATTGGTGTACTATGGGAGTGTCAGTGAAAGTGGTTGCGTCCACAGATGCTCAATTGAATCAGCGGCCATAATCGGAGGGCGAAACTGCACCTGCCATAGGGCTTGTGTGCAGATGTGTCCATCTACGTCTTTGCCACGCATGCATGGCATTGGGATGGCACTGGCACCGATATGTCCATTCACTTAGAATGGAAAACTCCCAAGTGCAATCTAAAGCAACATACATCACAGCAATGTTGATATGCAGCACTTGATGTTATTGTGGCCGTGACACTGCGTGTCCGTGCTGCCAGAAGTTCGGAGGTTTTCAACGGAAGTAATCCGCGGCCGTCGGGCGCTGTTCAGGGCAGTTGTTTGGAATGAAGTGCCGGTGTCCTCTGCATGTGAAAAAGTGCGCAGGACGCACGAAACGCGTTGGCCCTGACAACCCCACATGCAGAGGACACCGGCACTTCATTCCAAACAACTGCCCTGAACAGCGCCCAGCGGCCACGCTTACTTCCAGTGAAAAACTCTGAACTTCCGGCAGCACGGACACGCAGTGTCATGGCCACAATAACATCAAGTGGCAGCTTTGACACTGCAGCCCGAAAACAACACGACTGCACCGGAGTGACAACCTCCCGGAATAGGGTTAGTACAGGGATAGGTACCGGCCTCTTTCCAAACATACTTATTCCCCAAAAGGGTGTAAACATCACTAACACTACAATTTTTTTACAGGTACCACTCTATACAAGTACATTCATTCCATACATGTCTTAATTTTGTACCATCATTTATTCATTTATCTAGCGCTTTTTATCAAATTCCCTATATTGTATACAATATCGCATTGCATCGCATAGGTTTTGCAATGCAATGAGATGAGATGAGATGAGCTTTAGTACAATAAATATGTGCAGCACATACTTTTTGAGATGTGCGATGAGATGTGTGACGGGAGCGCGCATCTCTTCGCACCCAGTAATTGTACCGTGTATGGACACCTTATGTGTGCATTCTGGCAGGAGAGGAATTATATGGCCCAGAATGTGTGCTGTTATCATGCAGTATAGGGACCTCCTGTATCACAGAAGCCTTGCTGAGGCCCTGAGGCTTATCATATGCAAAATATATGTAACTAAGATCTCTGAATTAGCTTCTATTATGTTGGTTTTTCAAATCTTATTACTAATGCCCTTTGGTGTGCTGGGGGTTAACACCCCCCTTTCACCACCTGAGGGATAATTTGATTAAGCAGCTGTCACATTGTTTTTAGGAGAGGAACCTTGCTATCCCTCTATGGCAGCTTCCGTTCTCCTCTGTGACCGGCTCTACATGCATGACCTTATCGAGTGAAGTGTCATAGTTCCTTTCCTGCAGGCTAGTGTGTGGTGATAAGGGATCTTCATTTTCAGTGCTGTAACACACTTGATGTAAGTAACTAGGCCCCATAACATCTTACAAACTAAATAAATAAAACGAATTGCCTAGATACTCAGCATATCCTTGAAACAATGGATAGCATTTACTTTACAGATAAATGTACTACACATATTACATTCTGACCAGGAGTCTTATGACAGTAATCCATTGTAAATAAGAAAAATCTTTGTCACACCCAATGTCTAACTGAAAGCTGAGTGCTACAATATATGATATTAAAATCAAAACATATCCAGTCTTTAAATAAACAGTTATAATAATTAATAATCATTGTCTATCAGCCGACTCCTAGACACTCATCTAGTGAAATACCATTTGATTATATAAATTGCTACTTATTATACCACTTACCCCCACTTCTAATTGAGAAGAAGCTAAGCATGCACAATATGAAGAGAAGTAACAAAAAAGGCGCTCTCACCTACAAACCTTGAAAATCAAACATTGGTCCATATCATTCCTTAGGTAAAGCTTCCATCTTTCTCAATTTCCCAGGCTGCAGTGCTCACTTGTTGTGATTGGTCATAGGCATCACATGCACACCAAGACTGCAAAGTTTGGAGATAGTCTGGGCACGGGTAGAGTCTTGGGACGTTCGTAAGATAAGACTACATGGTACATTGGAAAGGGATTATTAATGGAGCGTGGTTTGGAAAAACTAGTATGTAAAAAAGAACTATGTAAATATATAACAGGCTGTCAGGTGACAGCATGCTGATATGTTAATTTGGAAATGTGATGTCCATTAATGTATGTTTTATACATCACTGTCACACAGTCAATAAGCGTATGTTTCTTGCATGCCTGGCCACCGTGAGATTCATTATTATAAAGAGACTGTTGGGGAAAAAAACTATATTTCGTTAATAGTGGTTTCCAATTGGTTGAAATATTGTTTATTTATCCCTTCTGTTACAATAAAGCATTCCTTGTCGTTTATCTGCTGTCAGCAACAGCTGCTGCTTGTCAAATATTTTCCGATTTTTAAATATTCTGTTCCTTATTTGTTAAAGCTACTGGGTTGGTATAATAGTTTTACATTCCTCGAGCTGTTATGCTTCTCTATTTTTACTGTCACCCGTGTCAATCACTCATTATGCTCTGACAGCATCAGTTACACACTGGCCAGCTGTTATCAATGTTAAATTCACAGTAGAAATGTTGAGTTATTTTTGAACCTATTTCTTAAAATGTCAAAAAAATCTCTGACATTTACAATATACTTAGTGGCAAACACTGTACAGAGATGTAAATAGCATTGGAATCCTCAGTTGAGGGACAAATCATAAGCTACTATATAACACAGCAAAATAAAATTTGATGACCAATAAAAATTGCATGCACCATATAATTTGAGTTGCCGGTCCCTGGGATCATGGCTGAGTACATAACGTTTACTATTATGGACTATTTGTTTTGAAACAGATTGTGACCTACAGGTATAATATCTTGTACACATGTGCAAGCTAATACATTATCATTTTAATTTCACAGATCTTGTTTCATATGTTTTATACAGATGCATCCACATTTAACTTTCAACCAGTGGGCTGATTGGGGGACAGTTCTTTTTTGTGGGGTGTAAAAGAATTACATTTCCGTGCTGCTTATGTGAATCAAAACAGATATATATTAGATTTGTGCATATTTTTACACTTCTAGCATCTAACGGAGGTGGAATGAGGTTGGAGTCATTTGTATACATACATGTGTGTAGTATTCCCCTTACAGTGTGTACACACGGTTCGATGTTCTGTGCGATCCGATGTACGATTCGATGTTTTGTCCGATTTTTACTTTTCCCCCTTTTTTTTTTTTTTTTCTCTACTCCTTAAGATATGCCTTAAGATATGCTTAAGATTTTGACTTTTTACCATACAATTTGCTATGCGATTTCCTATTTGATTTACTATGCGATTTCCTATGTGCCTTAAGATTTGCTTAAGATTTTGACTAAGCGATTTTGACTTATCTGTATATTTGAAAAAAGGGAGGGAGAGGGGGTGTGTCTATTCCTTGCTAAATAAAAGCATTAATCAATGCAGGGATTTTGCATTTGAACTCTGCTGGTCTGCATGTCAGCCCATTTTGCTCGATTTATTTTTTGTGACAAATTTTAGCGGTAGTCCAGGGACTGGTGGGTTAACGCTGGCTCCTACCGGGGTCCCGGGGACGGGCAGCGGGGGTCCGGGGACTGGTGGGTTAACTCCGGCTCCTACTAGCGCTGCCGGGCGGTGGGCGGGAAGCAGGTTTTGAAAAGACTTGCCGGACACTGATTGGCTGAATTCAGCCAATCAGCGTCCGGCAAGTCTTTTCAAAGTCATCAGCGCTTCCTGCCGCCAGGCAGATAGCGCTGGGAGATGGAGTGAGACCCCCGCTGGCTGCATACAGGTATGTTGGCAGCGGGGGTCCAGGGACTGGTGTAGCGGCAGCTTTCACATACACAGCCGCTCGCTATTTGCCTGGCGGCGGGAAGCGCTGATGTTTTTGAAAAGACTTGCCGGACGCTGATTGGCTGAATTCAGCCAATCAGCGTCCGGCAAGTCTTTTCAAAACCTGCTTCCCACCCACCGCCTAGCAGCGCTAGTAGGAGCCGGAGTTAACCTTCTGCAGTCCCCGGACCCCCTGCCTGTCCCCAAGGCAGTAATTTGGTGGGTTTTTAATTTTATTTTGGGGGGCCACCAAGTGACTGCCGACCCGGGTGCCGAAACACCTAGTTTCGGCCCTGCTACTATGCATATGCATTCAATGAAAGCAGGGATTTAGGGTATTAAACATAGATTGACTCATGATGGACTTTCATGTGGTGGACCAGTAATGGTTGCATGTAAAATGTCAACATGGGTGAAAGGTGGACATGAGTTTTCAATGTTGTTAACGTGTCTATGTTTGTAATCTCGTCTTCTTGCATGGCTCACTGCACTCGCCATGCTGCAGGCTATGTACTGCACTGAGCTTGGCACACTATGCGCCTTATTCTGGTCGGTGCGGACGGAGGCGAATATGCGGGCAGGACCGTGCGTCCTAAACCCCACCTTTTGTATGGATCGCTCACTCCGTCCGAATGCGGTAAGCCGCTGACCGTACGGAGCACGAGTGGATTTCTCACAGATACACCTCCTCCATCTCTTGGAACCTCCCCCATCATTTGATGGTCGCAGACCATCGAATGCAGGACCGAGTGGTCCGCCAGCTCCCGCAACCTCAGACCACACGGCCATTTCTCCGTGCAAAAGCAGGGATCTGGGCCGGCAGCTGACATCCGGCAATGTCATATGTCCGCCCCCTACACATGCCTCACGGGCGCATTACCATACGTACGCCCAGCGTTTTCATGGGAACGCCCATGAAACGCGGGGTATAAACATATGGTAATGAGCCCAAACAGCCCAAACATAAACTTGCTAATGGGTTCCTTATTTGTATCTATGGACATTGCATCTTTGTGTGGGACTGGATGGAAATCATGGAGACCCGGATGGTTACCCAGTGGACTGCGTTTGGTCAACCATTGACAACTAACTTTGCAGCATGTATTTAGAATAAACTTTGATGGTCAGGGTGGACTCTAGAACATTACTGGACAATGTAGGAGCAAACCATGGCAGGAATGTTCATTGATGAGCTGGATTGCTGATGGGATACCAGGACATTGCATCTTCGTGCTGGACTGGATGGAGATCACGGAGACCCGGATGCTTACCCAGTGGACTGCGTTTGGACAACCAACAACAGATCAAGCCATCAGACACGGTTTTTACTCTTATTTCATTGTTTGTTGTTTAACAGTTTAACATCAATGTTTTGTGAAAAGTTTATGTTTATGTGGATTTTTTTTTTAAAATGTGATTTCATATAATATTTCAAAACCAAAACAATTGTATTCAAACTATAACCTCAAAATGTTTGATAAATAAAAAATGTTTTTCCCAAAAAAATGTGTGCTTCATGGAAAAGGGACATAATGGGTTCACTGATGCAAGGAAGTTATAGAAAAGGGATAGGAATTTACTCGTGTTTAAATGGTTCTGCAGTTTGGGAGATCTGGGACCAGTACAATAATAGAACTTAAGGTGCCCACACACGCACTGTTGCCGGCGGTGCAATGCTGTACGATGGGGTGCACGCTCCCGCTGCACCTCATCGTAAAGTACAAAAAGTATGTGCTGCACATACTTTTTGTACTAGCTTTTTCGAGCATCGCATGCACATCGTATGCACAAGGAAAACGATGCGATGCTATGTGTGCTAGTTACGACCACAACGCACGCCGGGATCGGTGCGTGTGTGGGCTCCTTAAGTTGAGAGTCTATGCAGGGTTGAAAATTACATTAAGGGTGAGATTTAATAGGATGAGAGATTCAGAAAGTGAGAGATGTAGTGAGAAAACTCCAGTTTTTTGAAAGCGGGAACTATTTACACTGATAAACCAGTTTGAATTTGAGATTGCCGCTTTAAAAAAAAAAAAAAGAGATTTCTCACCAAATCTCTCTTTCTGAATCTCTCATCCTATAAAATCTCACCCTACGTTACAAAAGTTGCATTAAGCAGACCTCCAAATGATCAGTAATGATGTCACACCATGAAATGAATGTATTTGTAAAGTGTCTTCTATTACCTCTCAAATGCTATGGAATCACTTCTACATAACTTAGAAATGTCCGTTTCAAAATGCACTTATTACCATGATTTCTGCTGTATGAAAAGGTTAACAAGTACATTCTGAAAGGTCCAGAGTGATTTCACCATTTCCAAAATTTTTAAATTTTGGAAGTTTGAAATCAAATTGTACTGCAGTCCCTTTCAAATTGCATGACAGCCACCATATAACATATGGTGTGTACACACGGGAGCAATATTAGGTGAAATCGCTGGGAATATGGTCGCTGAGCGACCATATTGCCAGTGATAAATCGCCAGCTGCGCGCTCCCGTGTGCACTCCCTGCTGGTTGCTGGTCGCTGGAGCATGCTCCTGCGACCAGCGGCTTTCCCCGGCAATCACTGTGCCGGGAGGTCAGCGCAGCCCAGTGCCGCTGCTCCCTCCCTCCTCCCTTCACGGAGGTCAGCGCCGGGGAGATCAGCATTGATCTCCCCAGCCCTGTGCCGCTGCTCCCTCCTTCCTCCCTTCAAAGTGACAGCAGCAGCGTCTGCTGCTGCTGCACTCCCCCTCCGTCCCGTAGCAGTGTCTCCTTTTCATCGCTGATGAAAAGGAAACACTGAGCAATATGATTGCTGCCAATATATTGCTAGCAATATATCGCTAGCAATCATATTGCACCGTGTGTACACAGCAATACTGTACCTGTGAAAGCATTGTTACAAACATAACATTAATCTTTGAGAAAACAATAACTAAACATTAATGAAAACACAACACAAGTATGTTAAATTTAAATTTTTACTTTAGATACAAAAAATAAATATCAAATATGACATTAATATGTGGCATACTGGACTGGATTCACAAGTCATATAGGAGCCACAAATGTGTCCGAAGCAAGGATTAAAACCATATACAATGTCAAGCAGAACAATGCATATGTGAACCTTGTCAACAAGAGTGTAAGGAGACAAAAAGACAATGCATCAGTGATAACGGTACAATAATAAATCTCCAACATGCAACCAGCATTCTGTCAAGAAGTACAAGAATGCATTGAAATCGATGCAACAGGTGGCCAGGTGGAATATGGTCTACAACCCGAACGTGTGGGACCGTAGACCACCTCAAATTCACAATAGAACAGCTAACAAAGACAACCACATGAACAATTTTTTAAACATAAAATAAACGAACTTTTTAGACCGACGTAAAATTTAGAGCTACATATTTTGCAACCTATATTCATCCTGTGGAGTCATTTCGGACTCCAGGAGCTTTGAAAATGCCCCACCGGATGAACTAGCTTGCATGGGGGGATTGGACATGTGGGCACCCGGCGCATAAGTATGGGAAGGCTGATGACTTCCCGGCGCATACAAGTAGGGTCGGGGATGGTGAAATGTGGGTTGAGGCATAACTGCTGGATGAGGGGTGGTTGACGGAAGCACTGCACATGTTTCGGTCAATTTCTTGCCCGTCGCATAGTGCAGTGCATCCGCCACCAATTTTTTAAAAAGCCGCTTTTGATCCTCATCCAAGCTTTTAACCTCGGTGCCAATGTATTGCCCGTACACCGCATCCGGATTCGACTGGGAACTAAGAAATGCATCAGCCCGCATAAAAAATTGTTCATGGCTGGGCTGCACCGGGGCGGACTTCTTGGGGGCCTTCCTCCTTCTAAGAAGAGGAGTAGGGCATGGCTCCTCCACGTCCGCTGTATCCTGTTGGGGATCCCGGTGCACGGAAGATGTCAAATCCTCGCCCAGCTCCGGACACAATGCCTGTGAAAAAAAGAAAACAATGAAATATATTGCAAGCTAGAATTTTTTTTTTTGTCAAAATTAAATATACTCACTAGATCAGGACTCCTTGTCTCTTCAACCTCCACACTGGCAGGTGAAGGCTGAAGAGGAGACACTGCTCTAGCACTGCTCACGGATGTTGTCTTCGCCGGCTGTTCTACAGTGAATTTAAGGAGGTCATAATACCACAACGACGGGTTGTAGACCTCATCCGCCCCGGCACCTGATTGCATCGATTCCAAATGCTTCTTGTACTCCTTGAGGAACACTGTTCGCATGTTGGAGATTTTCTTCTTGACCAATTTCACTGATGCATCGCTGTTTGTCTCCTTACAGTAGTTGACAAGGTCCTCATAAGCAATGCTCCGCTTGACATTGTTTGAATAGTCCTTGCTTCGGACACGCCACAGACATTCGTGGCTCCTATACAAGTTAATAAATCCAGTCCAGTATGCGCTGTGGTCATCAGCACCACTATCTGTAAGTAAAAATGAAGACATATTTGTTAATTGAAATGAAGAATTACATCTTTAAAATACATATAAAATACTACACAGTAATTCCTTTTTATAACATGTATAAATTAAAGAAGAACATTTGCCTGTACAGTTGTTGCTGAATTAAAACATCCTACGGTACTTATGTAATATCTGGACTCCCGTTTTTCTTAGGATACCGCGTCCCCTCGCGGGGCTCGCTGCGCTCACCACGCTTCGGCCACGGTGGCTTGCAGCGCTCACCACACTATATAAAATCAACACCATGCGTGTTTGGATAGTAGGGCTCTGAAAAAATGGGGTGCATTTAACATGGGAGTCCAGATAATACATAAGTACCCATCCTACAGATCAAGAGCTATTATTTAAGCAAAATTAGTTCTGGAAGTGTAGACGGGGCAGAAGTGGTCGCCAATGTGAGTGGAGCTATCAAAGGTGCAGGGTTTCAATTGCTGCATACATTTTTAAGTCAATCACAAAGGCACCAGCAGTGCCAGATGTAATCAAAACGCCACCAGTAATGGCCAAAACACAATGGGCGGCATTCAATGAGGCTGATTCGCCAGGTTTTTATGGCGATTTTGTGCTGTAAGGCGAAGTTCTGACAAAAACGTTGAATCACCCTATTCAATGACCAGATGGCAAATACATTTCAAGGTTTTTTTCGCCATGATTCAGAGAGTAGCAATCGCTATCTTTTTATGGTGAAGTGGAATATGAACTTTTTAAATAAAGTGTTTGGTGTTTTACAATTGGTTCAAAGAACAAATTTGTTTGGATGATAGCGCAACCCCCTTAAAAAGATGTGATGGACACAATAAACATTTAGAGATTTATTGTGTCAAAAATGTGACAGAATAGTAAGCTAAAAAAGCACATAGAACAATAATTACAAATGGTCCAAGGGCAGCTTTCAGTTTTCTTAAAGGTTACACCAGGCAAATAAATGAAGACTCTCTCTCACCATGAAATGAGGTTGCGGTGGGCTATACTCCCATGTGAAGTCCTGCGGCCACACCGCAGATGGCTTACTGTAGAAAAGTCCATAGGTAATGTGCTGGTGCGTCAATAAAAAGTGTCTGGTCGTTTTTAAAGTGCAAGGTGGCAGTGCAATGTGATGGGCAGTCTGTATCCAGAAAAGCTGCTTTTTCACATTGAATACCGCCCAATGTTCTTCTGCAGTACCACATAAACATCGGCCCCAGCAAGTGGGGCAAGTTTGAAAATAGACATGTTTAAGAGCTGCTGAATGTTACAAAATGCAGAAATAAATAAATGCATCAACATGCAACACCCAGCAACATTTGCAGGCTGTGTCATTGCGAGGGGGAGACAGGTGGTCAGACAGGCTGGGGTTTGTTGGTCTTGCAAGGCTGCGAATTGGCGGCCTTGCAAATCCAACAGAATAACCCCCATTGTGCACAAATGCATCGAAAAACATGTGTACATTAAAGGCAAAAGACAGGAAGCATAATACAATTTTCAAAACACATTCATTTTTAAAAATTAAAATGTTAGACTTCATCAAAAATTACCAATGGCTGCTACACGTGAGGATGTTGATGCCATTATTTTTCGAATCTGATCGACAAATAGCTCTGGAAAACATAAAAATATTACGATAAATACACATCCTTTCAAACGATTGCATTTCTGTATAACAAAAAGGTATAGCGTAACAAGGCAACGTTTCAAAATGCATGCCCTGCTACCTTTGTACATGTGTGGCAGGGAAAACACACAGCCATGTGGCTAAGGTTACATACAGATGGGGCAGGTCTCATCTTGGCAGGGGATGGGAATGGCGACGCCAGCCGCCATCCCCCGCCAGCCCCATATCTATAACGAGAAGGGGACGCGCGCGCGTCCCCTAAAGTACGTTGCTTCCAGGCGCTTCCCCAGGTCAGCCGGGGTCCCCGCCACCTGCCCGCACCCCCCCTAACCCTGTCGGTCTCCCTGAGGCGGAGACGGACAGGGTTCCCGTTGGCCCGCCCACGGAGATTGAGACGCGCGTTCGCGTAAGACGCACGCGCGTCTCAGTCAGATGGCAGGCCAGGCTGCTGGCAAGGATCGTATTTTAAAATGCGATCCTATCACCGGGATGTATCATCCATGGGACTGCAGGGACCTGCAAATCCCTAACCCAGAAGCAGGGGGGGGGGGGGTCAACGCATGCGCAGTTATGTGCTGTCCCCCGCCAACCCCTCTCACCGTACTGCCCTGCACGGGTAATACGATATGTAGCCATTGCCTGCAATGGCCTATCACCATCCCAGAATGGCGATAGCTCAGGGGTGCAAAGCCAGGCTCCCCAATGTTGATACATCGGCCAGGTTGGCATCCCCCATATAAACCTATGGGGGATGCGGCCAGAGGCGCTGCAGGGGGGGATCGCAGCAGGGATCGGAGAGTTCCCGGTGAAACATTGGGGTGATACATGATATTTGCAGTTAACCCCCGAAAATGGGTGGTTTCGGGGCATTTCCAACAAATATTATTTGAAAAATGCGGCCCTAGGGGAGAGACAGAGACAGGGGTACACACAGAGACAGGGGTAGAGACAGAGACAGGGGGAGAGAGACAGAGCAAGACAGTAGGAAAGAGCAAGACAGTGGAAGAACAAGAGAGAGGGGAGAGAGAGAAGGGGGAGAAAAAAAAACAGGGGAGATACAGGGAGAGGCGGAGAGAGAGAGAGAGTGAAAGAGAGAAAAAAGGAGAAAAACATTGATACAGAGAAAGGGACAGAGGGGAGAGAGAGATAGAGAGAAAGTTATTGTGCTTATGCAGGGGTGCAGGTTCCAAAACCACAATGACTTACCCCAGCTGCAGTGAGTCTCTGCTTCCTACTCTTCTGTGCAACCACAGCAGCGCTTGCTCAGGTGTGTTTTGCTAGCACCGTCGCACCTGGTTCAGGACACCTCCTCTGCCCACTATGCAACTAGGGTATCCTGACGTCCTGGTTCTCGGATCAGGAGTATTCGTCTGTGAACAAATAAATAATCATGAAATTGGTCAGCGATATGTGGTGCACAAGACTGAATTGGGCCTCCTCCTAGTTATCCACTGTATTTCTACCCCTGCTATACATTGGTGGTCAGTGGGTTGAAAATACATACATTGGTGGTCACTGGGGAGCTAATACATACATTGGTATTCAGTGGGGAACAAATGCATGCATTGGTGGCCAGTGGGGAGCGAATACTTACCAACACAGAGACGCTCCGCACACAAGCACCACGCACCACACACCAACTTCGTTTGCCACCTGGGCCTCGAGTGAAGACGCCGTGGCTGGATGAGTGTCAGGTCACAGACAAACACAAGGCCGCACTATATAAGACACTGTAAATAAATAAATAATGCCATTTAGTAAATTTCCAATAAATAGGGGCCGGTTTGTTTGGGAAACGGTCATCTATTAGAAAGCATTTAGGTAGCCAGTCATTAGGTCGACTTGCAGGATGGTCATCCTGACATAAGGTCGCCAGGAGAGAAGGTCGACATGATGTTAGGGCGACATGGATGTAAGGACGACATGAGGACGGTCGACTGGTCATATGGTCGACATGGTGTTTTTTTACTGTTTTTGGAGGTGACAAGTGCCGACAGGCGGTATTTCATGGCCTAATATCCACTAGGGCAGTGGTCTCCAACCTTTTTTGGGGCGGGACCTACTCGCGACAAAATAAACCGCCCAAAGAGCTACAGAATTAAAACACGGAAAAAAATCTGCATAATATCCAAAACAATGCCCTTTACACATTATGCCACACACCGTAATGCCCCTGACACCTTATGCCACACACTGCAATAACCCCAGACACAATATGCCACACACTGCTATGTCCAATATGTCACAAACATACCTCCCAACACGAGGCAGAGGAGAGGAGACATCTGTGCATGCCGTAGGCACGCTGCCAAAATTAGAGGGTTCACCTACTACCGTGGAACTCCTGCAATCTACATCCCCCATTTTACCAATATGAGGGCATGGTCAGCTCTCAGAGCTGTAGCCACATGGGGTGCGGCCATGGAAAATGGAGGTGTGAAACACATATGCCCCCAATAGTGCAGTGCCAGATACACATGACCCCAATAGTGCAGTCCGTGATGCCCATTATACCTATGCCGCACACTGTGATGCCCATTATAAATATGCCCCGCACCGTGATGCTCCATTATACATAACCCACACACATGATGCCCATTATACATATGCCCATTATACAGTACATATGCCCCACAACGTGACGCTCCATTATGCAAACGTCCCACAGCGTGATGCTCCATTATACATATGCCACACACCCTGATGCCCATTATACATATGGCACACACACTGTGATGCCCATTATACATATGCCGCACACCATGATGCTCCATTAAACATGTCACACACCGTGATGCCCATTATACATATGGCACACACACACTGTGATGCCCATTATACATATGCCAGACACCGTGATGCCCATTATACATATGCCACACATCGTGATGCCCATTATACATATGCCAGACACCGTGATGCCCATTATACATATGCCAGACACCGTGATGCCCATTATACATATGCCGCACACCGTGATGCCCATTATACATATGCCACACGCACATGATGCCCATTATACATATGCTGCACACCGTGATGCTCCATTATACATATACCACACACCGTGATGCCCATTATACATATGCCGCACACTGTGATGCTCCATTATACATATGCCAGACACCGTGATGCCCATTATACATATGCCACACATCATGATGCTCCATTAAACATATGTCACACACCGTGATGCTCCATTAAACATATGTCCCACACATGATGCCCATCATACATATGTCCCACACATGATGCCCATTATACAGCAGTGAAAGCAGTATTCGGATGGGAGTCACAGGCAAATGCACACTGCACAGTTTAAAAAAACAACAGCAAACTGACAGTTACCAGCTATGGGAGGTGGTGGCGGCAACGGCATGGGGGTGAAGGCGTGTAATCTCCTGTTGGGAAGTCACCTCACGCCGCAAAATCGTGGAGCGGCAGGAAGTCACTTTCTGACCTCCTACCTCCGAGCGAGGAACCAATACACGTCGGTAGGAGGTCACTATCTTGCACATTTGACCTCCTGCCACAAAGTGACGCCGTGAGCTACCGCATAACACCCGGAGAGCTACCGGTCGCTCGCAAGCGACGGCTTGGCGATCCCTGCACTAGGGCATGGAGGAAGTTTTTTAAGCTGTGGCGAGCGAAGCGAGCAATGCGAGGGTCCGATTCTCATTGCCAACTGTGTCCATGTCGACTCTGTTGACATTCAGCTAAAAAAAGGGTGAAAAACTGCATGTCGACCTTATGACCAGTCGACCTTCCTCATGTCAACCTTACATCCATGTCGACCTTCTCTCATGACGCCCTTAAGTCAGGTTGACCTTCCTGCAAGTCGACCTAGTGGGGTCGACCTAATGACTGTCTACCTAATGCATTGTAATAGATGAGCCACACCCGTTTGCTTGCAGTGTGCAGCAGGTATCCATGTGGCTTGCAAAAGATTTTTGCAACCAAACAAAAAAATGCATGTACTGTACACCAGCAATGACCATTTGCATATATACATGCATGTAAATATGCAAATATGCATTGCTGTACAGGGGGTACATTAGCACATATACATGCATGTAAATATGCTAATATGCATTGCTGTACAGGGGGGACATTAGCACATATACATGCATGTAAATATGCTAATATGCATTGCTGTACAGGGGGGACATTAGCACATATACATGCATGTAAATATGCTAATATGCATTGCTGTACAGGGGGTACATTAGCACATAAACATGCATGTATATATGCTAATAATCATTGCTGTACAGGGGGTACATTAGCACATATACAGTACATGCATGTATATATGCAAATGATCATTGGTGGTGTCCAGTGGGTACATTAGAACATATACATGCATGTATATATGCAAATGGTCATTGCTGGTGTACAGTACATGCATGTATATGTGCTAATAATCATTGGTGGTGCAGTGGTTAAATCGGCACCTATATAGTTCATTGGTGGTGCAGTGGTTAAATCTGCACCTATATAGATCATTGGTGGTGCAGTGGTTAAAACGCCACCTGTATTATTAAAAATGAGTCCCCAGACATTGGTGGTCAGTGGGTTAATGCTCCCCATACATTGGTGGCCAGTGGTTAACGCTTGTACTTACCGACTTGCTGCTCCAGGCTCCAGATCCGCACAGGAAATGCTGCTGCTGTGTGTTCTCCCGCCCGGGACTGGATAGAAGTGGGCGGCACCAGGATGACTGACAGGGCCCTGGAAATCGTCTAGCACATCGCATCTTAAGCATATCGCAAGGCACATACGATGCATGCGATATGCTTAAGATTTGTGCTAGATAGAGTGTGCTGCCCACTCTATCTCCCCTCCGATCTGTCCTTAAACGGGAGCGCGCATCGGGCTAGGAAGCCCTTACAATGCATACAATCTGTATGCGATATGTATGCGATATGGCTTCCGATGTTGACGATATCGTCAACATCGGAAGCCATATCGAACCGTGTGGACACACTATTAGTATAATGCCTGATGAAACATAGGTGCAGTGGCGACTCTTACCTCGGCGGAGGAGACGGGCTGCCGCAATGCCGGGTACCCCCCCTCTGCTGCTGCCGCTGCTAGTCCCCGCTGCCGCTACCTGCTTGTCCCGATCATCATCAAGGGACCGGTGCATGCGTATAGCCTCTTTGGCACTGCGCATATGCTGGCCCCAGCCTCTATGGGGCTGCTTCGGAAGCATACCCGTAGAAGCTTATTGATGGTCCCGGCTCCGGCGCATGCGCAGTATAGTCCACTGTACTGCACATGCGCAGAATACATTTTTAGGGGCTTTCCCGCAGAAGCCCCTAGAGAGGCATCCCGGAAGGAGGGAGAGAACACCTCCCAATGGGACTGCCTTGGGTGATTGGCAGGTTGGACTTCCATTAGGAAGTTACTGCCAGTCACAGTGCAGTCTTATAGACTGCATCTGACTTCACACAGTCATGGATTTTACCAGGGGGGGCTGCAGCCCTGCAGCCCATAGGTAAAAACTGCCACTGCATAGGTGTATCCACCATAAAGGTACCATAGTACATGCACTGTATCTTTAGTGTTTACCAGTGGCTTCTGTTGCTTATTGAGTGCTGAAATGGATAATGCTTCATTATTTAGCATAACACAGTAGCTACATTTCTGATGTCTACTTAATTTTCTTATTTGTGTTTATTTACATTATTTTTCATTTGTTTTCTACAAATTTACAACCTATAAAGACATAGTAAATTTGTAGAAAACCCCTGATGAAGTCCCAGAAAGGGACAAATTGCAATGGGTTCTTCTGTTTGCTAACTCTACATGTATAAACACCAGAAAGAGTAACAACATTGTCTGCAATACCACAATCAATACTTGAAAAAGAGACTTTTTAATGAATAAGAATTTGAAATTTTTATGTACTTCTGATTTATTCTTCTGAAAAAATGGGTAAGGCTTTGTAGGTCTAATTACAAGATCTCCACAAGAGGCGCCATCCTACAATTGTATCTTATGTTAACTTTATCTCCTATCCAACAGGGGATTGTGTAGGTCAGGCAGCCCAATACTTACCTATATTGTCCTTATCACAAGGTAGTGGTGTCCCGGCTGCTGATTCTCTGCATAAGCAATGCAGCCTTTCAGGGTTCTTCCACACTTGAGGATGGGGCAGCAAGCGTGTCTGTGTAGCTGTGCAGCTGCGTATAGGTGCCGGCACCTGGATGTCTCCTTAACGCGTTTCCCCTCCTTTCGCTCCGCAGCTTCCTCAGAAGGACGTAGCCCTGTCCTCAAGTGTGGAAGAACCCTGAAAGGCTGCATTGCTTATGCAGAGAATCAGCAGCCGGGACACCACTACCTTGTGATAAGGACAATATCGGGAGAGTGGCAAGTTATAGCTAAGTTGAGCTCTGTTAATCTCTGTCAATTCACTGACTGTAATTCATTTTACTAAACACCAAATCATGCATGCGATTACTAACTACCAAAAGGAGCTGTGAGAGAGCCAGTTGCTGGTTATAAGACTAACTGCCTCTACCTGTTGCTTATGGATTACTAAAAATTATACTAACCTGAGGTTTAATAGAAAAGCACCTTAGAATTGCTGTATATATTGAGCTTTGCTAAGACTCTTAAAGCAACAGGCACAGTGAAATATAGGTCTGCTGGAAATGCACTTGGTGGAAAAGTACAAATGTCAATTTTGTAGGCCACCCAATTGCCACTTTATATCAAAGGGTTACACCCATGATAAAATCAATCTGTCCCTTGGTATGGAGAAGCCCATTTAACATGGTCCTACAATGCAATGGACATGGTTATTTATATATTGTAATAAAGTTCACAAAATTGGGACTAGCTGCAGAGTGTTAATTTGTTGAGCGCACGGTTGATGACAATAATGCAAATGTTTAATATTTTGTAAATAATAGGTCATTTTGAAGGTACATAACTAGTTAGATACATTTTTAATCCATCTTGGGTGGAGATAAAGTGGATTGAGGGCCTTATTCTGGTCGATTCAGAACTTTCTGAATTCTTTCGGATGGCATTTTTTAGCTGTCTGCGCATGTGTAGGCAACGCAATGCGCATGTGCCACGCACGGTCTCCGTACTCGTTCTCACTAATACCGTACAGAAATGTGCACCGCATTCACTCGGGAAATATGGGCATAATATGGGCGTCATTCGGACCTACACAAGGGCGTAGTTTCAAAGTGGGCTAAACTGGGCGTAAATATGGGCGTACACGAGGGAGTGCACTAACTCTGGTAGGCGTGCATTCGGACAGAACACCGACTGCAAACGAACCAACAGGCAGGAAATATGCTGTCTTCATAAGCAAGTATTACTTTGCTGACACCACTCGGTCATGCGCTAGGCATTCGGATCGCCCAATTAGTACGCCCGCACCTGAAGCACTGTCAGCTGAAAACAATACAATTCACTCCTCTACTCATTAGTCATTAGTTACACTCTTTTCATTGCTTCAATTGGAACCATTGCAGCCTAAATGGACCATTACAAAACACACAAATATATGCTGAAAGCACGGCTGAATTTTTTACACACATTTACACTGAAAGCAATGGCCAGAAATTGGTATCACGAATATAAATATACATGTCACTTTTACATTCAGCAATAACAGCACACATTTGTGGATAAAATGAAAAATGTATTACCGTTAGGGAAAGCATAACATTTTAATCATTTTAATAGCATGTTATTTGGCACATGCCAAAAAATAAAGGGACCATAACACGAATTTACAAATAAAAAAAAAAATGTACAAAAATTTCTTCTTTTCATACATAGCCACAGCAGAATCATTAGGAACACATCAGGTGGCTTCACAAGAAAAGTATAGCACCAACACTTCAAGTACAGCAGACAGTAATGGTAGCAGAAAGAGGGCAACAGGGGAACCAAACAAAACATTCGAAACGAGGGCAAATGTGGGTACCCTGTGCACGGGATTGGGTTGCACACATGAAGCTGACACACACAGCAAAATGAAAGATTTGGGAAGACATAAGAGTGGAGATTAATGCGGAGCCCAGTTCACTTGCTGGACCGTTTGGCCCTGGTAGGGTCCTTGCCACGTGCAGCAGCTCCTCAGCCACGGCAACGTTGGGATGGTGGGGCAGGTGGAGCAGATGATGTTGAAGGGGGGATGGTCTTCCCCTTCTGCCAGCAGGGAGTGCTGGTGTTGGGAAAGCACCAGAAACGGCTGACAATAGGGCCCTATTGGTTGTAAGTAGCTCCGCCACAAGCTCATTATGGCGGAGGAGGAGGTAATTTTGGCGCAGGGCTTGCTCTGCCAACATCTGCAGGCTGCCAGCTATGGACTGCTGGGTGGCAGCCATGGCCTGCTGGGTGCTGATAATACTGTGTATGACCTCCTCGGTCCTAATCAGCCACTCTGATGCTAACTCTTCCTGCTGGCGAATCTGCCCAAGCATCTGCACCCACTTGTCCAAATCCTGTGTGGCCGTTGGCTGCTGCTGCTGCACATGTCTGCCACTGGTGGCAGGTGGCACTGTCTCCTCCGCCTCCTCAAGAGTATCACTCCCGCACATTGGAGATGATGCTGAAAGAGAAACGTACAATTACAACATATTCCTAGAAAATTAGTACAAACTACGGTACTTATGTATTATCTGGGCTCCCATGTTAAATGCACCCCATTTTTTCATACCCCTACTATCCAACTACGCATGGAGTTGATTTTATATAGTGTGGCGAGCGCAGCGAACCACCGTGCCCGAAGCGTGGTGAGCGCAGCGAGCCCCGCGAGGGGACGCGGTCTCATAAGAAAAACGGGAGCCCAGATATTACATAAGTACCCAAACTACTTATGCCATGCAAACAAATTACCTTCTAATTCAGCAGCAAAAACTTCCACTGGGGCCTCACTGTCCATGTTGCTCACCCCCCCGGACCTCCTCAATAGCAATGCAGTCCAGAGCCAACTCCTCCAGGGGGGTGAGCTGCAGTCGGGCTGGCATGGGGCCAGTCCCAGTGGTGTGGCTGTGGTTCCAACGTGCAGTCATTTTCCTCTTGAGGTTGGTTTTGAAGTCATGCCACCTGCAAACAAAGTTTAAATATTATTACATGTCATCCCTGACATTTGATTTAGCATGCATTTTAATGTGCTACAGATTTCAACGTGTGCTTCATTCAACATAACTTACATTATTTTAAACTATAAAACCAACACTTTGAAGAAACATTCACACTCACCCTATAATAAATATAGAATAAGTGACATGGCAATCATGTCTGTTGCTCCTAGCAACGTGACCGGCCATTTACCAAATCCATCTAGCATCTAATAAAAACATTACTGGTCTTGTTCTGCTCAAATTTAACACACTTGAACTTGCCTCTTTTTCACTGCCATGGCCTCACGAACTTGTGGAGCTACCGCATTAATCTCCACAGTTATGTCCTCCCAAATCTTCCATCTCCTTGTGTGTGTCAACCTCTCCTGTGTCAACTCTATCCAATCCCATGCACGGGGTACCAGTATGGCAAGCTCCTGCACTTCGAATGCCATGCTCCTGCTACTTGGTTCCTCTGTTGGCCTCTTCCGGCCACGCCCACGGCCACAGCCACGGCTACCAGTCGCTGTACTTGACGTGCTGGCCAGGCTACTCTCTTGTGAAGCCACCTGCTGTGTTCCCAATGATTCTGCTGAGGCAGAAGATGGCCCTGCTGTAGATGGCCCAGCTGTAGATGGCCCAGCTGCCTGCTCACCTCCCAATGGCTGGTCTCTGGTGTGCACCTGCGCATTGGAGGTGATGGAGTCCAGCTGAGCTAGGAGGCGCTGATGCTCCTGTTCTCCCTCTGATTGTGAACCAGACATGTTTGCAGCACAATGTTGTTTTTCTTGCACACCTATATATACACATTGATGTAATTGGCGTACATCAGCCCCACCCTGCGTTCTGTGCGGCAGCGTAACGTACGGCGACGTACACCGTGGCGTTTGTGCGGCGCTTACGCCACACCCATACCAGCGGGAAATCAAATGTACAAAACCAGGCGTTCATTCCAAGTCGGAATTTGTACTCATTGCCAGATTTTGACACCAATAAACACCTACAACTTTGGCCAGACATAAATTATATATGTGAATGTTCATTTGTACTGTGCACTTGTTTGGTATGTACAACAAATGACACTAACCCATTCCATATGTTAATCCAGTCCACAACTCATGCAATAGTAATCACTGCTTGCATCCAAATCACATGTGATAGGCCTATAAATACGGCCTTGATGCTAGATACATTTTAATCCACATCTACAGTGTGGGCCGGTATAAGGTAAGTGTTTAAATAGCACCATGGCCTAATAATGGGAAAAGGTATTACACTATTTTGTATGTTAGTGGTGTATTGGTTTCACAAAAATAAAGCTGTCTTATTTAGTACCTTGTACAGATATGTGTAACTGAATATTGTGGCACACTATTTCACCTGTTGTTTTCACCCATGGATGGTGAGTATTTTGGATCTCCTACTTCTTTCACCCTGTCTGCTTTGTATGTGTGGCGAAGGCCAAGTCAGCGATGCAAACCTATGGCAAGGGTTGCTTGGCGATGCAATGTTTTCGCCGATTGTTGGGCGCATACACAATGTTCATGTCAATATGAATAATAAAGTTAATACCAAATACTACACTTAACAACCAATCACAGGACATGAATATTTTGCATGCGCCATTGCTAAAATGGCTTCATTTCAATGTGCAGCAGCCTTCAGCACTGTGGAGCTGCTGGCCCTAGTCTCTGTTATGGAGCGGAGGCTGGGACGTGCGGGGCCCTATATATCAAACCAGGACAAGCGCCGGGCCTACGCTGCTGCCTGGCGCCGAATCTTCGCCCGCACACACGTGCGGAGGACCGTCGCCCAGCTGGAGAGGCGATGGTCCGACCTGCGTAGGCGGCAGCCGGAACTACTCCAGCGTTTGAGGGGGTGTCTTGAACGCTGTAAGTATTGACGCAAAACAGACATAATTAACAGTGATTGCTTTCCTTTTCACATTATTAACTAATTAGATTACATGAGGTCAAGTGGGTGGTGATGAATTTCAAATGGCATATACTATATGTGTGATACTTCCTCTTTCACATGCATTAATGTGGATATAATATGTAACTGTAATAGAAATTTGATTGTGATTCGTACTATAATGACTGTTAAGTGACACTCATCCATTTTGTTCATTTTCCCAACAGCACGGGAGAGAGCCAGACAGGCCCGTGAGGAGGCAGCTGACCAGGAGGCGGCCCATGAGGAGGTGGTGGTGGAGGCCCAGGAGGAGGCGGCCCATGAGGAGGTGGTGGTGGAGGCCCAGGAGGAGGTGGCTTATGAGGAGGAGGTGGTGGTGGAGGCCCAGGAGGAGGTGGAGGAGGAGGGCCAGGTGGAGGAGGAGGAGGCGGGCCGTGCGGAGGTGGATGTGGAGGAGGAGGGCCGTCAGGAGGCAGAACACTCCCACTCCACTCCCCCTACCCACACCCCTCCCCCTAGCCACTCCCCAACCTCATTCTCCCTTCCTTCGCCACCCATGTACCCTGCTCATCAGGAGCCACCCCTACCCCCACCCAACTACCCACCACTTATCAGCCTGGATTATGACATGGGTGTGGAGATGTCAGCCAGTGGTACGTAGACATAATGGCTCATTACTTACTTATTTTGGTACAGTTTGATCTGTGATACAGCTGATTATATTGTGCTTTACAATAGTAAAGAGTAGTAAAACCAAGTGGTTAGCATCAGACAGACTTTGGGGTTAGAGGGCCCTGCTGCAAACGTAGAATCTAGAGGCTCATGTAGGTGATTATTGATTATTTATGATGGGTCTTTCTATACAAGAAAAACTAATACATAAATGGAGTATGGGCAGGCCTGAATTATAATGGAATCACAAGTGGTCAGTGCCCCTGGGCCCCCCTCTAGCCAGTGGCCCCGTGTTGTTGCCATGTATTTTTGAAACCAAAAATGTAGGATGGATTTTACTTTGAAAATGTTTTGTGCATGGGAGTGGATTAGTGCTGCACCTTCACCTATCTGGCAATGTGACAATGATTCATGGAGTAAGGGGTAGAGGGACTAACCCAGCCTTTTCATGTGGTATGTATGTTATCTATCTATCTATCTATATATCCTGCAGTTTAGCATTGAGCAGTGACATGCAGGTTTATATGTATGGCAAAATGTGACAACTTCTAGTGGATGTTGCTTTCTAGTACATTGGTGAGTGGTAAGGCAGGACAAGTGTGAGTGAGGCTCAAGTGTTGTTGTGCTTTTGAAACATACATTGGCAATGTTATAAGTAACATATTGTATAGTGTAAGCCACTGTGTGTGTGTCACCATCATAGTATTTGGTACTTGTGTATTTTGGCGGCGCCCATCGCATCGCATACCATAACGTATACGATGGTATGCGATGCGACGCGATATAGTACGATAGTACACGATGGCATACAATTTAGAAATTGTATGCCATTGTACATGGCATACAATGCCATACGATTCGATGCGATTAAACATTGTATAAGCACCCTAATGGGTGCTTATACAATGTTAAGCACCCAATTGGGTGCTTACAATGTTAAATGCATCCCCACGCCACCCCCCCACTATAAACGTGAACCCGAAGCGTGGCGAGCGCAGCGAGCCCGCGAGGGGCGGCGGTACGCGTCCTACGACCTTTTCATACCCCCACTATCCACGTCGGCGTGGAGTTGAGAATAGAATAGTGTGGCGAGTGCAGCGAGCCACCGAGCCGTAGCGTGGCGAGCGCAGCGAGCCCCGCGAGGGGACGCGGATACCTGTGAAGCCCGCGAAGGGACGCGTTTACCTGTGAAGGTATCCGCGTCCGCTCGCCACGCTTCGGGCTCGGTGGCTCGCTGCGCTCGCCACACTATTCTATTCTCAACTCCACGCCGACGTGGATAGTGGGGGTATGAAAAGGTCGTAGGACGCGTACCGCCGCCCCTCGCGGGCTAGCTGCGCTCGCCACGCTTCGGGTTCACGTTTATAGTGGGGGGGGGGTGGCGTGGGGGTGCATTTAACATTGTAAGCACCCATTTGGGTGCTCAAAAGCACCCTTTAGGGTGCTTATACGATTTTTGGTCGTATAGGGGGTCAAAATCGCGTCGCATCGCATCGTATGCCATCGGGTGCATGGCATGCGATGCGATGCGATCTGTCCGTCGTACGACGGACATCGGGGGCGCCGCCAAAATACACAAGTACCTAGTATTTATTTTCATTTGAAACACTATTGGCTATGTAATTGTGTGTATGTATGATTTATCATGCTGTAGGTAATTAGGATTGAATTTAGGTGTCACAATGTACAATGTCAACCTGAATAGCATACTTAATGTTGAACCTCCTTTAACATGCCCACAGATGACCAGAGGGAAGAAGGCGAGGGTGTCCGAGGGGCCCTACAGAGGATGCGCCATCACCTGCTCCTGTTGGCAGACAATGTGCAGGACCTATGTGACCTGCTGTTATAATTTTTTTTTTCAAAATTTTGTAGTTAAATAAATGTTTTGTTGAAAGTCTGTGTGTTTTTGTATCATTTTACAGAATAGGTATAAATAGTGTTGTATATTTACAGTATGTAAGTTGCAAAAGGTATATACAGTATATAGATGGGTTTATTGCATACAAGTGCTATAAAGTGAAGGGTAATGTAAAGATGTAGATAGTGTGTTGGTGTGTATGTGTGTGTTTGCATTTGACAAACAATTATGATCTAATATGCATACATAACACATGGGTGTAAAGGGGCAAGAAAGAATGGTTTGCACTTTGCATGATGTAAGGGTTAATCTAAAGTGGTAGTAATGTGTTTAATTATCAATTCCACAATAATTGATGACCAATAAAAACAATCTCTTTTTTATGAGGTAGCCTAATTGCAGAAGTGTGTCATGTGTGTGATGTATGAGTTCCGATGATAGTAGTATGTTTTGCGGACATACCCCGCATCGGTGCGTACGGGCAGCTTCCCGTCCGTTCTGCCGCTGTAAGACTGTGCAGAATATTTGTGCGGCCACCGCACATGCACGGTTTGGATGTTGTCCGAAAGCACACCCTCTTCTTAAAGAGTGAGTCCGTCCGAATGCGGAGGACCTGTGGGCGTTTGTTCTTACAATGTCCGCACAGCGTGGCGTGCGGTCCGCTCTGAAAGAATTCGGAAAGTTCCGCACCAACCAGAATAATGCCCTGAGTGAAAGCACCAGCCAATCAGCTCCTAACTGCCATACCACAAGCCAGGTTTGAAAAAAATGGCAGCTATGAGCTGGTTGGCTGGTACGTTAGCTCCATCCACTATATCTCCATCCAAGGCTTAGTTTATAGACCACTTATTGACTAATTGAATCCCTCTCTCTCTTTTACCCCTTAGTAAGTTGATATATAATTATATACACCTGTTTAAGCTAAAAATCCCCATGTGACTTGACACTGCATGATGGTTCCCATTACAGCTTTGAGCATTAAGGCTGTGTATCCTCTGGCACTAAAATTATGCATTCAATGTGTTTTATTACATTTATTTTTGCAAGTACAGCACAGGAAAATAAAAATCATCCGTTCATATTTGCATTTTTCATTCATTTTAAACACGCTTTATCTTAAACACATCTTGTTCCATTTCAGTACATCTGACATGTGTCAACATACATACATATCAACTGTATACCAAAACACACATATATGTGATGCATTTTATACACTTTCTTTAAATTTCCATTTAAAAAATGCATTTTAAAGTCCAGTGGGTATGTCGTTTTACAGTTTTATTTAATACGTGGCAAATGTATGATGCAAATAAGTCTATCAAAAATGAGAATTATAAAATTATTTGTAGTTTATTATACTCAAAATCTAATTTGTTTCGAAGCATTGTATGATCAATTTCATAATGGAAAACTCTTTAACAAACTCATTTATTCCACTTAACATAAAATCTAAATCTTTATTTATTTGCAGTAGTTTAAATGGGAAATAAAGTATTTTCTATTTACTGTTTTGAATTATCATATTCACTTCAGTGGACCAATTAATTTCTGTAAGTGGTGCAAATTCTAGAAACATCATTAAATTAAGATGCAATTAAAGTGAATATTAAAATAGAGTATTCCATGTTTTTTAATTGCTCAAATACACTACAGTTTTTAAATAAAAATTGTGATAAGAGATTTGTGGCAATTAATTAGGGTTTTAGAGATTTGTTTTGTGATTTCTAGCTATCGTTATTAATTTAAAAATCCCCCTAACCACACCACAATAATTTGAGTAGCCTTGTCTAAATCAATAAAATAACCATTCATTTGTTCCTTAAATTTAAGGTAAAGATATTCATTGAATGTATTAGAAAATGGCTTGACAATCTGTGAGTTGCATGGCAATTTACAATCTTTTAAAATTGAAATATATTTTACAGTCATAAATTAAACAGTATTAAATTGGGGAATTTAAATTAGGAGTGACTGTCAAAATGCAACCAACATATAAAGAAACTTTTTAATATTTGATTAAAATTGAAATAATAAACCAAGAAGTGATCATTTATATACAAAAAGCAAAGCATTACATGTTGTAGATGCAGCTGCTCAATTTAGGATAATAAATATATTTAAATGTGAAAAGTTTTCAGATTTCTTTAAATAAATCCTTAATCAACACAACTATATGGCAACAAGACAGATATTGACAGTATTTTTTCTTTTTTTTTCTCTATTTTAGTCATGCCTCTTCCAGAGTCCGCATTTTTTCTTCAGCACCTAGGAAACTATTAATGTTTGAGTTAACTATGAAAACTTTTCCTGTCCTCATCTGCACTGAAACTTTCTTCAGAAAGACCTTTGCTTTATTAAGTAGGAGTGCAACTCAGAATGTGCACAGGTTTCTTTGTACATTCAACTGACCACAGTGTATTAAAGTTGAAACAAAGCAACAACCCCAGTTCCTAGGACATATCTACTTTCTGTAATTTATATTTCATATATTTTTTCAAATAAATATTAGATATATCAATTAAATCATATGCCAAACAAATGTGGATCTCACTTGTTTTGAAATCAAATAATAAGAATTCAGAATTTTATCATATTATGTGCAGGCCATTCATTTACTTAACAAATGCAACACATAAAAAAATTAAGAAAAAAAAGATGAATCCATGTACTAAATTAATAATTGTTATATTAATATTTGTTTTTGTATTTTTTGTTGTTGTTGCAATTATGTTCTGGGTGGAGTTGAGATTTCTTAATTTAGAATTTGCTTTTATGACTTGCTGATGTTGTCTATAACCATGTTTGATATTACCTGCAAGTTGATATTTCTATGTAATAAAACATTGATATAATGTTTACTAACTCACAAAACAATGCTTAAATAAGATATGTGGAGGTGATATGACAAATGTTGGACAATAATGCATTTTGGTGTCACCTAAAAATTCCAATACTTTTGGAAACATTTCTATAAAATTCTTAAGTTTTCTAACAATAAGCAAAAGTGCAGTAACCAGCGGCAACTAATCGCTCCAGCTTTTATTGTCTAACTTTCACTATTTAAGTCAAAACTAATTGGTGGTTGTTTGATTAAGGAGGGAATTCAGGCTATAATTCGTGGGGCTTTTCAATATCAACCCCCTTTCCACCTGAGCCTCTTAATAATGCCTTTTAATTTAACTTGTTAATGGGCATTAACTAGAGATGTGAGATGACCCCCTTTTTTGGCTTTTGTTCTAATTTGAGAAAACCACCCTTGTGTGTTTTGTTTTGGGATCATAAAGAGATGTTAAATTGATGTAATGTGGACCTGTTTTTCTCCTTACATTATTATTAATCTCAATAACATTTTTTTCCTGTCATTTCCATTCCATTTTTACCACTTCTAAGCTCACAATATTGTTTTCACCAATATTGGCCAAAAGCTGCTACACTAAGCAGAAGAGGGCAATTACACAGCAGTTTATAGCACATCTATGAAAGATTGCCACCCAGCAGTAGCAGACAGGAGGATAGCAGTTTATAAAACTATGCAACCCAATATCAAGTAAACAAGAATGTTTTCATTAATCTAAAACTAACTAAAAAAACCTGGGGGAAATATAGAGAAACGGAGGTGGGATCTATAGTGGAAACAAGATAAATTAATTACATTGATTGATTGAAAAGAATGATTGATTGAATAGAATATTTAAAACAAATTAATGTGGACTATATGAACATCTATTTTTCATTAAATTAGGAGAGAAAATGCCATACAAAATCATCAATTTATTCATTGATCAAAATAACTTGTGTGAAGCCCAGATCAAAAGCTATAACTGTTCTACAGCAAATTCTGAGAGAAGAGGCCAAAAAAGAATACAAAAATTATTGATGCATTAATTAAAATGAACATGTGTGAGGCCTAGATCAAGAGCTTTATCTGCTCTCAGCAAATTAGAAGAGAAACCAGCCATAAAATACAAGAATGATTGATTAATTAATTGATCATTTAAAATTAATGTGTGGGGTATTACATAACCTCTGGTTAAAATGTGTTGCAAATTAGTAGATTTTAGAGCAATAACCAAGCCAATAAATATATTTCTGACTACAAAAATAAAGCCTCACCAATGCCCCCAAACAGTTGATATAACAAAATAAGTGGTGCAAGATGGAATTCGACTTTGGCTCCCACGCAATATATGTTACAAAGGACAATTTAACAAACCAAGCACTTCAGCAACATGGACTGATACTTTTGTAGCTAAAGTGCTTGGTTTCTTTGGTCCCCCATAAACCAATTTTTTGGAGGATTACATCTGAACACTAATGAAAAAGTTTATAATCAGGATTTTGGCAGTGAAGATTATTTGGGCTGATACAAACTTTTGGTAGCTGATAATGGACTGCTTGCTATTATTTTATAAATGATTGTGATTTTATAAAAATGAATTACCTGAACTCAAATGATGTAATCTTTAGTCAAGATGCTTCAGATCCCTAGGTCTAATGCATTTGTCCTCACAAATAGAACATATGCCTTCACAAATCTTGTCAGGTTACAAATAATCCCATACCCAAGAGGTGTTGTTTTTTTTGGTCTTATACCCAGGCATCACAATGATTTGTTTTTATCACACTTAAGAACTGCTGCCACTGGTGGCTGACTTACAAAAGCACCATCCTCATCATTATAAATATCTTCATTAGCATCAGATATTCACCTTATCCTGTTGCACTTGCACATTAGCATACTCAATTTCTATTATGTCACCATCACCATCTTTCATTGTACCTCTCAACTCCACTTTTTGCAGATGGTGCAAAAATGGAGAAAGGAGGGTTCTCTATAAGTACAATATTAGCAATGTCATACTCACACAAAATTAACCTGGACACCCCTAGACTTTCCTTAGGGAGTTTTGAACACACAGTGATTGTTGGTCCAATTTTTGTACCATGTGTACACAGCACACTGAGAAGATTGTACTTCATATACTGACAGCTTAGCTCCCAACTGCACAACATCAATCAGTCCTGATGAGCCTATGTCATGCAGCAAATGCAGTGGGTACAGACATCATCTGACAAACTGCATATAAAATACATCACCTCAACGTCTTAAGGAAAGTGTATTGTTTTTATAGGAATTATAATTGTGTAGTGTGTGAATACAGGAAATCGGATGTTCTCTAGATTATTTAAGTTGTCAGACAATAAATAAATTGTGGAACATTCCTGTGATCAGACAGGTGTGTACCTAGCTCAAGAATCTGATTTTGTGCTGCACTTCTCCATTTTACATTGGGTAGCATGGACAGTGTAATGGTTGTCATTGCTGCCTCACAGCACTGAGGTCATGGGTTCAAATCCCTCCATGGCCTGTGCAGAGTTTGTATATTCACCATGTGCTTGAGTGGGTTTCCTCTTGGTACTCAGTTTTCCTTCAACACAGTACAAAAAATATACTGGTAGATTAATTGGTATATGGTCACTAGGTTGACAGTCAAAAGGTTGAAACATGAAAAGGGTTGACATGGCTTTAGGTCGACAGGGTCATTATTTCGACAAAAGCAGTAGGTCATCATTGGGAAGGTCGACATGGGGTTTTTCACGTTGTTTTTTAACCGATATATGCTGACAGGAGGTATTTAATGCCCTACCAACCACTAGGGTGTGGAGGGAGAATAGAATAGTCTGCTGAGCGTAGTGAGGCACCATGCCCGAAGCATGGTGAGCTTAGAGAGCCATGCAAGGGGGCGCAGTGTACTTCTTCGGTGTCCATGTCGACTGTGTCAACATTAGAGACAAAAAGTGGAAAGCCCTTGTCAACCTTTTGACTGTCGACCTCATGCTTTTGTAAACATAATGACCCTGTCTACCTAAAGTCATATCGACCTTTTTCATGTCTCGATCTAAGGTTCTGTCGACCTTCAGTGGTGGACCTAATGCATGTCAGCCTTAGTTTGGTCGACCTAATGACCCATGCCCGGTTAGTTGGCTCCCAACAAAAAAATGATAACCCTAGAATGTGTGTGCGCACACTTGGTAAGGAAGATAGTTTGTAAGCTCCACTAGGGCAGGGACTGATGTGAATATTCAAATATTCTCTGTAAAGTGCTGCTGAATATGTGTGCGCTATACAAATAATTGGTAATACCGGTAATAACTCCACTATCTGTAATGATCCCTATATTGTGATTGTGCCTTGGATCTCAGTTGGTTGATTGAATGAATGATTACAGTAAATAAGCTATTTGAGTTGAGATAAGACACTGAATCAGTTCCACTAATTTTCAATTCTCCCCAGGTGGTGAAACTCAGGCAAAAGGAGTTAGGGACAGTGCAGGGATGCCCACATTTTAACTAGTTGACTGAATGTAGGGTAGCAGTATAAAGAAAAAAATGTACAGTACAGATGCTGTAGTTCTAATAAAAAGAATATCTGTTTTAAGTTTTTGGATTTTGTTCAGTGTGGGCAATGAAAGCACTTGCCAAAGAGGACCTATCATTACGAAGAACATGGTGTTATTTACATGGGACCCGGTTTACCATGTATCAGTTAAAGAAAATAAATATGTGCTTTTGCCACTTGGGAGACTGCTCAGTTACCTGCTGGTAGCCAGATTGACCTTCACCATGTATACTATTTTTGTTTGGTTTTGAAGAATGTTTTCCCTTCTACAGCTGTATCCTTAAAAAATTTAAGGTGATATATACCGTGTAGTGATTTTTCTGGCTGACCGTCACTGTATGCCTGGTCATCACTGATACAGTATCTCTCTCTCCACCCAGTGTGTTGCTCTGCTAATATTGTGCAATGCTATTTCTCTATGCTCAATTCCAAGGAAAGAAACATAGAAAAACTACATTTTTTACACTTGTATAGTGTATTATGCACTGTATAAATAACACATGTCATCAGTGTTACATCTCCTGCGAAACCAGCATGTCTTAGAGATTTATTTACCATGAGACCATGAAACATAGATGGAGCAGTGCATTAGTATTAAATAATGGCACCTACTTATACGAGTACCTTCAGAAACATGCAACAACTACCACCTCATTTAGGGGGGAGATGCATCAAATATTGGAGGACTATATAGTGGAGGGAGATAAAGTAGCAATCACTCAGCTCCTAACTGCCATTGCACTGGCTGGATTGTCAATATGGCAGTTCAAAGCGGATTGGTTGGTTCTATATATCTCTTCTCTATATCCCTCTCAAAAGTTTGATACATCTTCCTAATATCTTCTGTAAAACATTTTTTTGGGACAGTGTTGTTTATTTAATTACCGCCTGTGGAATACCAGGTGGTAGGGATGAGAACACAAACGCTACTGTGTTTCATCAAGAACTAGTCTGGATCTACAGTCTGCTGGAAAGCTCTTCATTTTAATGCAGCAAAGCTTTTACAAATTTCCATCAACTACACTATACCATTATGTCCCCTGCACCCCATAATTCCTGTGGAATGACCTCTTCAACATACTGTATGTTATGACATAAAAATTGCATAAATGTTTGGCTGTTTCTTTTCAGATCCAAATTTGGGGACTGTATCTAAGGGTTATAGAGGGTCCTTGTCTGGCTCAGTCAACCATCTATTGCTGCATTGCAACCACCATACATGCTGCTTCTTCCACTACACCAGTGGTTCTCAAATGTCCGCCTAGGCTCCCTGGGGTGCCTCGGAGCACTTGCAGGGGTGTCTCAGTTTGGTGGTCCAGAACCAATTCAAATTGTTTATGGCCAATGAAATAGGCAAAATCAGTGCTTGGGGCTTCCAATTATAAAATATGTGGGGAAACATAAGTGAATCGTGTTCCTCACCACATAACTGGACCTAAGGATGACATTTAAGCACAACTTATTTCATTTAATTTTTTTTTTTTATTATTCTTGGTAACAAACTTTGGCCTAGGGGTGCCCTGAAAAATATTCTGATACTCTAGGGTGCCGTGATTCAAAAAAGTTTGGGAATCTCTGCACTACGCCCCTTCTCTTATTTCCCCACTGGATGTGCTCTTCCTTCTCCCCTGTAAGTGGATTGAACAAACCTGTATTGAGCTCAGTAGCAAATGCAGTATTTCGAGAGCAGGCATTCCAAATGCAGCCCAATTCTCCCAGTCTGCGGAACATTGGAGCAAGTGCGGGAGTTTGGGGGAATGGTAGATGAACTTAGTAACGACCCTGGAATTTAATGTACATATTGGACTTTTTATACAATAGATACTGTATGGAATACAACATTAGTATTTAACAATATACTGTAGATGGTATAGGCCAGGCATGTCCAACCTGCGGCCCTCCAGCTGTTGTGAAACTGCGCATCCCAGCATGCCTTGTTTTAGCATTCCCTAACAGCAAAACTGTGGCAAGGCATGATGGGACTTGTATTTTCACAACATCTGGAGGGCCGCAGGTTGGTCATGCCTGGTATAGGCTGTCTCAAACATTTAAATAATTAAAATAAGTGGTTAGGGAAAGGTTAAACTTACCATAATAAATAAATAAATACACAAACATAATATAACCAGCGCTGCTGTTTGTAAAGGTCCCTTTACACTAGGCAATTCACATGCAATTTGTGCTCTTTTCCTGTGATTGCAGTGATCAATCGCAGCAAAAAAGCCCAAAGTGCATGCTAATGACAACAGATCTGATGCTATGCGAGTTGCACTTGGATTGCAATTTCTTGGATTGCTTCCGAGTTAGGCAGTCTTGGCTGGTATCACATGTGATATATCGCATACAAATGGACCACATGCCATATGTCTTATGCGGTTCTTCCAGCCGGGAAGGTCCCGGGCGACTCAAGGGGAATCGTCAGCGACTTCTAGAGGAGAAGTCGCCATAATGTATGGCTAGCTTAAGCCACCCCATGGTAAGGCTCCTGTCTCTTCTTTCTGGTAGCTACCCTCTGGTCCAATGCACTGATTGAAGACTCAGAGCCACATACACAGCAAACTTAGTAGTAGAAGCTGCTACCAGTTGGAATGTGCAGCAACTCTTTTCTGACCTGTATTGCCCCCCTCCACCACCACCACCACCACCACCTGCATTTCCTGTGGAGCTATTATACTAAGTTAACAAAAGGAGTAGACACAGATTTATTGGCCATAATAGTCAGCACTGAGAAGTTATTAATCAGCACTTCTCAAAACAGGTAAGTTAAAGTTAAAGCTGACACATGCATAGTATGAAACCCTTGTTCTGCATGTTGACAAAAATGACAACTACTTTAATTCTGAGTAATTGCACATTCTTGTTATGATGTTGTTGTATTATTTATAGTAACAAAGGGGTTGGGTAGGTGGAATTGACACTCACTATGTAAACATGATGCACCTTTACAGTGCTGGTGCCAGGATCCAGACACTGGTGTAATGCTGCCTACAACATTTTTGCTGTGCGGGTGTTGAAGCTCAAGAGGACTCACATTGGCCTATTTAAGGAGGATTCAGTCCCTAACCACTTGGTGAGACCCTGCATTTACCTCTTGATGCACATACAGTTACCGTCTGGTACTCTGCATGCTCTGCATTCTACTTAATAAATTACTACTCTTGTCAAGTAGTGGGCTGTTCACTGATTTCATGGCATCTGCTCGCACTCTGACACACATCTCTAATTGTACACACATTTTCTAATTCAGACGAAATGCCGATATGATTAGAATGTCATCAAAACATTTTTGGCAGGTCCGGTGGCTCCAGTGATGTCTCCCAGCTGGGATGCCAGATGATAGTGAGTTCTGTGTGATTTTTCAGCAGTTTCTGAGGCTAATGTCAACCCCTAACTCTAATCCTAACCCTGATCCTCCCCCGCAGCCTAACCCTAATGGTGTGTACACACAGTGAGACCTGGTTTTCGATTTGATTTGGCCTATCTGATTTGTACTATTCGATTTCTCTACTACGTTTCGATTTTCACTTTTTAAAATTAGGAACCTTATTCTGGTCAATTTGCAGCTTTGCGTGTAGTTTAAACGCCACTCCCCCCTTGCATGCCAAGTTCCCCTGCACGCTTGATTTTTTGCATAAACATCCTTTTGCAGATGTAAGACACCTCTCTGGCTTCTTACATTGTGTCTTAAATAAACAATTAGAATAGGACACCTGTCTGCATATTAGGTATACTGCTTGCATGAATGTAATGGAATAAATGACACAAATTCAATCACTACAAATGGCAATTTAAAGAAAAAAATGTCTGTATGTTTCACCTCTACTGTATATTGTTGCCCTTTAAAGAATCTGCTCTATACAGTGATTGTAGTTATGTGCCAGAGCAGTTAAGGTTCATATAAAAAGGCAAAGAATAGAAACATGTACAGGGAGTAAATAGAGGAAGTAAAAAAAAAAGGTAACGCAAAGTATTTACTGAAAATTGCATTAGGGTATTTACCAACCAATAAAGACATCTGAAGGTGGAAAACCTCTTTATTCCAGTAAATCCAGTAAAATTGAAGCTGCTCTGAGTTAAAAGGCTGTTCGAGTTCAGATGGCATCTTATTTTAGAGTAAATTGAAAATCGACAGAGTTAAAGAGCGAGAGATTCTCATCTGCTGTCAGAACCTATGTTTCTTCTCCCTCACTGCACATGACACTGCCCCTGCCTCTTTCATACTGTAATGCGGGGTACACACCAGGACGACCCGCTCACGATGCACATCGTGAGCGGGTCGTCAGTGTCTCGTCCGACCCGCTCACGATGACGCGGGAGGGCACGACCCGCTCACGATGTGCACCGTGAGCGGGTCCGATCCGATGGCGACCCGCACCCGGTTCTATGGTCGTCATTGAGATCCTACCTGCAGCAGGTAGGATCTCAATAACGACCGACCGACCCGCGGGACCGCGCATCGGATCGGAATCGCTCCACACCAGGTCAGAAAAGGGCCCAATCAGCACACAATCTACATCCGATTGATCGGAATTGGATCTAGATTGTGCTGATCGGGCCCTAGTCGTCCTGGTGTGTACCTAGCATAACTCTGCCCATACAATATTGTACATGATTGCACCCGAGTTCTAAAGAATAATGACAAAATCATTTATTTTAATTTTTATTACAAGGGAAATGTGTTTTCAGTAGGTAACCTATTGTTACAACACAAACTATTGCAGCAAACCTACTGTCATAACAGTAGATGTGCTTCTCTGTGTTATTAAACCGAAAAGTAAAACATTTTAAAATACAGTAAAAATTCAGCTTATTACAGGCAAATAAATACCCCCAGAGAAAAGATGTACATAGCCTTAAAGCAGCTTTCCCTGCAGTCATTAAACAGAAAACAGGTCACTATGTGCAAGTTACTGGCAGTTTTAGAAGGATTATTATTGTTCTTGCTTGTTTATATTATGCTTTTGGTAAATACATTACCTGAGTGTGCCTTCTTGCATTAATAAAGAAATCAGTGTCCCATGTGGATACATCTCAGCTTTCCCTTCAGTCTTTCTGTATAGAATATGTATTGAGGGGTTTATTATTCTATGCTGTTCTAGTTATAAATGTGTTTTCTCAATGCTCATATATACAGCTGTAAAGTGGATTTTAAACCACTGAGCTAGTGAGAAATATTCATCAGGTCCTATTGCGCTGTGTATATCAAGACCTAAAATACAAGCAAATTGATACTGACAGATGGATTTTCGAAATGTTTCTAGGTCTGTTTTATATTCCGTCAAAACAAAGACTTTTATTATTGCAAGCGCAGTCAAGCGGAAAGAAGTCACATCTTCACTGCGTGCACATTATGTTGGTGTCCCCATAAGATACTCTATTTTATGTATTTTACGTAGTTCCCCACACAGCTAAAATATTGTTACCAAAGCAGGGACCTGAGCAGAGATATTATTATAATGGAATGGCTGATGTTAGGGCAGGGCAGACAGGACAAGTACTGTGGGCAGGGCTGCCAGGAGCTTGGCCAAGCACTGCCAGGTGCCCTCTGCAGTAACTAGGTGAGATGTCCAAACTGGTCCTCCAGCTGTTGTGAAACTACAAGCTACCTTCATGCCTTGCCACAGTTTTGCTATTTGGGAATGCTAAAACTATGGCAAGGCATGCTGGGATGTGTAGTTTCACAACAGCTGGAGGGCCATAGTTTGGACACTCCTGAACTAGGCATAGGCAACCATCCTCCTCTTACCCGGAAACCCCTCTCCTCTTGGCAAGTGCCTTAAATTATGACAATAGCACTGGTATATAATATGATCAATATAGCTGCCACCACATCATGCAGTGTAAGGGACAGAGCAGAGCTGCTGCACATGCCTAGTGTAGCAGCTTCTTCTACCACATTTACTGTATATGTGGATTTGAGCCCTCAAACATCGCAGTGGACCAGAGAGCAGCTGCCAGAAGGAAGAGACAGGAGCCCTACCATGAAGTGGGAGATTGTGAGCTTAGAAAGTGTACTACTGGTTCTATTATGATTGTGTATTTATATAATATATTATGACATATTTAGACATTTGCTGACCATTTAAATGTCTGAAACAGCCTATACTATAGACCATCTGTAATGTTATATATCATTACTGTATTCCATGCAGTATCCAGTATATAAAAAGACCAATTTTCAGGGCTGTTACCGCTCCCATACTTAATCCAATGCACTGTGGGAGATTTTGGATTACATTTGGAATCCCCCATCTAAAAATCCTGCATTTGCCACTGCTAGGCCTTGAAAAGTGATCAAGTGGAGAGTGATAAACCACCAGCCAGTGAGCTCCTAAGTACCATTTTCAAACCCAACCTGTAACATGGCAGTTTGGGGCTGATTGACTGGTGGTTTATCACTCTCCAGTTCATCACTTGTACACCGGGCCCACTGCAAGGTTACACCTCCCTAGTTTGATCCCTCACTCTGCACACATGAATCTGGATTTCCAGTTATTTTGCGCCATCAATATGAGAAGATTTGCTCTGATATTAAGATCTACAGTTATATTAAAAGATAAATTGAATTTTGTATTTTCTTGTTCATTGATAACATTTTATTCGGGAATTTTTCGCAAGATATTATTTTGTATCATAAGTAATCCTATTACTTAATTACTATTACTTATTACTATTGCTGTACTAGTAATCCTAATACACACTCTAATTCAGAAACCATTCAACCCATCCATTGGTACCTACACTACTGTATCTTCATGACATATATCCTAACTAATACTTCTAGTCATATTTTTCAGATGGCCAAAGATTGACGTGCTAGGAACTTTTAAATACCACAACATAAAAAGCTGAAATACATGCAGTAATAACATTTACTTATGAATTATACATTCACTTATTGGAGCAACATAATGATTTTTATTTATAAAATGTTATAATTAAAAGGAAAACAGTAACGAAAAAAAAAATAATAGATGGATTTGGGACCAAAAGAGGCTAACCATACAAGGGACAGCTGGATATTGCATACCTCCCAATTGTCCCATATACCGCGGGAATGTTCTGGTATTTGGGGATGTTCCCCAGAATTGTCCCGCAGAGTCCCCCCCTGAAATCTGGTGAATAGACGCATGCGCACAGGAAGTGAATGGGGGCGTGGAGCAGGCAGCGCAGCAACGCTGACTGGGACTGTCTGTTGGTTATCTACTTAGGTGAGTGTTCTATGTGTTGTAAGTTGTTCTAATACCTTGAAAACGGAGTAAAATCCGAAACGTCGGTCTACAACCATGCTTAATTTCATTTTTTCAAGTCCAGTGGAGTGCCACACCATCTACAGTCTATATATATATATATATATATATATATATATATATATATATATATATATATATATATATATATATGGCGTACAGACAGGCGGCACTCTCAGGATTTATTGTGCAAACAAACGTGGTTTAATTCAAACACAATCCAGCATGTTTCGGGTCAGGCCCGTCCTCAGGGATATATATATATATATATATATATATATATACACTTAACATCGGCACTCACCTTTCCTAGTTTTGGGGTGCCCTATGGCTTGTGACCACATTGTTTAAACAGACATTGTAGGGCTCTGCACACACTAAATTAACTGATAATAAATAGTGGAGATTTGGTTCATGAATTGATCAATGCATTTAAGCCTGTAGCCCCCTTCACGGGACCCCACCTTTCTGCAGGTCGTAACACTATCGCTGAAAATGGCTACAATACACATAGCTATCACATCAATGTTTGATTCCAGGCATGCTATTTGGTCTGAAGCTCACAGCACACTTTGCTTTTATAGGTGAGCAGCTACCAACACACCTGTCACTAATCATCTAGAGAAATGGTTAACATAAACTATGGAATCTTAATGAAGACAGGGTGCATGAGAGAATGTGACCACAATAAGTCTAATTAAAAATTAATCTAATAAACAATATATACACTTAACATCGGCACTCACCTTTCCTAGTTTTGGGGTGCCCTATGGCTTGTGACCACATTGTTTAAACAGACATTGTAGGAGCTCTGCACACACTAAATTAACTGATAATAAATAGTGGAGATTTGGTTCATGAATTGATCAATGCATTTAAGCCTATATCATTCTAATCAGCTAACTTCCAATTTGTAGAGATTTGAGCTATTTTACCATCATTTCTCATTGTTTTCCATTTTTGTTCTGGGGGCTGTGCTGTTACTGAAACAGCACCCTGCAATCACTAGACACTCAAGGCACTTTACTTACCAAAGCCAATGTCCATGCCTTTGGGCATGATGTTATGGGACAGTGGCGGAACTGTGGGAGACAATATGGGAGCCAATGGAGTCGGCTGGAAATCTCCAGTTTTGTAAAATGAAGAATTTAACTAAGACCCTATAAATTTGAAGGGGACCCTAAAATTAAGATTCTACCGACAATAGAAGCAGGGATATCTTGCTTCATGCACTGGGTCCCCGTGCCAGCTTTCTGGGTAGCACATTTTTTAACCTTTGCCCCTGATATTTCCAGAACTACCATCCACATCAGCTGGACATACAGTATGTGCCAAATACCCTGTAGAAGTGAATATATGGAATATTAAGCCCACCCCAACTGGTCCTCACTCCTGCATTTTCTAGACCCTACCTACCCCCACCCTTGGAAGTCTATGGAGGTGCATAATTTCTTCTCTCTCATTCCCTCACTTTTCCTGAAACCTATATCTCGCTCCTCTTTCTGTCTCTCTTCCCCCCTCTCTTCCTCATACGCCACTATCTCACTTTCACCTCTCTTTCTCTCACTTTCCCTATCACCCACTCTTGCTCCTTCCTCTCTCTTTCTCTTAGACTCTCTCAGATACCCTATCTCTCACATTCTCCTGTTTCTCCTCATCTTTCTCCATTGCCCCCTCTCTTTTTCTCTCTCTCTCTCTCTCTCTCTATATATATATATATATATATATATACACATATATATATATATATATATATATATATATATATATATATACACACACCTATGGGGGAGCCTCCAGGCAACTGAGATGAATTTATGCCACTGTCAAGGTATTAGGGGTCAGGTGTGGCACAAGACATACCTTTGCCCCTGTTACTGTAATGAGAGCCATAACTAGCTATAGGTGAACAATGCCATCACCCAGGGCACAGCAGGCGGTACCATCGCTCCCCTGTATCACAACATTGGACTTGAAGGTTTTCAGCAACTGTGCCCTGCAGCCTAGAGAGCTGTCCTTAGGATACTCCAGGCACTTAGCTTCTTCCTTGTCCCAGCAACCTAGTCCCATGTCCTGACAGCAAGACATCACAAGTTCAAGGTGCAGGCTGGGAACAAAGCAGACATTTTCCCTGTTATAGCACTTACAGGTACAGAGATCAGTAATCCTTATACTGCATGATTTTCAAAACAGGTTGCAATGCAGCTTACATATTTGCAATGTGCTTATTGGAATAAGGTCTAGCCTCTTGCTGCTATATTAGACTATATATTAAGTTTTATTTGTAAACAAAAAAAATAATGGATATGAAATCTATCTAATATATTTCTACATCCTAATATACCCGACTTTGCTCTTGCAAATGTACACCTTTGGTTCATTTTCTGTTGCAGTGTTACAGTCTGCTTTTTTCTCCTCAAGAATTATAATGAGGGGAAATGAATGAGCTCTGTAGGGAAACTGTTGAACCTGGAGACTTAAGGTATAAGGATGATTGATGGATTGAAATTACCATAAAACTACAATCAGGATCAGCTTTTAAAATTAATTTTTAAGAAGCCTAAGAGATACCCTTTTGATTTGTAGTCTTGTGGAAGAGATCATGCTTCACTCAGTGTGTAAAGTTTTTCACTATGAAACATTCGCTTTTTCTTGATCGTTGGGACTGGGAGTAAAATAGAAGCAAAACCTAAAGTACTTCATAATATTACACATCGTTTTCTTAATGTTAATGCAAACTCTCAAAAACTGCAGAGAAACCTACAGGCATCTATATTATAAATAGGTCGTATATGGCTGTATTATGGAACACAAAACTGTTTAATTACAAAAATGACCATAAACTGTTCTATCTAAAAAAATAATAATAATTATAGTCAGTGTGTTTATTTGACAGACAATTCCATTCCTGTTATTAGCAGAATTAAATCAAGGCACAAGCCATAATTGCTCCGCTCAAAGGCCCTTATTCATATCTGATCGCAGTAAAAATTTGTTCTCAAAATGGGCAAAACCAGGTGCACTGCAGGTGGGGCAGATGTAACATGTGCAGAGAGAGTTCAATTTGGGTGGGGTGTGTTGACACTGAAATCTAAATTGCAGTGTAAAAATAATGCAGCCAGTATTTACCCTGCACAGAAACAAAATAACTCACACAAATCTAACTCTCTCTGCACATGTTACCAATTGCAGTGCACATGGTTTTGCCAATTTTGAGAACAAATTTGTACTGCGATCAGATCTGAATAAGGGCCAAAGTGCAAGTACAGCCAACATTAATATACTGTATACTGAAGTAGCCTGGAGGGGCCTGGGTTAACCATCGGCCCACGGTGGTTAAGTGCTCATGTGAGTATGTGCCCGCTCATGACCGGCGTGTGCACGTGCGGCACTCCAAGCCTGCTCTCTAGAGTCGTGGGAAAGGTAATTATAATTTTTCAATTTATCATTCCTGCGCCATCAGAAGGCTTAACCACCTAACCTATTAGCTGTTGCTAGGTGGCAATCCTTTTTTCTAGAACAAAGAACATTTGCAGGTCATAAATTACTGCAAACTACTGTTTGGGAAATGTAAGTTACCCCCACTACCCTCTCAGCCCCTTAGTGTGTTTTAATGGTCCTGATGTCACAATGGTGATGTTCCAATGTTTAAGGGAAAATAAATAGATTTTACACGTGTTAAAAACATATATAAAGAGAGAGAGAGAGAATTACAGTAGTTTCATTGTAGTGGCACTCCTCTCAATAAACACAGCGGGTAAAGAATATAAGCAGGATAAGTGGTGGTGGTGCCTTCCTAATGCTGGCATGTCACCAAGGTTAAATGCATAATTTGGATGATGGCACTCAGCTAATAATTTTTTTATTTTTTTTACTAACTGTTTCTTATATAGCGCACACATATCCTGCTGCGCTTTACAGAGAATATTTGAACATTCACATCAGTCCCTGCCTCAGTGGAGCTTACAATCTATATTCCCTACCACATGTACACGCACACTCAATCATTCTAGGGTTAATTGTTGTTAGGAGCCAAATATCCTACCAGTATATTTTTGGAATGTGGGAGGCAACCGGAGCACCCGGAGGAAACCCACACAAGTACAGGGAGAATATACAAACTCCGTACAGTTAGAGCCATGGTGGGAGTTGAACCCATGACCTCAGTGCTGTGTGACAGTTATGCTAACCATTACACCATCCGTACTGCCCCATAATAACAAGCCCAAGCCCGAAAAGCGATGACAACATTTCAATGCGGTTTATTGCATTTTTATTAACCAATCTTACCTATATATATTGGTAAAAGTGATTGATATATTCATATTTTTTTTTACACATTGTGACCACAAAAACATTGATGCTCCGACTGATGTGTACAGTATGTATTCGGTTTCATGAAGTAAAAACTTTGTTGTAACTGTGCATATGGAGTGCTACAGTTCTTTTCCATATATATATATATATATATATATATATATATATATAGTAGGGATAGGGGGCGGCGGCATTCAGATAAAAAAACACACGAACAGACGGTGTTTAACCAACGTTTCAAAACCCAGCGGGTTTTTTTATCAAGGTGTAGCAGGAGAACGTTCTCCTGCTACACCTTGATAAAAAAACCCGCTGGGTTTTGAAACGTTGGTTAAACACCGTCTGTTCGTGTGTTTTTTTATCTGAGTGCCGCCGCCCCCTATCCCTACTATTGCATCTGGGAGACCCTCGCTGGCCTCCTTTGATTTGGAAGGCACCGGATTTACTGGATTTATTAATCAAGCCACCATCACGCTTGGGCTCGTTGGAGTGCTAACCCCCTGCCTCTATATATATATATATATATATATATATATATATGGAAAAGACAAGATACCCAGCGCAAAAGTCCTCAGTATAGGAGAATAAAGTCCACAATGACATCCACCATGTGTGCAGTCTCTGTCACGGATCCTACCACAGATCCAAGAGTAGATGCTTGCAAAAGAAGGAGAGAGACGCACCAATGAGACAAGTATAAACAACACTTTTTTACTGTTTTATGCTCACATACATGGGGGGTTTAAAATCATCTGATTTTAAACCCCCATGTTTGTAAGCATAAAACAGTAAAAAAGTGTTGTTTATACTTGGCTCATTGGTGCGTCTCTCTCCTTCTTTTGCAAATATATATATATATATATATATATATATATATATATATATATATAGGTAGGAACGGTGCGGCACTCCCAGCATAATAAAGAAACTCTTACACACCAATAGTGGTCAACGTTTCAATTTTTATAGAAAAATATTCATCAGGATGAATATTTTTCTATAAAAATTGAAACGTTGACCACTATTGGTGTGTAAGAGTTTCTTTATTATGCTGGGAGTGCTGCACCGTTCCTACCTACATACCTACCCATTGTGAGGGCACCGGCTCAACATTACTGCATCTTATTGGGAGTGCCGATTCCTGGACGTTTATATATATATATATATATATATATATATATATATATATATATATAGTTCTGTGGTGAACCGGCACTCCAATCAATCAAATTCAACTGCCCCGGGTGCCTTCGGTGAAGTTTGAAGTTTGGATATGGATGCAATAATCCGCGTCACTCCAGGGGTCTTTGACAATGAAGACATTTTATGACAAATAACAGCTGATCAGTACATGTGCTAACAATGCCAACGTTTCAGTGCCATTGGGCACTTTTATCAAGACTGTACATGATTAAACAATATGACAACTGCTCGCTCGGCTGCGAGAACACATACTCGCTCGGCGGCGATACAACAGATACTTTTATACTCACCAGTCCTCGATCCTTCCAGCGGCCGGGTGTGGGGCGCACACGGGCTGTTTGGATGGTCTTCCCTACGTAGTGTAGTTACTACTACACTACATAGGGAAGACCATCCGAACAGCCCGTGTGCGCATGGCACTACATAGATCTTCTATCAATCAGGCCATACAGACCAAGCGATCTGACCAACCGGTAGCCAGGCATTGGCTAGAAGCTGGACACTCTATTCATGATATGAAATTCATCCTAATTGATCATATGCCGGCCTCTATCCGGGGAGGAGACAGAGACAGCAACCTCCTCAGACTTGAATCAAAATGGATTTTCCGCCTACAAACCATCAGACCTAATGGTCTAAATGAGAGATTCAGCTGGCATACCTTTAACAAATGTTTGCATTTAGTACAGTATTACGCCTGCCACCCCGAATCTCACTGGTAATCATGTTTGGTGCCGGTCTGCATTGATCTGACTGGCGGCCGTGGACAGTGTCCTGTACTGTTGCTTAGCAACTTAGTCGGGACTGACGTCAGTGGGATGCGCCTCTCTCTCGGGAGTGAGCGCGCCTCACACCCGGCCGCTGGAAGGATCGAGGACTGGTGAGTATAAATGTATCTGTTGTATCGCCGCCGAGCGAGTATGTGTTCTCGCAGCCTAGCGAGCAGTTGTCATATTGTTTGATCATGTGCAGTCTTGATAAAAGTGCCCAATGGCACTGAAACGTTGGCATTGTTAGCACATGTACTGATCAGCTCTTATTTGTCATAAAATTTCTTTATTATCAAAGACCCCTGGAGTGACGCGGATTATTGCATCCATATATATATATATTTTTATATATACATATATATATATATCTATATAAATATATATAATATAATATACTATATAGAGATACAGAAATACCACCGCACTCGCCATTCCTGGGGTGCAAACAGCAGCCACATTTCCCAGATTGGGGAGCAGTGACCTGTGACCACACACTCTAGTAAATACTGTGTTTGTATAATACAGTATACTGTATATATAAAAGTTGTGTTGTAGTTGTATAAGTTCCTTTCCTAATTCAATCATAAAAAACTGACAATTTCTGACCGATGTTTGGGAAAAATTTCACCTGTTAAGTGGTTAAGTGAAGTTGTTACAAGCTTGCACAGAGAAAGAAATTATTTTAATACTTTTTAACTTTGGGAAATGTAAAATCAATACAAAATAAAAGGCAGGTCTGCAACAGAATAACTGATTCCTCTTATACACTGTGTTCTTCTTACAGCTGGCAAAAGCTTCTGATTAAAAAATTGCTCTGGCGGAAGCCAGTGTTGTAAATAATGATTGCTTAATTTTTCCCATGGGACAAAAAAGTAAGTACAGCTTTCTAACGGAAATTTTACTGAATCTTTTAAATATTAGGTTAAGTCACAAAACTCTCATCAATTTGCTAAAAATACATAATTTCCCAATATACAAGTCACAAATTAATATTTCTGTTGTTGCATAATGTCCAAGTCATTTATCATGTTTTGGTAAAACAAAAGTTTTCATGATTCATTTAACTCTTATACTGTTTATCCTATATAATAAAAGGCGATGCAGGGGCACTTCTATAGAGGAGGAGGCACATGTGTAAAACCTCAGTAAAATGGCAGCTGTGCCAATCTCCTAGTGACTTCTGCAGCACTGCTGCTGCGGCCATGGGACCCCGAGGATAAGTATAGGCCGGACATGATTATAGCATAGACCATTATTCTCTCTCCACAACACAACCTAAAACTTTCACCAGCCGTGGTTCCTCTAAATTGAAAAACTGCATTTTTTTATAACTAAAAATACCAATAGTATAAGAACATTGGAATATACAAATATGAGTTTTGAATAAGGGATTTAAGTTCATAACAGGAACTCAGGGGTGAAAAGAGGGTGGTGTCCCCCTCCCTAGCATCCATTGGCTCATGAGCAGTGGAATGGCTGAGGGAGCAAAGGACTTCTCAGTGATTGTGTTATGATGCAGGGTGTGAATCACAAAGCCCCTACTTTACCTCTGTTGTGTCTTCCTAGGGACAACCAGATACTGCGGTGCTAGGCTTTACCTATAATAGCCACATCTGAGGGGGAAAATTAGGTCCGCCCCAACTCTGGTGCCACCAGGTCTTATGTGGTACAAGGATTTGGAAATTCCTCTAGGTAGGTAAGAGGAGAACTAACTAAAGGGCTACCTACAAAAGGAAAGAAATTAAATAACAAGCGACCTCGTTGCAAACAAAAGAATATACTGCTATCTCGTTGCAAACCGCCAAATTGGGTCACAGGTGCTAACAGGTGCTTTGTAGAGGCTGTGTACCCACCCTGACCTACTGACCCTGACCAGGAGATTGGAAGAGATGTACTAAGTCTTGAAAAGTGATAAAATGGAGAGTGATAAACCTCAATCCAATCAGCTCCTACCTGTCATTTTTCAAACACTGTGACATGGCAGCTAAGAGCTGATTGGCTGGTGGTTTATCACTCTCCATTTTATCACTTTTCAAGCTTAGTTCATTTGGCCCAATGGCTTTTAGTATATAACTATTACACTTGTAGATTGGAAATACTATGCAAATGTGTTAGAGTAAGGAATATGTGTGGGCACTGTAAGGGCTATATAAAGCTGTGTGATTATAATGCAGAACGTATTCTATTTTCCATGTAATATTTTTTCTTCAGGAAAATTATTCTATGTTGCAGTTGAATATTCTCCCACACTATGTAGTTATTCCATTCATTAGTGTCGATGTACTTGATCTCATATATATACCTACAGTATTAGTACAGTCTTTATTATTACTATTAGATTAGATTAATTATGTTCTTCTGGTTAATGTAGAATACTGTATTATATTGTGATAATACCAACATACTGTACAAACTAACAGAATTTATTTTCGAAACCTGAATTATAAAATCAATTCATTAAAATTTAAATCTAGAATACAAAAGGCTGATTTTACATTGGAAAATATACTAACATTATCTGGGACAATAATTATCCAAATATACCACAAATATCTGCTTAACAAGGAATGTTTAAAACAACCAGATGTACAATGTCTGTAAGAATTTTTTATATTCAGTAGAAACTCAGAATTGACCGTTTGGTGCATTCATTCTTCCCTAGTAACATAATGATTTAATCGATATTAAAATGCTCCGGTATTTAAGGTTTTTAAAACGCATCAATATACCCCTGCATCTCGTTACAGCATTCATCTCCCCCTTTTGTGACAGTTCACATCAGGACTTTAATCATGCAGCGGGGAAACCGAAAGGGTTAGGGAACTGCTCTGAGCATGGTGGTCAATGTCTGTGTCACTATTTGTGAAGCAAGAACTTCCAGAGTTTGAAGGAACTGATTCCCAGTGCATTCTGGGTAAGAGTTAATTACATTAATGTCCTGTCAATCACATTTAAATAAGCAGACCAAACTGCTGCTGTTGTGGCGTTAGACTCGGAAAACAATGGGAACTTATTTATGTGGCATTCTTTTTCTGTACACACTCGATAGCTAATGATGATTGTTTATGGAAAGATGCCTGTCCAATTATTTTTGAAGAAACACAAGAATGCAGGATGACTGGAAGCATCAGGTTTTTGCCAGAGAATGCCTCAGGTAAGAGGAGAATGGCTAGAGGCTATAAGGAATCACAAGAGACAAGTCAGAGTTGTAAATTGGAAAACTGACATATCTCATCTAATATACTTGCTAACTAGGCCTTTAAATTCCTTGACATTTAACTAAGTTTGTGCAGAAGTTTAATATTTTCTTTATTGCTTATTTCCTGTACTATATAACAGCCATTTACAGATTAGCCTGATTATGCCTTATTATGTCTATTGATGGGGAAATGGCAGATGGTCACCTTTTGCAGAGGCCCAATGTTATGAATATTCAGTTCCTGCTTAGTAATGAGTCAAGTGTGTAACATAACATAACACATATGAAAAAATGAACATTCATAAAATATAACATGGAGTGTACTATACACAATCAGCTCAATCCTGCATAAAATACCCAGTAACATCTTCCTGCTATGAGAATGACATAGGAGAAAAAACTTTCCAAACAATTATTAATTTATTCCACTGGTTTGCAATATTTTAAGACCGTCATACAAGTAAGAAAACTTTACTTATAGTATATGTTATTATAATTATTGGTAACGGTATGTACTGGTAGTTTGAAATTATAATAGCATTTATATTGTTGTTTACAAACTGGTCAATTCATAATTAAAATGAGTTGAAGCCCATATAGCTACTTAAACAGTGCATACTTGTTTAGAAATAGATAACTTTCACATTTATAAAAAATATATTGAATAAAGATATTGAAAAAAATCTAAAACTTTTATTAGCACTACCAAATACTCAATTTTGGCCAAATTGTTTTTAGCAACCTAATTCTTTGTTTTCCATTGCTACTTACCGCAGCAATAGATATCCTACTTATTGCTATCATGTATTATTTATTTATTATTTATTTATTTACAGTTTCTTATGTAGCGCAACAGATTCCGTTGCGCTTTACAATAGTAGACAGTGATAAAACAAACTGGGTAACAACATTTGAACATAATTAATTTGTGAAAACAATTTTTATTTAATTTGTGGAGTTGGCAATAGGTCACACCGGGGGTATGAAGTGATAGGGGCCATGTTTACAGGTGTGGCTAGTCTCCAGAAGGGGTGTGGTCAGCAACCACATTGGTTTGGCTAAGCATTAGAGAGTGTATGGGCTGGGTCACTTGATAAATATTTGTAGTAAGTATTGCTAGTGCATGAATGATAATGTACCATATTAATAACACCATCGTCCCGTGCAGTATGATGTAACATGTATCATGTATGTGATCCCTAGAGAACAAGATGGGGGCCCAGTCAGTGGGGCTCACCAGGGTTTTCCCTAATACTACTGTTGTGTCCACCATGTTTATTTATTATTTATTAGCAGCTATTTATATAGTGCATATATATTTGCCCAATGACATTAGTCCCTTCTCCAGTGGAGTTATCAATCTATGTTCCCTACCACATGCACATACAAATATTCATGTTAGGGTTAATTCTGTTGACAGCCAAATTAACTTATATTTTTGGATTGTGGGAGGAAACCGGAGTACCCAGAGGAAACCTATGCAAGCATGGGGAGAATATACAAACTCCACACAATTAGGGCCATGGTGGTTCTGGCTGATAGATCTACAGTGTCTAGATAGACAGTCAATAGGTCTACCACTAAAGGTTGACATGCAATTGTTTGACAGGGTCAAAGGGGGTTAAAAGCTCAAAAGTACGGATTCTTACCCGTTAATACGCTTTCCTCTACTCCACCATGGCAGCTGCACTATGGGTTCTTCCCCTCATTAGGTAGGTCTGGAAAGGAAAAAAAGACACAACACTGCCCCTATATAAGGACCGCCCCTACAGAGGCTCAGTGTCTTGATTATCAGCGAATATGCACTCATATATTAACTTAAATTAACATCTTATATTGCATCATATATCCCAAGGGAGGGAATAATGCTGCCATGGTGGAGTAGAGGAAAGCGTATTAACGGGTAAGAATCCGTACTTTCCTCTACCTCCCCATGGCAGCTGCACTATGGGTGATACCATAGCAGTGTAAAAGAAAAGAAACAATTTTGGGTGGGGCCGAATAAGAGAATAATACCTCATACTGAAGTAGGTTGTAGTCACCTACATGTAGGTCCCTTGAACTAACTTTCTTCCCCTTATTTAGGAGTTTTTTTATGTTTGTCCTTATATTACTGCGCTCAGTATCTTCCTGCCTAGTTTTGCGTCACTGGAGGACTCGATATCCAAACTGTAATGTCTAGCAAAGGTGTGGGCTGATGCCCAGCAGGCTGCTTTACAAAGTTCTTCTAGGGAAGCTGCTCCCTTCCTGGCCCAGGAGGATCCTACGGCTCTGGTGGAGTGAGCTTTTAAGCTTTGTGGCACTTCCTTGTTGTTTAGCTTGTAAGCTTCCCCTATACATGTCCTGATCCATCTGGCGATGGTAGCTTTTGAGGCTCCAAGCCCCTTATTCTTGCCTTCTGTTACAACGAAGAGCCTTTTTGTTCTCCTCCAGCTCTCAACCCTTTGTAAGTAAATGGTTAGCGCTCTTTTCACATCTAGCTTGTGAAGCCTCCGTTCTTTCTCATTAGTTGGTTTTGCACAGAAAGACGGTAGTACTATCTCTTGGTTGATGTGGAACGATGAGACTACCTTGGGCAGGAAGTGAGGGTTTGTTCTTAGGACAACTTTGTTCTCAAAAAAGTTCAGGAATGGCTCTTCTGCCCAGAGGGCCTGCAACTCCGATACCCTTCTTGTGGATGTTACTGCCACCAGGAATGCCACTTTGGTCGTTAGCCACTTCACCGGCACCTCTTCTAGGGGCTCGAAGGGGCTCTCGGTTAACGTATTTAGCACTAAATTGAGGTCCCATGGTGTGGTTGGGCTACGAAATTCTGGCCTTATCCTCTTGGATGCTTGTATGAACCTTTGTACATACTTATCTTCTGCGATTCTCCTGTCTAGTATGGCGCCTAGCGCAGACACCTGGACTTTTAATGTACTAACCGATAACTTCTTATCCAGGCCCGACTGGAGGAAGTCAAGTACTGTTGGTATGGCCCTATGATCCTTCCTCTGGGTTATACAGAATTGTGTGTATGTCTTCCAGATTCTGTAATATGTGCCTGATGTTGAGCTCTTCCTGGCCCTTAGCAAGGTCTTCACTACTTTAGAAGAGAAGCCCCTATTTACCAGGGTTCTGGTTTCAGCAACCATGCCGCTAAGTTCCAGTCTCTGGGTTGATGTTGCGTATATCTTCCCTGCCATAGCAGGTCTTCTTGGTCCGGTAGTTTCCATGGCCCTGCTACTGCCATCCTGACTAGTTTCTGGAACCAGGCCCTCCTTGGCCATGTGGGCACAATGATTATTACCGTTGCCTTTTCCTTCTGTATTTTGTTCAGAATCCTCGATATAACCGGGAAAGGCGGAAACACATACATCAGGCCTTGTTCCCACTGACACGTCAGTGCGTCCGTGTCCCAGGACCCTTCCTCCCAGTGTCTGGATATGAACTTCTCTACCTTCCTGTTGCCTCTGGTTGCCATGAGATCTATCCTTGGATAGCCCCATCTCTGAGCTATCTCTTCGAATACTCCTTGGGATAATTCCCACTCCCCTGGGTTTATCTGATTCCTGCTCAGGGCATCCGCTTGCTGGTTTTCTCTTCCTGCTATAAATACTGCCGCGAGACTGCTCGTCCAAGCTTCCGCCCAGCTCAGCACCATTGCTGCTGCTGTCATCATCGCTCTGCTCTTTGTACCTCCCTGCTTGTTGAGGTACGCTACTACTACCGCGTTGTCTGTTCTGATTATTATGTCTCTGCGATATAGTTGGGATTGGAAGTACTGACACGCCTCTCTCACTGCGTTCATCTCCCTGATGTTTGAGTGAAGTGCTCCTTCTTGCCTTGACCACTGTCCTTGGGCTGCTGCCCCCTCGCATACTGCCCCCCAGCCTGCCATGCTGGCATCGGTTGTTATTAGCACCTGTTCCCCTGTGGTGAAGGACTTGCCTTGTCCCAGTCTTCCTCTTGACCCCCACCAGAGCAGGTCTTGCTTGGCTCCCTTTGACAGTATGATCCTCTGTGTGGTCCTCTTGCTGTCTCCGTTCCACTGAGACAGAAAGCAGTTTTGTATGCCTCTTGTGTGGAACCTTGCCCAGTTTACAGCATCTGATGCCGCCGACATTAGGCCCAGTAGCCTTAAGCAGTCTGCTGAACTGACTGTTCTTCTTACTTGGAAGTAGTTTATTTCCTGTTTTAGCTTTGCTATTCTTTCCTGCGTCAGCATTGCCTTCATTGCTCTTGAGTCTATGACAACCCCCAGATATTTTACCGCTGTTGCGGGCTGAAGCTGGCTTTTGTCTAGATTTATAATCCAGCCATGTTCTTGGAGAAATTGCATTACTCTGTGAGTGTGGCTTACTGCTTGATCCTCTGACCGAGCCATTACTAATAGGTCGTCCAAGTACGCCCATACTGTGATGCCTTCTTCTCTTAACTTTGCTACTAGCACCACCAGTATCTTGGTGAATGTCCTTGGGGATGTTGACAGGCCGAATGGCAGAGCTGTGAACTGGTAGGTTACGCCTGATATGCGGAATCTTAAGAATTTTTGGTGCTCTGAGTAGATGGGTATGTGAAGGTAGGCATCCCTGAGGTCTATCGTAGCCAAGAATGCGTTTTTCTTTATATCCGGGAGTATCGTCCTGAGAGACTCCATCTTGAATTTTCTTGCTACCACGTATGCATTCAGCCTTCTCAGATCCAGAATGGTCCTGAATCCTCCCGATTGTTTCTTGACCACAAAAAACCTTGATTGCCAACCCGTCATCTCTTGTCCTTTGGGGACCTCCACCACTACTCCTTGTGCTATCATGTTTTGTAGGCTCTGCTTCAGTGCCCGCCTTTCTTCCCTGTCTTTTGGTATGGGTGACTCTTCCAGCCATACTCCAGGGTCTTGTATAAATTCTATTTTGTATCCTGATGATACTGCTTCTATCACCCACTTGTCTTTGGTAGATTGGGCCCAGACTGAGTGAAATTTTTTCAGTCTGCCCCCTACCTTCTGCTTGGCGTCATTGTGTTTGTCTGTATCCAAACCGTCCATCTCTGCCCCTTTGGCCACGAAAGGAGCTCCTTCCACCGGACCAGGGTCTCCTGTACCCTCTGCCCGGCCTGTATGTTCTTGCCTCCTTAAAGTCTTGGAACTGGGGTCTTTGTGATCTGTTTGGTGGTTTCTTAAACCCTCTGTCTTGAGGGAGCCATGTCGATTTCCCCCCTGTCGTTTTTGAGATGATGTCGTCCAAGTCTTTCCCGAATAGGTAATCACCTTGAAACGGGAGTGAAACCAGTTTGTTTTTGGACTGGGCGTCCGCCGACCATGACTTGAGCCACAGTGCTCTCCTGGTTACTGCGGTACTTGCGTTTGACCTGGCTGCTAATCTGACCGCATCCAATGACGCATCGCAGATAAACTCAACGGCAATTTGCACGTTCTGGACTATTTTAAGGAGTTCTGACCTTTTCACTCCATCCAGTAAGTCAGACTCTAAGTCCTGGCACCAGGATCTCAATACCCTCGAGGTCACTGCTATCGCCGAGGATGATTTAATGGAGGCCCCTGACGTAATGTGCTGCTTACGCAGGCTCACCTCCATCTTCCTTTCCATTGCGTCTTTAAACGCATTGGCGTCTTCAAGTGGTAGAGTAGTTTTCCTTGCCAGTCTGGCAATGGCTGAGTCTACTTTGGGAGCCGTCTCCCATTTCTTCACTTGCTCCGTGTCAAATGGGTACATCTTGTTAACCCTAAGCGGCACGGCTATTTTCTTATCCGGACTAGCCCATTCTTCCTCCACTATGTCTTGTAGTGGTTTGGATAGGGGAAAAGACTTGGGTTTTTTCTTTTTATCCTTGAAGAGAAGGTCTTGTAACCTCCCTTCCTCTTGTGGATCCTCAATACTGAGTGATTTGTTTATTAGAGTAAGTAAGTTATTAAGGAGATCTGGATTAAAATCCAGCTCCGCTTTCTCCTGTGTCACTTCCCCTTCTTCCACTTCCTCTTGTGGATCAATAGCGGGCCCTTCCCCTGGGTCAGAGTCCTCGGAAGGTGGTTCCCTGGGCCTTTTGTGTGATCCCTTCTTCAGATCTTCCTTTGTAACAAAGGTGTCTGCTAAGGAAGTTTTTAACATGGCTACCAGGTCCGCCATCTGTTCTGGCCTCATTATGGGGGCTTTCTTACAATTATCACACACCATGCCCTTGCATTTCTCTGGCAGGGGCGCATCACACACCGAGCATTTAGGCGTATGTAATTTTTTATGCTTCTGTTTACACTCCAGTTTATCCTTGCTTGATTCTGACCTGTAAACACATAAGCCCTTGCTTAATGCTGTCCATTCACATGCATTCCCTTCATTTTCCTCTTGGCTTACCCCGATTTCCCTTGCTGCTTTTTATCATCCTCCATAACTGCAATCACTGTAGCACAAGATAAGGTAATCAGAAAAAAATGCCTGATAATATTGCAGTATAGTGCTCCGTTAGCAAGCTAACATTGGAGCCTTACCCGGTGTCAGTCTGGTCTGGTGAGTATCAGCAGCGTTTTTCGGCTGTCTGCGGCGCCATTTTAAGTCCTGGCGTTGTTTGTCATAGAGGTGCGCCCTGCGCCCCCTGATGACCTCACATTCCCCATAAGTCAGCTCCGTGCGCGCGCGCGCGCGTCCTCATGCACTAGTTGACGCCAGACGCCGCGTCTGACGTCGCCTCCGGTGCTTCCTGTGCTCGTGCTCCGTGTGAAGGGAGAGACGCTGCGCAGCATGGCGCGCGAGTCCTGCTGTCATTCACTGTGTTTCCGGACAGACGGCAGGTATGTTTGCGGGGATTTCGCCCATAACCCCCAGCCACATTTTAGCGGAGGGGGGTTCACCAGACAGGTGTCCCAACTACTCTAGGTAGCGGGTAGCCTTCTTTTTGCCTAAACCCCAACTGCACTAGGCAGCGGGGAAGGTAGCAGCATTGTGGGGTAAGCCTCCTCTACCTGGAAAGGAAAAAAAGACACTGAGCCTCTGTAGGGGCGGTCCTTATATAGGGGCAGTGTTGTGTCTTTTTTTCCTTTCCAGACCTACCTAATGAGGGTGAGAACCCATAGTGCAGCTGCCATGGGGAGGTAGAGGAAATAAAGATGGTTGATACATGATAAGGTTTTTTCATGTATTTTAAAAAAATTGGCTTGTTTTTACTTCACCATCCATGTCAGTATCGAGGGAGAATTTAATAGTGTGCCAACCATACTAAGGCACTGAGCCCAAAGTATGGCGAGCCTTGCCAGGATATGTGATATACTAATTGACGTCCATGTCGACAGTTGTAGAAATTGATACCAAAAAATTTGAAAATTAATTTCGATGTTTTCATGTGTCTACCTTTTCCATGTTGACCTTTTGACCCGGTCTACCTTTGGACACGTTGACCTTTCTCATGTCAACTTATCCCATGACGATTTTTGGCCCTGTCAACTTTTTGGGGTCAAACTATTGACTGTCTATCTAAACACTGTCTGTCTAATAATCCACAACCGGCCCATGGATGGTGGGAGTTGAGAATATAGACTTTAAATTCACTAAACTCAGCTGACATAAATAAGGCCTTATTTATGTTCAACATTTACTGTAATTTGGCCCTAGTGTATTTATTGAATATAATAAGCTCCAATGGAAAATAGATCAGTATTGATTTAGCAGAGAATTGTGTTATAGAAAAGCCATGGATTAGGAATATCTTAATCAGAGAGTCATGGAAAACATTATTAATGCAGATGACAGAAGGAATTAACGTGCATATCAGTACATGCCTTTTATAAGTACACTGGGGAAACAAGTGCAAGATGAAAATTGATGATGATGATAAGTGCCAGACATTTTTGAATGGATGAATGTCTGAATCTCTCTAATTTATGATAATACGATGTGGCTGATGCTGTCTATTTACATTCATGGAGTGATCTTTTCAATCACAATAAGCATAATTCGGTACTTGTGTATTATCACGGCACCCACGATTTCCATCGCAGGGCATTGTACAATGAAAAATCGCATCGCATGCCATATGATCGCATGCGATGTGACGCGATTTCTCCCGATTTGTAATTGTACAGGCACCCAGATGCCTTATTACCATGTTAAATGCCCCCCCAGACCCGATTTTTAATTGTATACCCACCCTCATGGGTCATGAGTATGTAAAATGCCCCCCCCATTGTTAACGCCACTCCACTATGAACACCAACCCGAAGCGTGGCGAGCGCAACGAGCCCCGCAGGGGTGACGGTACACGTCCTATGACCTTTTCATACCCCCACTATCCACGTCGGCGTGGAGTTGATTTTATAAAGTGTGGCGAGCGCAGCCAGTCACCAAGCCCGAAGCGTGGCGAGCGTAGCGAGCCCCGCGAGGGGACGCGTATACCTGTGAACTAATGCGCGTCCCCTCACGGGGCTCACTGCACTTGCCACGCTTCGGGCACGGTGGCTCGCTGCGCTCGCCACACTTTATAAAATCAACTACACGCCGATGTGGATAGTGGGGGTATGAAAAGGTCAGAGGACGCGTACCGCCGCCCCTCGCGTACCTCCGCTCCTCACGGGCTCGCTGCGCTCGCCACTCTTCGGGTTGGCGTTGATAGTGGGGGCATTTAACATATTTATTACCCATCAGGGTGGGTATACAATTAAAAATTGGGTCTGGGGGTGCCATTTAACATGGGACTCAATGGGAAATTGCATCGCATCGCATCGCATGCCATTGTAATGGCATGTGATGTGACGCGATTTTAAAATTGTATACTCAGCCCGGGAAAAGGCTGAAATCGGGTCCATCGCATGCCATCGCATACCTTAATTAGTGGTATGCGATGCGATGGGCACCGTGATAATACACAAGTACCCATAATTCCATTCCATCTTTGTCTCTGGACAAAGATAACACTTAATAGCATTTTCATCTTTTGTCCAGAGACATCTCTAACCAGTACATCTGGATCAGATAGGGGACTCTGGGCAGTAGTAGAGCCATGGACAGGGTGTCCGAGGAGATCCACTGAGACAAGATCATTTTGCGCGCACCAGCTGAAAGTTTAGATAAGAAAAAATTCCATTATTTTAAATTCAAAGGGGAAGGATGTGTACATTGTTTTGAAAGTACTTTCATTTTGACTTGAAGAATGCGGTTGCATTTTGAATGACAGCAGGTGCTGCAGGGGGCCACGATGCGGTGGTGGCATGAACAATGCAGGTGAGTCTGCTCCATTTTTGGGTCGGTCTGCAGTGGCTGCGTGATGTCACATGCAACCGCAGCGAGCTGGAAAATGGAGGCCCTGCAACTGCTTTTGCAGCAGACAGGGGCCTACCTAAGATATGTAATCGCATTTTGTGGTCAAGGACTTCAAATGCTGGATGGCCTTGCCATGTGCTGGGCAACCCCCAGGACGCTGGAGACCGCAGTTGTAGATTTGCTGTTTAAACTTTTTTCTTTTCAACCTTTTAAATTTGGATGCAAATTCCATCCAAATCTACACAAGACTCAAAGTTTCCCTTCCTCCAAGTCAAGCCTTACCGTTAATTTTAACATTTATAAGATAAGACAATAAAAAAAGTTTTGATTCCACTTGAATAAGTCTGCCCCCCAGACCAAATACAGAGGCATCTACAATAAAGTAGAAAGGTGAGGTAGTGTTTATGTCTGTCTTAGTTCAGCAAATATTCATGGAAAAACTGTAAAGGCAGACAAAACATTTGGCAGCAAAACTCAAGACTCTTTTTCAAGAATGGAGGAACCATTTTTATTAAGTCTGATAGTAAGTTACACATCCAAGGAACTTTGCTGTTACTTTCTTGTGGTTCAGTTAAAGTTTTGAATCAGAAACAATACATTCTAATGGGAAGTGTCATGAAATTGGAGTTGAAGACTAAATGAAAGATCATTTAGATATGCTAACACTTTTGAAGGAGTTGAAAAGTCCTCCAACTGGACTTTGAATTAACAAAGTTGTCTATAAATTGCCCTACTGGTGGTATTCTCTCAAAGTGATTTTTCTGGGTACTTCAATTACCTGCTGGAGGATATGTAGTTAACTAGGCTCTCTCCTGTCTGTCAGGTAGAGCTGCCTTAAATGAAAGACATCCTGGAAGGAGGTTACTGTACCTCTCTTACCTCCAACGTTCTTAGTCTACAGATCCCGTATGGCCCTAAGTACATTCTACATGACCATTCGCTGTTCTTGCACACCGTAATTGCTGTGAGTTGTCCAAAAGCAGTCTCATGTAAGTATTCCGACCCTCCTTCCATTGGGCCTTATTCTAGTTCACTCTTTCTGACAAAATCCTTCTTAGATGGACAAAACCATGTGCACTGCAGGGGGGCAGCTGTAAAATGTGCAGAGAGAATTCGATTTGGGTGAGTTATTTTGTTTCTGTGCAGGGTAAATACTGGCTGCTTTATTTTTACACTGCAATATAGATGTCACTTTGAAGTAAAACCCCACCCAAATCTAACTCTCTCTGCACATTTTACAGCTGCCCCCCTGCAGTGCACATGGTTTTGTCCATCTAAGAAGGATTTTGTCAGAAAGAGTGAACTAGAATAAGGCCCATTGTCTCAGTCCTCTTCTTTGTGCAAGTGTTTTATGTACACTGTCAATCTAGTTGCTCACATGCCTTGTGTGTGAATCCTGTTGCCTAGTTTAGAAAAGACTTACCTCATGACATCATTAGAAGAATTCTGAAACAAGTAGAAGACGGCACCTCCATTTTTTGTAGCCTCATCAACGAGACGCACATTAATCCCAAGGGATGTGAGGAATTTATCTCTAATAACAGCGCTGGTGTTGGGATCGATTCAATTGGTATCTTTGATACCTACCATTCTATTTAATTTGCCCGGATGAGAATGCCCAACCATGTACAGTAAAGTGGAGTGCCGTATTTACATAGTAATAGAATAATATATTATGTTACAATAAAAGCTGTGCTTTGCACTTTCTATGACATAGAGGTATTTTTCCTTATTTAAATCCCACTACATTTACTCTGTTGTGTTTGAACAAAATAATGTGTCAGAAATATTTCTGCAATCGCTTATTTGGTTGGAAATATGTCAACACATCTTTTGTTTCACAATACAATTGTTTTAAATACACAAACAAACTTGTACATTGGCACTCACCTGGGAGCTGCTCTCACCTTCCTCAGGTCAAGATAACGAGTAGATATACATCTATATACTCATTACATATGTACATACTCATTCTCTTTGACCTGACAAAGGCGGATGCTTAAGTCCCAAATGTGTACTAATGAAAAATTAATTAGGGCTCACAGGCAATGATATAATGTGTTTTTAGTGTAACCATGGTGTTTGAAATTGTATTATGCAGTCTATGAAATTATTATTATTATTATAATGAAAAGTATACCCTTATATAATGTGAGTAAAATGTTCCACTTTATGCATTTAAAAAAAAAATCTAAACAAACTGCATGCTGTGACCTACTGGATCCGCTCACATCAGTAATTGCCTTGCTGTGCGTCTTTTCTTAGGATAAAGTCAATGCTCGCCTGTCAGTAACGGTTACTGCTCTGCTGCTGACTGGGTGACATCAGAAATCCCATGTCGGCAACATTTCCAGGTTTACAATGACAGATGAAAGGGTTCCCATGGAAAACAAAGGGGTCATTTACAATGTGCAGATATAGTATAGCTATGCTAGACTGCTTATGCAAAAGGATGGCTTAGAAAACAGAGATATTAGAAAATCATGTCACTTGGTAAGTCTATAATGGTTACCCATTTTGTGGGATTTCTTCTAGGGGTAACCTATTCCACCCAGGGTAATCCTACGCAATGCGCCTAAAATGGCTGCCGCACCTTGTACCTTGTCAACCCATGGAAGTTATTATCCAAAACACCTGCACCAATCCTGCTTTATGCTTACTGTGTGCTCAAGGTTTTCTTTTGTCTGTGACTTGTCCGTTACTGTACTACCAACATCCTCTGTATTATGTGCATTGTTTTTAATGTCTGTAAAGCGCCTTGAGTCCTGTTGGAGAAAGTGCACTATATAAATAAAACTTACTTACTTACCATGTTTCCCTGATAATAAGACCTACCACGATAATCAGTCCTACCCTTACTTCTACAGGGTGGACCAAAATAAGCCTTACTCCAAAAATAAGCCTGTCCTCAACTCTGCAGCCAGGCTTATGTTCCTCTCCCACCGCTCTAATTCTGCCACTCCCATTAAAAAAAATATGCACTGGCTCCCATTCCCGTACAGAATCCTCTTCAAACACCTCACACTCGCATACAGGGCCATCTCTAATTATATTGCTCCATATATCTCTAAGCTCATCTCCATTCATACACCCTCCCGCCCTCTACGGTCGGCCGATGACTGTCATCTCTCCTCCACCCTGATCACTGCTTCACATGCTAGAGTACAGTACTTTGCCCGTGCTGCACCCCTTCAGTGGAACGCACTCCCTCACTCCATTCTACTCTCCCCGACCTTGCAAAGCTTCAAACGGGCACTGAAAACTCACCTATTCATCAAAGCGCACCCTTCCACTGCATAAACTAGTCCTGCATGAACTAGCTGGTTCTCCGACCCCTTGCCTGTTTACATACTGCTATCTAGCCACCACCCACTTGCTTGCACCTCTTGTAATCTGTCTGTCTCCCCTTCCTACTAGATTGTAAGCTCCTCCGAGCAGGGCCCTCTTCCCTCCTGTTGTCAAAGCCCTCTTCTCTTCACATGTCACTCACAGCTCTCCTATACTCAAAAACTCAGTGACCATCTTCATCCGCATACTCATCTCCATCATTGGCCTCAAGCCTCTTATAGTATGTTGATTGAGTCCTCACTACTTATATTTAAGCTGTAATGTGTATTGAACTGTGGTGCTCTTTACTTGTACTCTATTTTGTTATTTATTTAATGTTATGCCAAGTTTTGTCTCCCTGAACTGTTCCATTGTACGGCGCTGCAAAATACTTGTGGCGCCTTATAAATAAAATTATAATAATAAGCCCTAGCTAAATCCCCATTTTACCCAGTCCCTACACTACACTACAATGCTACCAGCTTTGCCCCCCACGCATGAAATGGATGACACTGTTTTAACAGTGGCATCCAATCACAGCTGCAGCATCTCAGTGTGAGTGACGCTGGTGTGTGTGCCAGGTTCATTTACAGCAGCGCCCTAGAGGAGAGTACACAACAAGAGGAAAGCGAGGACCAAAAAAATAAATAAAACTGTAAGGAAAGTACTGCATTGTACAGGACTGATGGGCATGACAGGGATAAACACAGGACTGAGGGGCATGACAGGGATAAATGCAGGACTAAGGGGCATGATGAGGATAAACGCAGGACTGAGGGGCATGACAGGGATAAACGCAGGACTCAGGGGCATGATGGGGATAAACGCAGGACTGAGGGGCATGATGGAGATAAACGCAGGACTGAGGGGCATGATGGAGATAAACGCAAGACTCAGGGGCATGATCAGAGGCGGAACTACCATTGGTGCAGCAGGTGCATTGCACCGGGGCCCCTGAGGACTAAAGGGCCCACTGCTGCCACCCACTGCTATGTGGCATATTGTGAACTTGGGATGGAGTGGAGGAGAAGGGCCCAAATTATATTTTTGCACCTGGGCCAACCACTCGCAATTTCCGACACAGGGCATGATGGAGATAAACCTAGGACTGAGGGGCATGATGGGGATAAAAGCAGGACTGAGGGGCATGATGTGGATAAACGCAGGACTGAGGGGCATGATGGTGATAAAATCAGGACTGGGGGGCATAAACGACCAATTAAAGTAAGACCTACCCTGAAAATAAGCCCTATGGGGTTTTTTGGACCAAAAAAAAAAAATAAGACAGTGTCTTATTATCAGAGAAACACAGTAGTTATTTATTGTTTTGAAGTAACTCTCTCCTGGTCTCACCCCCAGCCACAGGAGGATATGCATCATTGGGTGGACCAATTTAAGATCAAAATGCATTGTCGACCACTAAAAGTTGACATGGTTTAAGTTGACACATGAATTAGGTCGACATGCCTAAGGTCAACATGGTTGGAAGGTCGACACAAGCATAAGGCCGAAAGGTCACTTTTTTTGTCCTGAATGTTGTCATGGTCTACATGGGCACGAGTGTACGGCGTCTGCTCACATGGCGGGCTGCACTCGCCATCCTTTGGGCACACTTTTCTATTCTCCCTCCATGCCCTAGTACTGATGGTAGGGCATGAAATACCGCCTGTCGGCACATTGGCTCAAAATAAAGTGAAAAACCCATGTTGATGTTGATGTTTTGACTGTTGATCTAGCCATTGTCAACCTAATGCTAGTTTCGACCTTCTAACCACGCCGACATCAGGCAAGTCAACCCATTTTATTTGTTGCCCTAATAGTGATCACGAAAACCCAAAATAATAGTGGGTCCCGGGACCCCTTACTTACTAAAATTGTGTTCCTACCTTACCTTTTCTGGGTCCCAACGGAATAAAGCCTCCTCTCCCCTTCTCCCCAGCATGGCATATGTGGGTCGGGGGGAAGTATCAATTGGCCCACTCACATAAAGATACATATATACTAGAAAAAATATAATTTTGAAAACAGGGACCATGCGCGCTGAATGGCATGTTTTTTTTGTGAAATGGTTTGGCCACATAATAGTATCAATTCAAAATTACATCACACACCGTAATGTCCAATACATATTATACCACACACCGTTATGCCCAGTATATATTATAGCACACCTCGTCGTTATGCCCAGTACATATTATACCACACACTGTTATGCCCAGTATATATTATAGCACACCTCGTCGTTATGCCCAGTACATATTATACCACACACTGTTATGCCCAGTATATATTATAGCACACCTCGTCGTTATGCCCAGTACATATTATACCACACACTGGCCCTTATTCTGATCGGTGCGGAAATTCCCGCATGCGGACGGACCGCCGATGTTGATCGTCTGCGCATGTGCAGAGGTCACTCTGCGCATGTGCAGGCGATTTCGCCGCACGGATTCTTTATACGCCGCACAGGGGGCGTAGAGGGGCGTGAGGGGCTACTTAGCCTCATTACCCTATGCATAGGCCCCCCGTTTCATGGGCGTTCCCATGCAAACGCGGGGCGTATGCATGGTAATGAGGCCGTGACGCGTGGGTACGGGGCGGGCATCTGACATCGCCGGATGTCAGCTGCCCGCCCCTATACATGATTTCACACGGACAAGTGTCCGTGTGGTCTTGTGTTTCGGGACCTGGTGGAGCGTGCGGCCCTGCATTCGATGTTCGGCGACCATCGAATGCAGGGGCTGCTCCCACCATGGAGGAGGCGTATCCCCGTACAATTTCATGCGGATCGCCACATATCCGCATACGGACGGCAGGTGGCGATCCGTATGGAAGGCGGGGATTCGCCTGCACGGTTGCGGCCGCATATTCTGATCGGGCCGCACCGATCAGAATAAGGGCCACTGTTATGCCCAGTATATATTATAGCACACACCATCATTATGCCCAGTACACATTCTAGCACACACCATCGTTATGCCCAGTACACATTATAGCACACACCGTTATGCCCAGTACACATTATAGCACACACCATAATGCCCAGTACACATTATAATACACACCATAATGCCCTGTATATATTATAGCACACACCATAATGCCATGTATATATTATAGCACATAAGTGCTACTTACCTACATGTTTGTTGCCAGGGTTTATATGCTCCTTGCAGGGGTTACATGCTGGTTACCGCAGGGGGGCATTTTATGCCGGTTGCCACAGGGGGGAGGGGGGGGGCATTTTATGCTTGTTGCCATAGAGGGGGCATTTTATGCTGGTTGCCACAGGTGGGGGGCATTTTATGTTGGTTTCCTTGGGGGGGGAGGGGGGGGCATTTTATGCACATTGCCACAGAGGGGAATTTTATGCTCATTGCCACAGATGGGGCATTTATGCTCATTGCCAAAGGGGGGGGGGGGCATTTTATGCTCATTGCCACAGATGGGGCATTTATGCTCATTGCCAAAGGGGGGGGCATTTTATGCTCATTGCCACAGGGGGGAACATTTAATGCTCATTGCCCAGAGTAGGTGAGCTGCGTGTCTGCACAGTGGGGGACTGGATGTGGAGTGTCATCTCTTCCAGCCACATCCAGCCCAATCACCTCTGAGAGCTGCTGACAGCTGTTACAGCCGCATTCTGTCCCATAACCCCCCCTCTCGGCAGTGGACTGGACTTACATGGTGGGGGGCGGCAAAAGGGCGTACAGTGAAACCTGCTCAAAAGGCAGGGTGTGTGGCTTAGGGCACGCAGCAACCTGTAAAAACTGCAGTGATTGGTTGCCGGGTGGCCACTGTACAGTGATTGGCTCACAGGTGCAGCACAGCGTGTCCTCAGGGTCCCCTTCAGTTTGAGAAACTGAGTCCCCGGTCCAATTTAGAGTAAAATCCGCGCTATAATGTATTTTTGTGAACCCTGTCCTAAGTCATGTCGACCTTCAGTGGTCAACCCAATGCATGTCCACCATATATGTGTCAACCATATACCCCACAGGGAATTTGAATGAATAAATATGAAACATCATTTGGGTAATATTTTCACACTGCTTACATAATGATTTAGCACTCTGTTATTTTTCATACACTCTACTACTATTTGGTAAATAAAAAATATATACATATATATATTTTTGAGTCATTGGGGGAAGTTTACTGCTTTCACATTGCAGAAATGGGTATTGACCCTGTATTCTTAAATGGGACTTTAAAACGGGTCTGAACCTTAAGACCTTTCACATTGCAGGTGAAATCCGTTTTAAAAAGAATTTAATACCATTCACACATTCAACCCGTTTAACCCCCAAGGGACACGTTTCAAGCCATAGAAATAGAGCCATTCACACTGCCTAAAAAACGGCTTTGAAACGTGTAGGACTCTGCTTTTTAACCGTGTTGAAATACCAGTTAACTTTAACTGGTAAATCAACTCTGGCACTTTCACACTGCAGCCTTAAACGTTTTAAAATGGAAAAAAACCCAGAATATACCGTTTTAAAAGTGCAGTGTGAAAAGGGGTATAAGATGTGTATTTTATTTCACTTGTGATGTTGCTTTGGGCAACCAATCAGATCCTGTCTACTATCTTATGCTGCTTTCCCACTGCCTACACGGGTAATGACCCGTTTTTTTTAAATGGGTCTTTAAACGGGTAAGAGCCATAAAGACTCTTTCCCACTGCAGCTTTTAAACGGTAAATTACCGTTTAAAAGCTGTTTTTGTCACATTCACACTTACCCGTTTAAAAACCCGTTTAAGCAGTGTAAAGATAGGGGGGGGGGGAGAATTTTAAAAAAAAAAACGGCGTGGGGTCCCCCCCACTGCCGTAACCAGCACCAGGCTGAAAGAGCCGGGGCTGGTAATAAAAAATCAGGAAACCCGACAAATATGGATTCCCTGATTTTTTACAACCAGCCCCAGGCTCCAGGTCCGGGGCTGGTTCCCAAAATACGGGGGACAAAATGACTAGGGGTCCCCCGTATTTTAAGAACCAGCCCCAGGCACAACCAGCCAGCAGGGTAATGCCACAGCCGGGGGACACTTATGATATAAGTTCCCGCGGCCAAAGCATTAACCCTACCGACCAGTCAGCCTGGCCAGGGGCCCTGGGGGAGTGGGGACCCCCCCAATAAAGGGGTCCCCCCCCTCCAGGACTTACCTTACCAGGCTGAAGCCTGGTGCTGTCCTCGATGCCCCTGGGCGGTGGGCATCGAGCTGATGGTATGGTGTAAAAAATAGAATAAAAACCATTGTCTTTTACTGGTGAACTATGAGTCCCAGCAAGCCTCCCCCGCAAGCTGGGACTTGGAGAACCACAAGTCCCAGCCTGCGGGGCATTAAAGGGCCCGCTGGGTCTTGTAGTTCCACAGTAAAAGAAAGAGTTAAATAAACACACTGACACACGTGAAAAATAAAAGTTTAATACATACATAACACATACATACTGATACTTACCTATCTTGAGCCCGTAGGTAGCCCTGGTCCTGATGTCCTGGTCCGTGTCGGCGTCTGTATCCATGTCGGCATCCCTGTCGGCGTCGGCGGTCCGGAGTCCGAAGAAATCCATTTGGGAAGCTGTGGAAGGAAACCATACTCACCTGTCCCAGCGCGACGTAGTCCAGGTAAGGTCTTTGCAAAAAAAACAAACCGAACACCCGAACCAAGCGAACAGACAGAGAGCCGCACGGGGTTTGTTTACATCGTGCGGCTCCGCCCCCGAATGCCGCTATTGGCCGCTAGGCCGCAAGGCGGCCAATAGTGGCATTCGGGGGCGGAGCCGCACGATGTAAACACACCGTGCGGCTCTCAGCTGTCCGCTTGGTTCGGGTGTTCGGTTTGTTTTTTTTGCAAAGACCTTACCTGGACTACGTCGCGCTGGGACAGGTGAGTATGGTTTCCTTCCACAGCTTCCCAAATGGATTTCTTCGGACTCCAGACCGCCGACGCCGTCGCCGACATGGATACAGACGCCGACACGGACCAGGACATCAGGACCAGGGCTACCTACGGGCTCAAGATAGGTAAGTATCAGTATGTATGTGTTATGTATGTATTAAACTTTTATTTTTCACGTGTGTCAGTGTGTTTATTTAACTCTTTCTTTTACTGTGGAACTACAAGACCCAGCGGGCCCTTTAATGCCCCGCAGGCTGGGACTTGTGGTTCTCCAAGTCCCAGCTTGCGGGGGAGGCTTGCTGGGACTCATAGTTCACCAGTAAAAGACAATGATTTTTATTCTATTTTTTACACCATACCATCAGCTCGATGCCCACCGCCCAGGGGCATCGAGGACAGCACCAGGCTTCAGCCTGGTCAGGTAAGTCCTGGAGGGGGGGGGACCCCTTTATTGGGGGGGTCCCCACTCCCCCAGGGCCCCTGGCCAGGCTGACTGGTCGGTAGGGTTAATGCTTTGGCCGCGGGAACTTATATCATAAGTGTCCCCCGGCTGTGGCATTACCCTGCTGGCTGGTTGTGCCTGGGGCTGGTTCTTAAAATACGGGGGACCCCTAGTCATTTTGTCCCCCGTATTTTGGGAACCAGCCCCGGACCTGGAGCCTGGGGCTGGTTGTAAAAAATCAGGGAACCCCTATTTGTCGGGTTTCCTGATTTTTTTAATACCAGCCCCGGCTCCTTCAGCCTGGTGCTGGTTACAGCAGTGGGGGGGACCCCATGCCGTTTTTTTTTTTAACGGGTAAAGGGCTACCCCTTTCCCACTGCCGAAAAAACGGCTCTTACACGGTAAAAACACTGCTTTTTACCCGGTTAACAAATACCGGTATTTGTTAACCGTGTAAAGCAACCTGGAGCTTTCCCACTGCAGCTCTAGCCGTTTAAAAAGGCTAAAAAAACGGCATTTTACCATGTAAAGCCTGCAGTGGGAAAGGGGTATTAGAGGGTGCAAAATGGATTCTGATTGGTTGCCCATAGCAACATCACTTGTGACGTAGAATACACATCTTAGTAAATGTCCCCCATTATACGAAAGCAGAAAACATAGATGCCTGTTCTTTCTAGATTTCTACTGACATATGGCCTGACTATTCTGTAGGTGGACACACTTGCTGTTATGTGTACAGAGATGCACAACTGCCACATCGCTAAGTCACCACTTGCATACAAAGACACAACATCAACTGCATCAGTGATCCTCTGAATGCAGTTGAAAAGGCTTCAGCAGCTCAGTTGTGATTAGGGATGCCAATCCTGGGGCATTTTTTCAATCCCGGGATTCGGGATTGAAAAATGCTCAATCCCGGGATTCCCGGGATCCCGGGATTGGCCTCCCTAATAAAAAAAAACTGGCCCCTCCCCCAGATGACAATATAAATTTCTCCTAAAGCTGCCCCCCGCACTGTCACTTACGGCGGCGGGGGTTGTGGTGACAGGGCAGCAGCAGGACGGCTATCTCCGGCGGGTGGGCGGAAGGCTGGGGTTGGCACATCGGGCGTCTGTCCGGCTTTGGGACAGTGTGCTGTGCTGACAGGCAGAGCAGCGGCTGGGCTGCACAGCGTGACGTGATGTCAGGCTTCACGCTGCGCAGACTGGGCGCCGCCATGCTTGTCAGCACAGCACTCAGTCCCTCCCAACTCCCGACAGCAGCACCGGGGGGGTAAGAAACAGTCAGCCGGGCAGCGTCTGAGCCATATTCTGGTGCTCAGTGCTGTCCGGCTTTAAACCAAAACTAATGGGGTAACTAATCCCGGAATCCCGGGATTGGAAGCTTAAATCCCGGGATTCAAATCCCGGCAATTTTAGGCCAAAATCCCGGGATCCCGCCGATCCCGATCCCGGGATCGGCCTCCCTAGTTGTGATGGACATTCTGAGCAGCCATAAAGTTGCTTAGAGGTCTGATTGAAGTGCAACTTTTTTATGCAAGAAGCGGTTCTGAAGCACAAATAACAGTTGTAGCATCATTAGCAGATTTTTGCAGATCCACTGTGTGCAAAAACTCAGTCCTCTTCCAGGTTGAGTGACGTTGAAGGGAGGTAAGTGGATAAATATTGTGAGAGGATCACGGGCCAAATGTAATAGGGTGAGAGTTTCAGAAAGTGAGAGATTTTGGGAGAGTTTTCCCCTATTTTTAAAGCAGCAATCAATTACACAGCAAAACCAGGTTGATTTTGCAGTGTAATAGATTGCTGCTTTAAAAAAACATGGGAAAACTCTCCCAAAATCTCTCACTTTCTGAAACTCTCACCCTATTACATTTGGCCCCACATACACTGAGTAGGAAATAAGCCGTTTCTTCTTCAGCAGGTAGATAGCACAGAGGTTCTTACAGCTTTAGCAGATTATATAGCAGGCTATTCACAGGCTTCACAAGTTGGTACAACAATAAAGAGATTTCTAGACCCCATGAGGGAAATATACTAAGAAAAATCAGTGAAAAAAAATAGTATTTTCATACGAAAATACAATTTTTTTTGGTGTATACGTATTTTTGCCATTTACTGTGCCAAAAATACGACTTTTCGTATTCGTATTGTTGGGACATTTGTATTTGTATTTACAAATACGAATGAATACACTATCAATAGAAAACGACAGAAATCACCATTCAAAAGAATGGTGGTTCCTGATTTACTAATTAGCGTAAAATTATTTACTAATTAGAGTAAAACACCCGAGAATGGCCGGCCAAATACAGCAGGAAAATACACTTTATTTTCCTGTCGTATTTGGCTTTAGCCTGCACGGATCAGTCAGATCCGTGCAGGTTTCAGTGTTAAAAAATTGAAAAATAAATATATAAAAAAAAAACAGCGTGGGGTCCCCCCCATGGCCATAACCAGCACCAGGCTGAAAGAGCGGGGGCTGGTAATAAAAAATCAGGGAACCCGGCAAATAGGGGTTCCCCGATTTTTTAAAACCAGCCCCAGGCTCCAGGTCCGGGGCTGGTTCCCAAAATACGGGGGGGGGGGGGGGAATTAATAGGCGTCCCCCGTATTTTAAGAACAATAAGGCAGACACATAATTACCTACATATCTGCTGCTGGATCTCTCTGAGGAATCCCTTTTTATATTGAATGCATATATTTTTCTCTTTGATTCTTTCTGAGTACTCAGACATGTATGTATATCCTTAAAACCTGGACTATTGGGAAGCGGAGGGATCACTGTTTGCTTGACCAGAATCTTCAGAGATATTTTAAATCTCATTGTATTCATAGGTGTGTGCAGCCCATTTTATTAGGAGGTGCACCGTCAAAGGGGTGTGTCTAGATCCACCGATTAGGCATTTGGGGGTGCTCGTGCACCCTTAATACTCAATGTGCGCACACCTATGATTGTATTCAGTATCTACTGTCTACACACCATACTTCATGGGCATAGTTCAGGGATGTACCGAAACCTAATGTTTACAACTCCAAAGTTTTTAGATATGTGTCGCACTACATGTGCAGATCTGGGGATGTAATGTGGCTCGCATCGCTCCATACAATGCAAAAATGATTCCCATGCTGCTGGAGTTTAGAGGAAGTGACAGGAATTGTTCCAAAATACAGGGGGCATGTTGGTCCCAGCTGTGTGATATAACAGGACATCCTGAGTAATTTGAGGGTTCCTCAGATATCCGATAGTCATGCCGTTCATCTGATGCTGCGTTCTCAGATGCAGCAGCTGATCACGGAAACCTGTAGTGGCAGTCTATCAACTCCAGCGGCTTTTGCATATTTTTCATCGGTTTTACATACAGTTCATCTCTATGATCTCTTGAGTTCAGTCTTAATGAGTGATCCCACAAGTGTTCCTGGAAAATGCAGGGAGGTTTTTTGAGTATCCACAACCCCCCCTGACGGACATTAATCCACCCCCTTGCGGTGCATTTCCATGATTCGCAGTATATGGGAAGAGCCGATATGAAACAATTTTTAAAAAAATTTTTTTTCAATAAATACGTCTTCATTGTACAACATGAGCTCTGTTACATTCAGAGTCCAGATGTATTTGGTGAGTCAATGGGCATGAATCAGAGGTGGACTCAATGCTGATGTTGTGCAGTTCAGCTATTTTGGTACTGTTTACGTAGAACGGCGCCCATCGCGGGCATCGCATGTACATCGCATGCCATTATAATGGCATGTGATGCGACTGATGCGATGCCCACGATTTTACATAGAAATGCATGTTAAAATGTAAATCGCGTCGGTCGCATCGCATGCGGCCAAAAAACGCATGCGATGCGACCGACACGATTACCGCGTTTTTACATACGGAACAATGTTAAATGGCCCAATTGACCCGATTTTACATAGGGAACAATGTTAAATGGCCCACAGACCCCAAATAGGCTCCCAGAAGTGTGAAATGGCCCCCCCAATTGTTAACACCACCCCACGATCAACGTCACCCCGAAGCGTGGCGAATGCAGCGAGCCGGCGAGGGGCGGCGGTACGCGTCCTCCGACCTTTTCATACCCCCACTATCCACGTCGGCGTGGAGTTGAGTATAGAAAGTGTGGCAAGCGCAGCGAGCCACCGAGCCCGAAGCGTGGCGAGCGTAGTGAGCGCTTCGGGCTCGGTGGCTCGCTGCGCTTGCCACACTTTCTATACTCAACTCCACGCCGACGTGGATAGTGGGGGTATGAAAAGGTCGGAGGACGCGTACCGCCGCCCCTCGCCGGCTCGCTGCATTCGCCACGCTTCGGGTTGACGTTGATCGTGGGGTGGTGTTAACAATTGGGGGGGCCATTTCACACTTCTGGGTGCCTATTTGGGGTCTGTGGGCCATTTAACATTGTTCCCTATGTAAAATCGGCTCAATTGTGCCATTTAACATTGTTCCCTATGTAAAATCATGGTAATCGCGTCGGTCGCATCTCATGCGATTTTTTTGTCCGTATGTGATGCGACCGACGTGATTTTTTTACCTTGCGATGCCTAAGATCAAAATCGTGGGCGCCGTTCTAGGTAAACAGTACCGCTATTTTTGTTATAGTATATATCACTCGTCCTGCTCATGCACTGCGACTGATTTACGGTGGCAAAACAGTGAGGTTCTTTCTTCATAAATGGTAGGTAGTGAGAGGTAAAGTGGGGGCTTTAAAATTACAGGCATGTCGTGACCCATTTCAGGGACATTTCTGAGCCTGTGAATGCGAATTCAAATGCAGTTGTAAAGTGTCCTGCGGCTTACTTGTGACGGACATACTGATCAACTATAGGGTGGCTCAGAGCTCTGAGTGCAACCAATCGTGCACCTGTGTATACAGCTGGCAAATCAGAGATGCCATCAGTGGATGTCTCTGTACAAATACTGTAACTGCGGCAATGTCATTAACATATTTTTACTGTGTATAAAAAAACTCTTTTGCACATGCAGCTACATTCACCTCAGAATCTGGCACTATGTTACTGTATGTTTTATGAACCTTGCACTGAAGGATGCCATCACGGGGGACTGCTGGTACTGCATGATGGAGGCCCTAACAGAATGGGGGCCCAGAACTGAAAACTATCATAATTTGTCAAAAGTACACTAATGTGGCAAGTGCGGTGGACAGTGGAGATCTCACCAGGCATCCCAGCGATTTGAGAACCGGGAAGGGGCACTTCTATTTTGTGATTTCCGGGCCCCACAACTTTTGGTGGCAGCCCTGCTTGCACTACTGGAATAAATGTGTGCTGCCTTTAGTTATTTGGAACTTTAAGTCACATATTTCCTTGGAATTGATTCCTGCTATACCCTTGTAAGGGGGTGCGGTCATGTGGTCTACAGCATGATGGTCGACAGTCATTATGTAGACACCATTAGGTCAACATGGGAAAAGGTCGACATGGGTCTAGGTCGACATAGTTCTAGGTCAAAAGGTCATTAGTTCGACATGTCATTAGTTCGACATGGCTAGGTCAACAATCAAAAGGTCAACATGGGGGTTTTCACTGTTTTTTGAGCCAACATGTGCCGATAGGCGGTATTTCATGCCCTTCTATCCACTAGGGCATGGTGGGAGAATAAAGTAGTGTGCCCGAAGCATCAGGAGTGCAGCGAACGATGCGAGGGGATGCGGTGCACTTTAAACTTTGTCCATGTCGACTGTGTTGACATTTGGGTAAAAAACCAGTGAAAAACCCCATGTCGACCTTTTGACTGTCGACCTAGACACTGTCGATCTAATGACCTGTTGAACTAATGACCTATCAACCTATACCCATGTCGACCTATACCCATGTCAACCTAATGGTGTCAACCTAATGTCTGTTGACTATCATGCTGTAGACCAAATGATCCCAACCCCTTGTAAGTACAGAAGAGTGTTTGAATGTTTTGGTCTTCAGTTGCTATGGAACAAGAAGTCCCAGTTTGTTTCTCAAGATAGGGGCATGCTAATAATTATAATTACACAATAGCCTGATAAAGAAGAGGGCTGTTTATTCAAGGCAGCCGGTACCCCCGCATGTTTACTACTGTAACCAGGGCCGGCGCCACCACTAGGCAGCTTGAGGCATTTGCCTAGGGCGCCAGCCACTGGAGGGCAGTAGTTTGGAGCAGGGAACCCCCCTGGATGGAGGTGAGTGGCTGCCTGTCAGTCCCCCCCAGCAACCTCCATCCAGGAAGGAACACCCCGGGATGCAGGTGAGCGGCTAAAGGGCTTCCCCCACCCCCAGCAACCTCGGCGGCTGCCGCCATATCACCCCCCCCCCCATGGAATCACTTCACGCCAGTAAACCCGCCCGGCCAACGCCACTGTGGAGTGAAGCGGCACCCAGCAGATAAGCGGCTTCCCCCACACCCCCAGCAAACTCGGAGGCTGTCACCGCATCGCTCCCGTCTGCCCAACACCAGTGTGGATCGACGCGGCACCCGGCAGGTGAGCGGCTTCCCCCCACCCCCAGCAAACTCAGCGCATCGCTAAAGGCTGCCACCTCCACACCCCCCCCGTGGAGCAACCACATCATCCACCCACACCCCCCCTGTAGTGGCACGACGGTGGGCACCGGCCCTGACTGTAACAAGTATTAGGCATTTATAACTTTAACCCAGGAACTTCCAATACATTTTGTGACAAATTGATGAAGACATTGTGAGTCAGACAGATTTGTGTATGTTTATATTTGCCATTCGAAAGCCTTTTCTTCTAGAAGGATTATTTTATCTTAACATCACAATTAGACAGTAACTAAAGCAGCACACAGAGATGTCACCAAGTGACAAGATTGCATGGAATTAAGAGGCTTTTAATCCAACATGTTTTCAATGGCCAGAAGCATTGAAGATAGGACATGCAGAAGACAGGCTACAATAATTGGTGTGTGCCCTGAGAGATGCCAGCAAGGCCAAAGCATTTCTGGCTCCATGCTAGCATATATTCTAATTATTAGAGAAAAAAACATGTGTAGAGCCCAAGTGTTAATCAGTCTCTCGGAGACTTAAGTTTTATGATCTTAGCAATGAATTACGGAATATTTATTTTCCTCCTCTTAGAGCCATTATCCTGGAATGAATAGAAATGATTGGAAACTTATTATACACTGTTGCTGTAAAGGAAGCAAACCACAGCCTGATTCCCACCATACATCACAGAGGATAAAGAATCACATAGAATCATTAACCCTTCGTGAGAACAACAAACATTCTCAGACCAATTAGGATTTGCTCCCTATTTAAAAAAAAAAAACTCTTCACACAATTTTATGTCAAACATGTATTATTTGAATAAATATGCTTTAAACTAACACAATTTGCTACACAAGGTGACATTGTGTAATCCAAGTTGAGGGATAAGATGTGATTTTGGAACAACCCTAAAATGGCATGAAATCAGAAGTGGTTGATCCATCATAAGCAAAGTTGTAACATATAGAAGTATATTCTGATTCTAAGTAACACCTAATACGATCGCAATTCCGCCCCTTTCTGTGTTTGGAAGTCCCATGAGAATACCTGCTTGCATTTATATTACCGCACCACCCCCAAGCCCCCACCTGTGATACCGACCAAGTAACTAGTACTAGCATTTGTACCAACACCATATTTTCTACAGGATAACCAACTGAATCTGATGGATTATTATTATTATTATTATTATAATTTTATTTATAAGGCGCCACAAGTGTTTCGCAGCGCCGTACAAAGGAACAATACAGGGAGACAAAACTTGGTATTACATTGAGTAAATAACAAAAATAGAGTACAAATAAAGAGCGCCACAGTTCAATACACATTACAGCTTAAATATAAGTAGTGAGGACTCAATAAACATACAACTAGAGGCTTGAGATCAATGATGGAGATGATTATGCGGACGAAGATGGTCACTGAGTGTTTGAGTATAGGAGAGTTGTAAGTGACATGTGAAGAGAAGAGGGCTTTGACAACAGGAGGGACGAGGGCCCTGCTCTGAGGAACTTACAATCTATTAGGAAGGAGAGACAGACAGATTACAAGAGGTTGGGGGGGGGGGATCTTAGAATGCACACCAAATTTACATGAGGTGCTATCATGCTGGGACGTGTAGTTCTGCAAAGAAAAACATGTGGTGCATATGCACACTCCAAGCTTTTTCAAAGGTAGCATGGATACCATCCATGCTACCTTTGAAAAAGCTTTACAGCGAAACGCGTTAGTTGGAACCTACTTTCCAGTAGAAGAGGACTAACAGCTCTAGCACTATTCGGATTCCTTAAACCTGCCTGATCCAGCCTGGATGGACCAGTAAAGCCATTTACACCTGCCGACATCAGTGGTGCTTTCCACATTGATATTGGATGTACAAATAAGGGACTCTGGACCATAAAGGGAAATTCCTTATTTCATCGGGATCCATTACCCTACAAATCCAACAAGGTGGACGGTAACTATATCCACTCTGAATTCACAGAGTTGGTCCATATTTTTCCAGGCATATATAGGAACGGATAGTAAGGACAGAGCTATAACATCTAACATCGTGCACAAGTGTATTTTTTCATTTTTTACTGTATTAGTATGTGTAGCCATATGGCTTATTAAACTGTGATTTCATTTTAACTATATAAAATCTGTAAAGTCAATCCAACATTTTAAGGTCTTTTTTTTTTTCTTATTCAGCGCTTCATATTTTCCATGGTAATCTCTTGTCAGGTCTAACACACCTGATATTTTGCAGCTGCTACTGAGCAGAGCAGTTCAGCTTACTGCGCCCCTAAGGGTGCCATTCCCTGTTATATATCCATTCCCTGTTATATATAGGCAGAAGGCATACCCCAAATTTCCATTGAATGGGTCTGAAATGGTATCTCGGACTCAGCCAATAGTAGCACAAGCTGGTCCTGCTCTGTGCATATCTAATGAGCGGGACAGAGCACAGTGAATATATAATGAGAGGGTTCACCGCCCCCTGCATATGGAATGAGCGGGACCCACTCCGTGCAGTGAATATTTAATTCCATATTCATTCCATATGCAGGGGGCGTGGGCAGACCCCTGTGACCGCTCCCGCCTGTCACTCATTTTATGAATGCTCCGGGGGTTTACACATGCCCATGTACGAATAGGTCTGAATTGGACCCCTAGTTGTAAACTATCCTAAATTTGATTTTCAGTTTGAGTATTCAATGGTTTTGACTTTAGTAAATCTACGATCAATTGCAGATATAAACAGATTTACATAAATAAGGGAAAGCGCCAAAGGCTTACAAATATGCAAAACCAAGATTGCAAAGTAATATTTGTCAGTACTTTGTTGTCAGCAAGACTTAAAATTCTGTTTTCACTTTCTGTCCTTCTTGAACAGAATATCAGTAGTACCTGCATATGTAAGCCAGAGCAGGTCACTGGGTTCTGCCGTGTCTCTGTCTACAAAACTACGCCGAGTGTGCAGCAGATATTAAAAAAAGGAATAATGCATTTCAAACAGAATATTTGTTCCTGAATTGGTCATTGCTTATTCTATATGAAATTGAGATTGAACAGTCTATGGAGTGAAGAATAGGGAGACATACATTGTGTTGCCTCCAGAGAGTGATTGTTATGTAACTGATGGAATGAAAGAAAGTCAGTGTCCATCGCTATGTTTGGTATGTGACACAGTAGGCCGCAGGTAGATATAATGTATATTCACAGTCGCCACTATGTAGGGCCACTTATTTTATGTTAAATATACATAGCTTTTCATTATCTATGCAAGTCAAATCTCATTTCATGGTTTTTATCATATTTTTATACCTATCATTTCTTTTTTTGTTCTACAATTCTTCCTTTGTGAAGGATTTGCCTGCGGCAGAGAAGATCTGTATGTACCTCATATGCACATAAATGCAACAGAACACGTAGTCTAGGGGGAAATGGGAGCCTGTTTTACAATGATCTATGCTATTATGCACACTGTAAAATGTCAACTTGATGGATTGGTAATTCCATGATCAACATATTTCCAACATAAAATAGTTGTCATATCATCAGGAAAAATATAACCAAAATGTTTTATTCCAAATAAAGAAATCAAATTACAAATCCTTTTTTAAAGTAAGATCTAAATATAAAGATATGAGGAAGACAAATTAGAGGCTTCATTTATTGAAGGGATAGACAAACGTGATCTGAAGCTGAAATTCCCTATAATATATTAATGACCGTTCTTCTGAATTTATATTAGCACCATACGTATATCACTACAGAGCTTATTCTGTCAATTCAATAATAATAGCTAATAGTAGGCTCTCCATTATAATGCATGAGGAAAAGTGCATAGAACCTAGTTAAACATATATAGCAATATTGCTAACCATAATAGCAAACATCAAAATAAAACAACTATCAATGTTTATGTAATTAATAATGAATAACATGTATGTACAGACATTCCTCACTTAACGACCAGTTCCGTTCCTACGACCCGGATCGTTAAGCGAATTGGTTGTTAAACGAACCTATATAAAACCCCTTAAGACTTCTGAGATGCGGGTTGCTAAACAGGGTGGGCAGGTCATAACTGCGAGAGGGTAGGCGGGCAGGTCGTAAATCAGAGCAGGCGGGGTCGTAAGTGTGAGGAGTCACAGCACGGACGCTAAACGAAGGCCCGGGTTGTAAGTCCAGGTGGTCGGTAAACGGGTCAGTTGTTAAGTGAGGAATGTCTGTAAAAACTAGAGACAGGATTATATGCAACAAAAAAATCTTGAAATATGCATGCAAATATGCATGAAAAATACTTAAAATATGCATGGAAAGTGTTAAAATATGCTACATTAAATAATAAAAAAAGTCATTTTTAACTTATTTATTTAAAAATCAGCATAAAATTAGTTGCAAATAAACCAGCATACTGCAGCGTCCAAAGCTCTTCTTGCATCAACAGCACAGACCCTCATCTCCAGCGCCGATGGATCAAATGTCAGCATAGCGTGTGAAGGCGGCGCAGTGGAAGGCTTCCTCCCTGCGCCGCATACTCACTGTGACACAGCATTTTCTCCACGCCGCGTGATGTCACAACCCTTCTGCCCGCCGCCTCTGCAGCAGAAGTCTGTCTCTCGGTGTAAAGTCCCAGGCCAGGGGCAGGCAAAAGTTCAGGAGCTTCGTAATGGCATCCACCCTCACTGACTTTTATCAATATGGATTGGCAGCCTAGAGCAGTGTCAGACATAGCATACATCCAAGGTTCCCCACACTGCGCACATATTGCCCCAGCCTGCACACTCTACCTTTACCTGGCCAGCAGCAGCAGGGCAAAGCAGTGCTGTAACTCACGGGTGGGAAGAGGGCGGGGCCTGAAATATGCACCATCACTAGATTTTAGGTAAAATATGCAATAACCAGTGAGAATGGGCAAAATATGCAAATGCATATGCAAATATGCAAATGCATATAATCCTGTCTCTAGTAATAACTAAAAAAGGATATAAAAAAAACAATAACATGCAAATATTTGTAATAGCTAGCATACAATTCTCCTTGCAATCCACCAGCAGCTCCCTGGGAGTGCTTCCATACGATTTGGCACTTGATGTGTCATTATTTACATGCGATAAATCTCATGAGATTTATCGCATGTGAAAGGACTCCAGGGGAGCTGCTGGGGAAGTACAAGAGAAATTGTGATACATCGCAGGTACTAAAAAGCACCAGCGATGTGCTCCTGATGGATCCAATTGTGATGTATACTATAAGCTGCACACGGGATCTCCAGGCTCTGATTCGATGCACACGGCGCATCGGATTGGACCAGATGTCAAAAACTACAGTAAAAAAAATATACAGAGAAGTATCCAATGATAGCAATTGCTTTATTTGTATTATATCGTGTTTATTTTATTTATTACAATTTCATTATTATTTAAAACTAAATACAATCTATTATGCACGTGCTACATGTGATTCCTAGATTATTTATTTAAATTGCAATTTGGCAAATTAAGCAATTATCAAATTACTGCGTGCGCAGCATTCACATCGCACATGTGCATAACCAAATAGCAAAAAAAAAGCCTTCCGCATAGATGTTGCAGAGTAGTCACAGTTTGACTGACAGAAGGTGGCATTTAAGGACAGAAACATGATGTTTTATGGGTGGAAGTCTAATGTCAGCGATGACCACTTTCAAGCCATTGAAAAAGGGCTGCTTAGCCTGAAACATGTTGGTTTGTGGAGAGGCAATCTAGGCGGCTTGGAAACCTTACATATTCCATCTGGTAAACACTTCTATTCTGATCCAGATTGGGTTTATAGGTGTGGGATCTTTGCTTTCTGGAGTGCGTATTTTTATAATTTTTTAATATATTTTTTTTATATTGTATCTGGTCATATTTTTTGATTAAATCGTTTATCCATTTACGGCTGGTGACCTGTCCTAATTTGATGGGCTTGACCGGTGAACGGCCATAAAGATACCTTTTGGGGCATATAGGGCCTCTAGAGGTTATTCTCAGCCCTCAGGTGCGGTGGTACATTTTTTGAATACAAGTAAAGAAAGTTGGAGAGTGAAAAATTTGTAACCTATTCGATGAGAAGAAACCCCTATGTGTATATAGGGTCTTTATATAAGGTAAGTATCCACCGAGAGGGGGAGTGTATGGCCTTGAGATTGAGGAAAGAACTGCATATTCCGGATAAAAGATACCCATATTTGAACATAGGGCCTTTATTTAAGGTCAGTTTTGCATCAAAAGGGAAAGACAGACATCGTTGGAGGCTTTACAACGATCCCGGTCTTTGATCCCATTATCACCATTTGTGGAACCATTTATTCATATCTCTTTACTTATCTTAAAATATTTAAAATGGGGGGGCGTGGCCTGGCAACTATCTAGAGAAGTCGCACTATACAGGAGCTCCTACAAAACCCGTCACAAAAACGGGATTTCTGGTGCCCACATCCTGCACAGCCATCTGCTGTGGGACCCTCTGAGCCTGTACATCCTCCAGTGGTGGGTTGCGGGCGGCGGCGGAGTCGGGAGACCTATTTATTGCGGCCTACTCGCAGCTCCGGAGCCGGGACCTAGATTTGGAGCTGTAGCCGGGAATCGAGATCCGCGGCGCGAAAACGCCGCCGGAGCTTCTAAAAACTCACCCAGCGGCACACCTGGCACACCCAGCCTTCCCCAGGTACCTTCTGATCAGGGAGCTCTCCGGTAAGTGCTGTATCCCTGCACTGATTCCCCCACCAGGCCCAGCATACATCTCTGAACTAGCGGCGGCCATCTTGGTTGAGGCAACAGAGATCATATACAGCACATCTCCTGAGCTCATATAGAGCATTTCATTTACTGGACACTGGCTGCCACACTGTCCCAGGGCCCTCTTCTTCTTTATTGATCCCTGGAGCCTATACTGCCTGTGTATGGGATTGGGAGCCCTGGTTCTCCCTACATAACATCAGCCAGCAGTGATCTTATTGGGAATTGCCTGCCAGCACACAGTTAGTGGTAGAGACTGGGTCTGGCATGCTCTCTGCTACTGCAAAGCCCCCATAGGTGCTCGCCGTTGACAATAATCTTGCCAGCAATGCAGCTCTGAAGCTGACTTGCCCTCCTGCCATCCTTCTCTTCAGCAGGATGCCCTAACGGTAACTATTCAAGTGGAACCTTCCCATCTCTCACTAATATACCCGTGAAACCCCTCACTGTCTACTATTATATACTACTATGCCTTCAAAGCGGGCTAAAGTCCCAAAACCAATCCCCCAAGTCTCCTTCTTCAAACCGTCCCCACAGTCCTCCAGGCCTAAGAAAAGCAGTGCCCCCTCCGACACTGCTGAGCCCCCATCTTTTGCCCAAATGGCTGCTGCCTCTCCACCTAGTGGCGGGCCTACTTCAGAAGCGGTCAAAGACACTGATGCCCTCACTGTCGGCACTATGAAGATGTTATTGTCAAATTTTAAGGAGGTAGTGGCGATGGAATTCCGTGCCACTCTCCAGGAGTGCCAAGCATCCATTGATGAAATTGGGGACCGCACAAATTACTTGGAAACAAAAATGGAGGAGGTTGTTGGGTCACACAATGGCCTTTTGGACTCACATGATGCACTAACAACTGAGGTACGGATGTTACGTGACAAAGTGGCGGACCTGGAAGACAGGTCTCGTCGAAACAACTTGAAACTGCGTGGCATAACCGAATTGGTGTCAAATAGCAGCCTACATGACTTTGCAATCAATGTGTTTAAAAAGCTTGTGCCCCACGTCTCGTCTGCAGATTTACTAATTGACCGTATCCACAGAGTTCCTAAGGCCAAAACAGCCCCAGATAATGCCCCCCGAGACGTCCTCATGAGGATGCACTACTTTCATATAAAAGAGTCTATTTTAAAAGCAGCCAGACCCTCTTCCGATACCTCATCTACCCTTGGAGAGCTTCAGCTTTTTGGAGACTTGTCCCCAGCTACGCTACTGAAAAGGCGCTCATTCCAACCCATCACGTCGGCTCTTCGTAAAGCTAACATACCCTACCGATGGGGTTTCCCAACTAAATTCTTACTTTCAAGAGAAGGTTCCACTGTGATTACTAACGACACTGAGGCAGGAGTCAAGCTACTGGGTTCATGGGACATTGCATGCTCTGCCCCTGGGATCCCCCCTGGTCGTCGGCTCCAGCAGGACTGGTCTACGGCTGGGTAGGAGTTCTAAATACAGGGCTATATTACATTGTTATACCTGTTTGGCTCTTTATTGCATATACCCGTCCTATACTCATCTACTAGAAGTGCTACTTGACTACACAGACTTTAACATAGTTACCTCTGGGTAATCCTCATCCACTGGGTTCTTGATTGTACTATTGTACTGTTAATGTCTCTTTGTAAAACACTGCTCAGGTCTGTTTATCCGCACTGTTTCTTTTTCAAAGGCAGTTTAGGAAAATGCTATTTGTAATTGTCACAGATACTTTGTAGTGGAGTCCATTACTTAGGGCCTTATTGCGACGATACTCCTGTTTGGCTCTTTACTACTTACAGTGTAACCATTTTATACTACATTACCAAGTATGTGTTTTTTTGTTTAGTTATTTTATTGTCTATGCAGAAACTATCTAGCTTTGTTTAGTTCATCACCACCCTATGGGTTATTAATTGAACAGCTAATATTTCTCTGTAAATCGCTGTCCAGGTCTGAAAGTCTGCAATGTTTCTTTCTCAAGTTAGCTTAGGAAAGTACTGTTTGCAACCGTTCCGTATATGGTGTGATATACCGCAGGATGGTAGGAAACTGTCCACTACCCCCCCACTACTATACACAGTCACCACTTCATGGCGTCTGGTTATGGCCTCAAGAGAGGCCAGTTCTTGTCTGTCTTTTCCCTGCTTTTTTTTGTTTTTCAAAGTAGGTATATGTTTTGTTTTTTTATATACATGCCAGGTACATATGTATTACTTGTTTACTTCAGCGTGAATGTTCCATCCTCTACTAATTATCAGACATGGTTAAAATAGTCTCTATGAATGCGAAGGGGCTAAACTCACCCCATAAATGTAAGATAGCGTTAAATTACTTCCATAAACTTAGGGCAGATGTGGTCGCAGTACAAGAGACCCACTTTCAACACCAGAATCCCCCCCTCTTCACTAACCTCAGATATCCCTATTGTTATACGGCTAACGGACCATCTAAGAAAGCTGGTGTAGCCATTCTATTTTCCCAACACTGCCCCTTTAAGCTATCCACACAGTATGCAGACCCGGAGGGTCGTTACTTGATCTTAGTTGGCCAACTGGATAATGTAGACACTACCAGAGTGTCTTGTTATGCTCCAAATGCCAAACAAATCTCGTTCTGTCGGAAATTCTGTAATACCCTCCAGAAGCATGCCAGAGGTGCCCTATTAATCCTTGGTGACTTCAATATGGTACTGGACCCTAAAATTGATAAATCTCATCACACTAGTGGCCCCACATCGGGTCACACTCAAAAATCTTCATCCCAGTTCCGCCAACTCCTCGCTGAATATGATCTATATGACGCCTGGAGAGCTAAGCACCCCACAACTAAAGATTTTACATTTTACTCCCATGTCCATAGATCTTAATCTAGGATTGATTTTGCCTTAGTTGATAAATGGACATTACCCTCCATCAGTAAAATAGACATATTACCAATTACTTGGTGTGACCACTCCCCCCCTTTTGCTGTTATGGGAAGTAAGTAAACGTTCGGTCACCCCTAGCTCTTGGAGGCTGAGTGCACAGCTTCTTGCTCGTCCGGAGGCACAGCAGGCCATTCAGGGGTCCCTAGATGTATTTCTTGATACTAACCATCCCGAAGATACATCTACTTTTACACACTGGTGCACACTAAAGGCTGTTCTCAGGGGTTCTGCGATTCAGATTGCCTCTAGACTCAAAAGGTAATGGGGGCGGAGATTCGAGTCGGCGGAGAGGGAGGCAGCTAAACTGGAGGAAGCCCATAAAATGGACCCTTCTAATGGGAGCCTTTACCGTCAGCTCCTCTCGGCTAGAGACAGGGTCAATGCATTCTCTCTCACTGAGGTTCACCGCAACATACAGCGCCTTAGGCAAAAATATTATGTCCACAGTAATAGAGCCGGACATCTTTTAGCACGTAAGCTAAGAGGTTGTAGAGCTCGGGAGAGAATACATGTTATACACACTCCTAACGGAGCTAAATTATTTGCCCCAGTTGGCATTGCTGACGCATTCGCTAAGTATTACTCTCAACTTTATAATTTGAGGGATGACCCTAATACTCCCCAACCGTCCAAGGTGGACATAGAGGGTTTTCTCAGGGGCTTGCCCCTCACGTCCATTAGCAAAGATACTTGCACAGCGCTTAGTGCCCCCTGGACTCTGGGGGAAGTAGAGACAGCTATTGATTCCCTCCCTTGTGACAAAGCCCCGGGGCCCGATGGTTCCCCCTCAAATTTCTACAAGAAATTTAAAAACACTCTGGCCCCAGTCCTTCTGGCGGTTTTTAATAAAGCTTCCTCTGACGCTTGCTTCCCAGGGGAAATGTTAGAGGCCCAAATAATAACTATCCCTAAGCCAGGCAAACCGCCCACTGCTGTCCAAAACTATCGGCCTATCGCTTTACTGAACACGGACATCAAACTATATGCCAAAATGATAGCGAACCGGCTCTCCCCTCTGTTACCAAGTCTGATTAACCCAGACCAGGTGGGTTTTGTGATGGGTAGGCAGGCGTCGGACAATACCCGTAGAGTTATCAACATTATTGAATATTGTCAAGAACAGGGATTGCCCCTGTTGGCCTTGTCCCTTGATGCAGAGAAGGCTTTTGACAGGCTTCATTGGGCCTATATGCAGGCTACCCTGCGCCGATTTGGATTTGTTGATAGAATTCTTGACTCTATATTGGCCCTATATTCCTCCCCTTCCGCTAAAGTTTTTGCCAATGGATGTTACTCATCCAAATTTAATATATCAAACGGCACCCGTCAAGGATGCCCACTATCCCCTTTGATTTTTGCTCTGGCTATTGAGCCCCTGGCTGAGCATATTAGATCAGTGAGCGCTATTGCTGGACCAGTAATAGGGGGCCTATCCCATAAGATCTGCTTGTTCACAGATGACATCCTGCTGTGCCTCCTAGAGCCAGAGACCTCTTTACCTCAAGTGCACTCAGTTCTAGAACTATTCTCCAGACTATCCTACTATAAGCTAAACACTAATAAGACTGAGGCTCTCCCATTTAATATCCCAGATACCACACTCAAACGGTTAACAAATGAGTATAAATATGCCTGGCAATCCAGATCACTGAAATATCTTGGTGTTAACCTCTCTAAAGATACGGAAATGGTTGCCTGCAACTATGAACCCCTCTACAGAGCATTTGAGCAGCTTACTAAAGAATGGATGATGCAGGAGGTATCTTGGGTGGGGCGCATAGCCGCGGTTAAGATGATGCTGTTGCCCAAACTGATGTATTTAGTTAGAACTATCCCACGACCCCTTCCTAAGGCTATCTATAACAAATTTAACAGACTCATATCCAGTTATGTCTGGAGAGGTGCAAAACCCAGAATAGCCTGTTTTCTCATAGCTTGGGGCGTGGCCACGGCGAGGCGGGAGTGAAGGAGTGAGTGGTGCGAGCTCCCTGGACTACCATCCGATAATATGCCGTAAGCCGACGTAAGAATGGCGATCCCCCGCCCCTTGAGCTCCATAAAAACCTAATACTTGCCGTTGGACGTGGAGCTGGTTGTGGAATCGTTCGCTGACATCTCGTGTGGGACGGCTGTGCGGGTGACAGAGCGAGACAGAGACCAGCGCACCCAGGCGTGGGAGAGTGACGGAGGTGTGATGCGGTGGTCGCGTGTCGGGGGTGTGTGGCGCAGCAAGCCGGCAGCGTCTCCCTGGCGTCCTCTCGGCAGAAGTAAGGAGGGTGATTATATGCGGTGGGCTCCCTTTCAACAGCCCGGTCTCCCCTCCGCAACTGGGCTTACATCCCTCCAAGTACCTGTGAGGAAGGTGTGTCGTGCTGCAGGCCGGCAGTGTTTCCCCGGCGTTCTCCCGGCAGCAGGAAGGAGGGGGATTGCACGTGGCGGGCTCTTTTCTAACAGCCCGGTCTCCCCCTCTGCAGCTGGGCATACACCCCCCCAAGTACCCGCAAGGAAAAGTGTGGAGGCGCGTACAGCCTGCAGAAGGGGTTTCTCTCTACCCCATAAAGACTGGGCAAAGGGGTTACAAGCCGGCACAAACGGGGTGTGAGTAGCTGCAGTGAAGAAATCCGCAAGTTAAGGCACCAGCTGAACCCCCTCCTGAAAAGATTCACACAATCAAGTACAGCATCTGGTGGCAGTGTATGATTAGGAGGTGCACCATAATACCTGCAGTAATTGGGGTATGCCTCTGGGATAGTCTGCAGATACTACTGTGAAGCCGAAAAACACACCTGGAAAAGGTAAAGCAAACTATTTTACTCTTACTCCGCTGACTGCCGTGTAACATTATTTGAAGATATAGAAAAGACGGGTGATACTAATTGCCTGCCTGTAAAACCCCAGCTTTGGTTGAAGGTGATATCAGGTGGGCGTCCAAAAGCTCCTGCAAAAGCCCTATACCCCAATACATCATAAATAAAGCTATAAAGATACTGTCGAAACCCCAAGAAAAGTTTTCAGGCATGGGGAAAACGGGGAATACAGCGGCTGCAGCAGCTGCAGCTCGGTTAGAAAGATACGCCCGGCTGCAAGTAAACAACAGTACGCAGTCTCCCGCAGCGACACCCCAGAATACCCCTACAAAAGAAAAAAGTCCCCCGAACCCTCCTGAAATTACATTACAGCAATTGCTGGAAGCCATTAATGGCAGCGAGCAGCGCCTGACAGAAAAAATAGGGGACATTCAGACAGACATAAGCGCTATGAAGCAAGATATGAAGGAGGTCAAAGTCCAAATTAAAGAGGCTGAGACGCGGGTCTCTAATCTGGAGGACTGTAATAACATTTTGTCGGCAAAAGTCAACATGTTGTCAGACCAGGTGCGGGACATTAAACATAAAATGTCTGACATGGAGGGGAGACTACGAAGAAACAATGTAAGACTTGTAGGACTCCCTGAGCGTGAAGAGGGCGCAGACGTAGTCCTATTTATGGAAAATTGGATAAAGGAGAAACTAGGTAGTGACTCTTTCTCAAAGGTCTTCGTGATTGAAAGAGCCCACAGAGTCCCTTCCAGACCTTTCCCCCCGGGAGCCCCACCTCGTACAATAATCATAAAGTTTTTAAACTTTCAGGATCGGGACACAGTACTTCGTCTAGCTAGGCTGAAAGGCCCGCTAGACCATAATGGCGCAAGAATTTCATTGTTCCCGGACCTTGCCATAGAGATACAGAAAGACAGAGCCAAGTTCATTGAGGTTAAGAAAAGGCTCCGGGAGAAAGGGGTCAAGTACTCAATGATGTTCCCGGCTAAATTGAGAATCATGGCAGAAGGGGAAACTATCTTTTTCCAGACTGCCAACGAGGCAGCGGCATGGATTGATAAATGGGCGCCGGGGGTCCATCAACTGGCGGGTAGTAAAGCATAAATATTCTAAAAATGTATTAGAAATAGTTCAGGGGGTTTACCACTTTATAGTGAGTAAAAAAGAGTAAAAGCCCCAAGTAAGGGGGGAGGGGGTGTGTTTTCTGTTTTTGGGGATCCATAGGTATGCCTGGGGGGGTAAGGTATACAGGGCGGGGGGAGGGGGGTTTATGTATTTTGTATTTATGTACTATATGTGGTTGTCATTTGGTAAATGTTTTTTGTGTACTATGCGGTAATTATATATGTCGGACAGCGATGCACCTAGAAGTAACTGTAGCCAGAATTGGGCGCTACCAGGAGCATGGTATGTGGCGAATTTCTCTTTTGATAAATATGCAGGTTGAATGGTTCGTATTCTAGCTTGGAACGTAAGGGGCATGAACGACAAGATAAAGCGTTCACTTGTTATGCGCCAGATTGGGCACTATAGAGGGGACATAGTATGCTTGATGGAAACTCACCTCGTTGGGTCTAAACTCCAGGCTATTAAAAAGGCCTGGGGTGGCCAGGCATACCATGCTCCCTTCACGTCATCGGCTCGAGGTGTGTCTGTTTTAATTAACAGAACAGTTACTTTTGAATGCTTAAGGGTAAAGATAGACCCGGGAGGGTGCTTTGTTTTTCTAGAATGTATTATGAATGCATTGCATGTATGTCTGTTGGCTGTGTATTTACCTCCGCCCTTTTCCTTTGACACCTTGGTCAAAGCGGCGGATTTTATGTCGCAGTCTCCAGACATCCCTGTAGTGATTATAGGTGACTTTAATAATGTACTTAATCATCGATTAGATAGATGGCATAAAAATTTGGTTAAAGAGGATAGAAGAAGTAAGATCAATCAGGGGTTTGGCCAGTTCATAAAGGACATGGGCTTGATAGACCCATGGAGGGATAGAAACCCAGACCTCATTCAATACTCTTGCTTTTCGGCATCTCATGTGGCATTTTCCAGAATAGACTTGGCGCTAGTTTCTAATGGGCTGGTGCCACAGGTCTCTGAAGTGTCATACAAAACCAGGGGAATTTCTGATCACTCCCCATTGGTATTAGTACTTAAGGAGTCATCCGCAAAGGGATGTATGTTTTGGAAATTTAATGCCTCATGGCTGTCAAAAATGGGGACTGGGGCAGATTTAGTAGAACAATGGGTAGAATTTTGGTTAATTAATAGAGGATCAGCCTCAGGGACTATTACTTGGGAGGCATTTAAAGCATTTGTGAGGGGCACTCTTAAGAAAAGGGTTGGAGAGATTAAAAGAGCTAGTAGGCAGGAGGCGGCAGAATTGGAAAACAAATCGAATGAAAGCGAAGCAGCTTATTTGGTGGTTAAAACAACAGAGGCCAAGGAGGCATGGGAGAATGCCAAAGGGAAATGGCTAGATTATGTTAAAACAACAAATATTTTAAGTATGAAACAGAGGTCAAAACACATCTATGCCAACTCAGATAGACCAGGTAGATGCTTGGCATATTTGGCCCAAGCGGAAAAACCTATGAACACAATATCCAAGATTCTTGACAAGAACGGAAAGCTTTTAACTGAGGCAGTAGATATAGGGTTAGTGTTCAGGGATTATTTTTCTGAACTTTACGAGTCTAGACTAAATTGTAATCAACTTCAAATACAGGAATTTCTAGGTGGGATAAAACTCCCATAAAAGCCCTACCAGGGGGTAAGGCCCCAGGTTTAGACGGCATCCCCATTGATCTTTATAAGCAATATATGGATCATTTCGCCCCCTTGTTGCTAGAACTGTTCCTGCTATGTTTTGAGGCCGGCGTGTGCCCACCCTCCATGTTGGAGGCCAAGATTATTCTTTTATTAAAACCAGATAAGGATCCGGCGGACCCTGGGGCATACAGGCCAATTTCATTGTTGCCAGCAGAGGCCAAGATACTGGCAAAAATACTGGCGACAAGGCTGAATAAATATTTGGAAAAAATTATCCACCCTAATCAAACGGGGTTTCTCCCCGGTAAGTCAACCTCTATTAATATTAGAAAAGTTTTTAGGCACCTCCAGATATCAGAAAATAAGACCGTTAACTCAGCAATAATGTCGCTGGACGCCAATAAAGCCTTCGACGCAGTCGAGTGGGCATACCTATGGGCGGCATTGCGTGCATTTGGATTTGGCCCCAAGTATGTCAGGTGGATTCAGTTGTTATATGCAAATCCAACAGCGCGCATGTCTGTAAATGGTTGGACATCCGATGCCTTCTCTCTATCTAGGGGTACAAGGCAAGGCTGCCCATTGTCGCCAAGTTTATTCTCACTGGCCATTGAACCATTGGCATGTGCCATAAGAAATCATCTGGAAATCGTTGGTTTTAGTGTGGGGCAGCAATACGATACAGTTGCCCTATACGCAGACGACTTACTGATCTTTATGTCTGATTATGTAAAATCTGCCCCCATTGTACTACAGTTAATTAAAATGCATGGTAGCTTCTCTGGATTTGAGGTAAATGTTAAAAAATCTAGTATATTGGCCCTAAAACCACAGACGGCCTCTTATCCCCATATCGCACTATCAGTGAGGTGGTCGGAGACATTTAAATACCTGGGGATCCATATTTCCAGGAATCCCCTTGATTTTATACAACTAAATGTCCAGCCCCTGTTGGTTTTTATGGTGTCATAATTTAAATCATGGAATCACCTGCCCCTCACTGCTATAGGGCGTGTTAACTTAATAAAAATGATTATTTTGCCTAAATTATTGTACGTCCTACAGCAGTCGCCAGTATATTTGCCAATTTCTTTATTCTCAAAAATTAATAGCCTAATATCTACTTTCATATGGAACAACAAGAGGGCGAAGATCCAGATTAGCACACTGATGAGAAAAAAGGAGCAGGGTGTTGTTGCACTCCCTAACTTTAGATACTATTATCTGGCTGGGCAGTTACTGCAGCTACGCGATTGGGTACAGGAAGAAGTGGACAGCGGTATAGTTAAACTATTGGTAGCACAAGGTAACCTAAGCTTCACCCCATTGCAACGACTGCTGTCGGGTGGGGTAACCCGAAACGACCCACCGTTGGTAAGGCAGGCAGTTAAGATCTGGAGGGAAGCAAATAAAATAGCCAAATTTACGGATATAGAGGTGGAACACCCCCTGGCAGATTATAAATTCCTGAAGGAGCTAAAAGCACTTCAACCCGATAAGATCTGGGGACAGTTTGGGTTAAACTCCATTAGTCAGCTGTATGAACGGGGTACTTTAAAATCATATACGCATCTGGAATCAGAATTTAATCTCCCCAGACACTTTTTTTTTAGGTTTTTGCAATTGAGAAGCGCACTTGAATCTCCTTTTAAGAACACGGTGGTATGCTTCTCTGCATCGCCTATAAAAAGAGTGTTGCAAGTGAGCAATAAAAACATTTTTTCAGTGAGCAATAAAAGTAAGGGGGTGTCAAGGCTTTATAATCTACTAGTGGCAGCGAAGTATGATGATGGGCTGGTAGATCTTAAAGAAAAGTGGTCGACAGATGTGGGACCGTTGAATGATATAGAATGGAGTATGGCTTTGACATCTGTCCACGCAACAACAAACTCAATAAGGGTACATCAAGTGCAATTGTTCTTTCTGCACAGGTCTTATATGTCTACTACGAGATTGGTTAAAATGGGTAGCCGCGCCTCGTCGCTATGTCCCAAGTGCAAGCTCGAATCAGGTTCTTTTTGGCATTTAACGTGGGGTTGTAGAGTCCTTGGGGCATTTTGGGAAAAAGTACAACAAATTTTGATAAGCACGGGTATCCCTGGATCAGCACTGGATTGCAAAAGTTGTGTGTTAAATGTCCACATAGGCAATGAAATTAATAAGCACGATAAAATGTATATATCCAATCTTTGTGCACTGGCTAAACTAATGATAGCGAGGACATGGCTTTCTAAAAACGGGCCTGATATTGCAGCCTGGATATCATTGGTTAATTTCACCGCAACTCACGAAAAACACATATTTATATGTAGGAAACGATTAAGTAACTACACTAACCTTTGGCACAGATGGCTCACGTCTAGTCACGCAAGTATAGAACATAATTTAAGATAACTGGTAAAAATAAAAGAATCTGTTAATATAAATTGTAAGTACTAAGCGCTCAAGTTATGGTTTTCGTGGTTCCTATGTGTATGTCTACCCAGAGGTAGAGCTGGAATGTAAAAGGGAGCTGCAGTCTATCGGGTGAGTCCTGGTCACCCTGTTAAGTACAGTAATTGGAAAAATACTGGCACATACTCAAAGAGGACAATGACTTAGGATCCATATTGCAAGATAAACCTACCGTTATATACAGGAAAGCACCAGACATCCGCAAAAAACTAGTTCAGAACCACATCAAACCAGTCACCATGACCCAAACCACACTCATATTTGATATTATATGTTTATTAGAACTGCACATTAATATGAATATAAAGCACAACCTTTGTTATTCTATTGACTGTTAGGACATGTCATACGTTATTTGCTGTCCAGTAATGTGCAAGGAAAGCCCGTGGTGGTAGGGATTAAGTGCAATCTCGTTATGACCCGTTAATTGTTAGAATACAAAGTAAACTGGTATCTTCACATATTTATGCCCCCCAATTATCCCTATGGGCAATAGTAAACATGTGCCCTCAAGGCCTCAAAGTTCTGGTATATTATGCGAAAAGAGAAGGATTTTTTTAATTGGTGCATCGTTGTCCGCTAAAGGTATACGACAAATTGTAAATGTAATGCTATTCGTAGCATCTCCACTAATATTAGTACTATTATTGCTGTACATAGTGCATAATGTGTTTGTCCTGTTGTTGTTGTTTTTTTTTTTTTTCTTGGTTTTTCCTTTTTTTTTTTTTTTTTTATTGTGTTATGTTTTATGTATGTATGTAGGATTATGTCGCGGTGTCCGGCCGCTTGACAACGTGCACTGGGCAACTCCGTCGGTCACCCAGTGAGGTGGGCCCAGTGGGTTTTGCGTATCACAATGCAATGTGACCACTGGACAGTAGTAATGCAATATTGTAATGTATAGTGCAACGCATTGTGATATATTGTAAAGTGTGCGGCTTGATCTAAGTGACATTATCCCTTTTAAAAACAATAAAAAGCATTTAAACAAAAAACCCAGAATAGCCAAATCAACCCTGGTTACTGCTAAAACGTTAGGAGGGGTCGCGTACCCCGACTTGGAGAAATATCACATGGGATGCATATTTGCGCAGGCCAGGGATTGGTTTCAGAAAGACAACCCTAAACCATGGGTAATTATGGAACAAGTCTATACACTTCCCCAAACTCTGCCAGACGTGCTGTGGCTACCACAGGTAGCGGTTCCCTCTGGGATTAGTTGGTGCAAAGCTATCCAGACAACTATTTCATTTTGGCACAAAATGGTCCTATCTAACGAAGCAACTACCCTACCCTCTCCCCAATTATCACTACAAGCTGTAGCTCAGCAGATTCCTAATCTAAATATCAATACATGGACTAATTTAGGCATCTCATCCCTTCAAGATATTCTGTCTAACGGCGATCTGGTCCCCTTCTCCCACCTCCAAACAGAATTTTGTATACCAAAGCAAGACTCATTTAAGTTCCTTCAAATACGGCATTGGCTTCATAGTCTCACTCCCAGACCACCTCGCCAACTTAGATTCCCTAAATGGCTCACGTTTCTTTTCATGTCTGTTCTGACCGGGGAGGAATTTCTAGATGGTACCGATATTTGATTGAGGAGAATGAGAAGGTTGCATTCCCTTCACAAATTAAATGGGAGAGAGATATGCCCAACATATTTACAGAAGAAATTTGGTCACAAATCACCCACTCCTGCTTTAGAATCTCTAAAAGCATCAACCACTCCGAAATGTTCTATAAATTGATACATAGAGCATATCTTACCCCTGCAATTTTACATAAGTTCTGGCCTAATGTTTCTCCTTACTGTTGGAGGAACTGTGGTATGGTGGGAGATATATTTCATGTTTTCTGGACATGCCCAGCCCTGCAACCCCTGTGGCGTAAAGTGTTCTGTTTTATATCAAAAGTGTTGCGCAGACGGGTTAGCATGAGTCCCCTACTAGCCCTATTCCATCATCTACCGGGCGAACAGATAAACGAGGACAATTATCTCCTGGGCCACATATTGATAGCAACCAAAGCCTCTATATCTCAAATGTGGAAGTCGCCCTCAATTCCTACTCTTGAATCCATAGAAAGTAGAATTCATAATAATTTTATTTTTGAATCCGCTAGCGCTACATACTTCCCTTCCGCCTCGTCTGTACACATAAGGTGGCGCAAGTGGGGCGAATATAGAGAATCATCAGGTCAACCCTGTACCTCATGTGTGCCGTCTGACCTGTCTGCGCTGGACTCTTCTAGGTGAATCTCACGCCTACTCGTTTTTTTTTATTCTGTTGGTAAAACTGGCTGTAATGTCACACCCTAGGAGCCTGTACTGACATGACTAGTAAGTCATATTGTTCATACCCCTTTTGCTCATCTTACCATGACATATGTAAACTCTGTGAATATTGTTCTATACCTGACATGTAACTCATATTCCCTTACTTGCTTTGTCACCTACACCCCCCCCCCTCTTCATTCTTGTAATGATCATATCTTATCTTGTGTTATGTTGAAAAATTCAATAAAAACTAATTGAAAAAAAAAAAAAATATATCTAAAAGCTCGACCACTCCGTTCTGCACAAGATGGATCACTAGCTCCCATTCACTATTAAAGGACTTTTATCGGGCTGCTCCTACCCTATGGAATGCCCTTCCACACAACTTCCAAACTTTCAAGTGTTCCCTGAAAACTCACCTCTTCAGGCAAGCCTATCATATTTAAGTTCCACACTCATAACCCTCTGAGGCACTTATGTATTATACAGCTTTTCTTCTGGACTTGCAACTTGGTGGGACTACTATGCTATTACTGGTACCTGTCCTTGTGTTTCCTTCCTATGTCCCTATATATTGTAAGCTTGCAGCAGGGCCCTCCCACCTCCAAGTCTGTCTGTTATTAGTTGTTTTATCACTGTTACAACTGTAAAGCACAATGTAATCTGCTGCGCTATATAAGAAATTGTAAATAAATTAATAAATAAATAAAAGTGCAGGCAGCTATAATAGTTATATATAAGATAACATAGTAACAAAGTAGTTGAGGTTGGAAAAAGACATATGTCCATTTTTGGGGTCCTGTTGGGTTAGGGGGTCCTGTTATGTTATTGACTCATCCAATGAGGTCACCTGCCCATGGTAGGAGGGTCCATATTTTTGGCGAAAAATTCAAACAAAAATAATTTTACTCCATGTTAAATTGCAGAGTTTATGATAAATGTTCTGATTACTAGTGTTCTTTGTGCTTTTAGTGTGTGCCTGCATTTTCTTTTTTTTTTATGTGGTTGTGTATAGGTGGTATATGTGTAAGGGGGGCGTAAATGCCTAGGGCAGTGATTCTCAAATTATTTTGCTCTGGGACCATGTCAGACAATAAAAATGATTACAGGACCACAGCAAGTTACTGAAGAATGGTTGCCACACATGTTTGGTCAGACAACCGCACATTGATGGCAGCATTTTGAGGCACACATTGATGTGAGGAGTATGAAGTAGCAGACATGTCAACTGGTTTTTAAGATTCCTTGGATAACTAGCTAAGAGATTATAGAAGTTATCAGCCTGATGGTCAGCAACAAGGAATCACGACCCCGTGCTGAGATGGTCTGGACCCACTTTGGGGTCAGGACTCAAGACCCATAGTTTGAGAACCGTCTGGAACCCTTAATCATGCCCTGTTAATGGTTTGTCATGTATAACTGCTAATAGGGCAGTTTAGTTGCAATAATATGGCACCAAATAACAAGCAATGGATAAATATTAGCTTAAGCAAATAGATCTGCTGTAAGCTCCAGAAAAAGACATTACTACAACAAACACATGCCTTTAAATAATTGTATTGAACCACACCTACAATATAAATATGGTGATGTTGAATTACTAAAAGTTGTGATCTGATAAACTGGGCTCTCTCATAAATCTGCATATGTGTGTCCAAGCTGTCAGTACATACTGTCCCTCCCAGCAGATGTAGAAAGTAGCTTTAGGCGAATTTCTTGTCCCCGGCCTGAGGGTGTCATCAGATGAAGCAGCTTTTCTGTCTTGTTGCAAACGGTTTTTTTTTTCCTCCTAAGTGACACTTTCGGGATTATTTGATCAAAACTCAGACCAAAAGCTGAATTTATAAATGTAGTTTAGGGGCATGTTTATTAGTGTTTCTTCCATGGTGGCAATAAACTGTATTTATTGTAAGTGTTCCAAAAAATAATTTATCACCCAATACCACCAAACATCGCTCAGCATTTTGACAAACACATATACAAACACACACATTGGATGAAGTGGGAATTTTAAAGTGGAGTTATGATAACTTTAACAGGATTTAGTGTGCACTCTGGGATGCACTGTTGCTCCCGCCAAAGGTGTACGTGTGTCGGAAAAGGGGATGTGGCCACTTAAAAGTGTCCCTCATCACCTTCCTCAGGCCTCATAAATTTCCTCAGCCTTATGTCAACTTCCTCAGCCCTCATAACCTTTCTCAGGCCCTCCTTGCCTTCTTCAGCCCTCATAACCTTTATGCTGCCTTATTAGTGGGCGTAACATGAATAAGGGGCACTACTGAGTGATTTAACATAAATAAGGGGCACTACTGAGTATCCTATTGTGAATAACTTTATATGAATCAGGAGTAATTGGGGTTGGGGGGGTTAGGAGGCAGGGGAAAGGAGTTCCACTACCACTCCAGGACCACTTTAAGCCCTGCCCAGGACAAAGATACATTTACATTTAATTCTGCTTAGCAAGGTAGCACTTCTGTCCCACACCATGGCTGCAGGAAAAATACACTGGGGACATTGTAGCTGCATGTGGGATTGCAGACCAAGACTGATGCATACCTCACAAATGGTTGCAATATGTCTGCATTTTTTTCTGCCACTCCAAGTTAGCACCCTCTATTACTGTGTAGGGTGTCACAGCACTGCAAAGTACTTCCATAGGCGAGATGATATACCACTGTTATAGCTAACACGATGGGAACACTTGATACTGCCATTAACCCATACATTACCACTGTTACCTGTTGATACCAATAAACCACCAACTCTCTGTGTGACCTATCAGTAAGTTTTGCATCAGCTGTGCACTTATTGTGATCACCCCAATAGGCTACCCTATATCAATATGTATAATAATATAAATGGCAGTACAATGGGTCCGAATCAGACTCGTTAAGACTGGCTCTAAATTCACAGTTCGTCCAATTATCAAATGACCGCGCATGCGCATGGTGTGCTGTGAGTCCTGGCTCATTTAGCGCTGCAAGCAGGGGGAAATCCATTTGATGGTTAATGATTTTCCCCCAGTGTGCACTGCTGCGTACGCGTTCGCAGCCGTGCAAAGGAGCAAGGTGTGCGTTTGACGGGGCAGTGGCTATGTGGTCTGAATCAGGCCCAATGTCTTTAACAGTAAAAAAGTTGTACTCACCACTTTGTTGAATCTGTGCTCTTTACAAATAGTTCTTCATCCCTCAGTGATGTCAATAGCTTCTGGTTAACAGAGAGGCTGCAGCAAATGCAGAAATGGACCATAGTGTGTAATACATATATATGTGTTTTAGGGAATTTAGCCTGTCAACTCAAATACTACAGACTGAAGTGAACGACCTAGAATAGAACTTGAGCATTTAAAGTGCTTTGTGTCTCGATGGGAGAAAGATATTATAAAATGAATAGTTGTTATTATTATTATTATGCATTAGACTTCCTTAGGATAGAGGATATATACACTTTGTACTCCCACCCCCAGAAGTTCAATTAGCAAAATTGTACGACGGGGTACCCCAAAAGGGATGGAAGTGAGAGCAGCAGCACCCAGCCAGGGGTTCTGCAACAAGAACCTTCATCTGGAACATTTGGAGAGGACTTAAGTCTTGATTTATCGCTGCCATCTCAGAGAAATACAGTCAAAATTGGTGGAGATTATGGTTTGAAACTTTTTGCAGTTACCCAAAGGAACTGCTAGATGAGGGTCTCAGCATTTATGAATACGGTATAAATTGTTTTTAGAAAATTTGGACCACCTTGTCCCATGGTATCACCAAGCTTTACCTATATTCACGTGGTGGGGAAGGTTTATGTAAAGAAACCTTAAAACCAGTGGTTCCCAAACTGTGTGCCTAGGCACCCTAGGGTGCCTCAGGACACTTACAGGGGTGCCTTGGGTTGGTGGACCAAGATCAATTTATATTATTTATGGCCAATGTACATGGCAAAACCAGTGCTTGTGGCTGTCAATCATAATATATGTGGACAAACAGAAGCAAATCCTGTCCCTCACCAGATAACTGTGACACATAAACACAATGCACTTCATTTAATATATTTTTTCTGAATTTCTCGATAAGAAGCATTTGGCCTAGGGGTGCCTTGAAAATATTTTGATGCTCTAGGGCGCAGTGATTCAAAAAAAATGTTTGGAAACCACTGCTTTAAACACTTGTCTACACCTATTCTAACTCTAAGTGTGGTGCGCAACCTTTCCATTTAACACCATTACATTTAAGGAATTCATCAAAATTGGACACAATAAACCATATATGTTTCTTTCTCCTTTTTATGATCGACATCTTTAGAAAGAAATATATATATTAACTCCATGGGACACTCTCTACATCATCACTTTAAAGAGGACGGACTGGATATTGCACTATAATTTGTATTTGTTGTTATCTGTTTACTAGATTCGGTGATCTAGCTTTTAGTGTGGCTGCATAAGGTCTTTTTTGCGTCTTGCGATTATTTAATCTTTCTTTTGTACCTTAGGACACACAACTAATGAATATTTTAAGGAAATGATTGCTCCAACAAATATTGGCTAAACATCACAACACACTCTGACAAATAATTTAGATTTTGTTGTGTTGACTTTTCCTATTATTCCTTTTTCTCCAGGTTTCCACACAACAGCGAGCCTTTATCTGACAATATAAGTTAATAATGAGCATTGTGTAAAGGTGAATTGCAGTATAGATTTAGTGGCCTTCAGTATTATAGGGTAATGGCAAAACATCTAGTGATTGTGTCCGATAGAAAAGCCTACTTGAAACTCTGCTGCAAGATATTTATTTTGTTTGCCAAAGGCATAAAAAGCCTGGTGTTGTCTATGAGAATATAAACAATGCATTATTGAAGTCTAAATGTAGTTTGGACCTGCTTTGTGGAACTATCTAAATCCAGAACGGCAGTGATCAAGGGAGATACCTGAAGGTATTACTGTCACATTACATATGTATGTATTTTGTGATACCTACTTCAATAACAGGATTAAAGATTCTTAGGATATTAAAGTCAGATATAAGAAGGGTGTACGTGTATGAGAAACAGCACAAGAAGGAAAAACTTAACAACTGTGCTACTAAAAAGAGTAATGCTATACTTTCCTTTCAGATTCTACTTTCTTTAAATGAGATCACATAACTTGACTTGCACAGTGCGGGTGCAGCATTTTGCAAAGGCCATGTCATTAAGTGAAGGCTGTGGATTTATGACAGCATGGTTCTATTAAAGGACATGTGTAAATCTGTTTCTCACAATACAGGGAGCAAAAACATACATTATTGAACATTAACAGAAAATGCTCAGCAGATCCTGCAAAGCAGGGAGGCAGCAGGCTGAAGAGACTCTGCTGTTCTGCTGTTGCTGCCGACTGTCACTGCCTCTGTCACAATCTATGACAGCATTAAGTGTGGCTCTCGTTCCCTGCCGGCTCACTCCCTAATCCCTCCTCCTCTTGCTCCCTGCTAGACTTTTTGCAGCAGTGATGGCATCTTGAAGTGGGTGACCACAGCCCTTCACTGATCTGCCATGTAAGATGCATCCCACCCTCTCTTCTATTCCTTCTTGTGGATAAAGGTGTAATGGCACTAATACTGTGCGCATCATGTGTGCCACTACTACTGTGGGCGTTAGGTGTAAGGGGCACTACTACTGTGGGCATTATGTGTGGCACCCTTACTGTCGGCTTTATAATACCCCTTTCACATCAGAAAATTCCCTGCATTTTCTGGTGTGAGAAGGAGGCGGGGAGGAGGCTGGCAGAAGGTGGGGAGGAGGCAGAGGTGGGCAGGAGGTGAAGAGTACTCACCCCGGGTTGCTGGTCCTCGGTGTAAGCCATGGATCCATACAGGCGGCGGGCGCGGAAAACAGGTCAGGCGGCAACTCTCCAGCTTTAGTGAGGGCGCTGGAGAGCTGCGGCATCTATATACGCCCCCTGTCTTGTCATCTGCGCCCGCCTCCTGTGTGGATCCCGTCTGACAGCATGTACCAAGGACCGGAAACCTGGGTAAGTACCTCTACCCCTTTCACACTGGCCAGGACCCTGGGTTGAACTCAGAAAAAACCCTGTTTCAGGGTTGAAATCCAGGATTTTGGCCTGGGAACCTTACACACCAGAGCTAGGAATTTAGGCTGGTGTGAAAGGGGTATAAGTGGCACTACTGCTGTGGGTGTTATGTGTATAAAGACACTACTGTGTATCGTAACATTAATAAGGTAGACTACTACGTGGTGCAATATGAACCATGTTGGGTTAATAGGTTCAAATATATAGGTATATTGATCATCAATTATCCACATGACATGGATCCCCAGATAACATACCTTAAGGATAAATCATGCTCCTGGACAAAGCTGCTTCTTACCCACACAGCTACAGTAAGTTCAAATTAATTAAAATGGTCGTTCACCCAAATTCCTTTAAATATTTACACCATCCCCCATATTTCTTCACCCTCCATATTTCAGATGAATAGTTGTTGTCCTCTCTGATGTGGGTGAATCGCAGGGCAAGTGTCCTCACTAGGTCTGGACTGACAGGAAGGCAAGCCGTACCTCACTATAGGTATTATTACTATGCAGCACCAGTGGGATATTTACAATGGGTGCAATGTGCATGGTGCACATGGGCCCCTGAGTTCAGGGCGGTCCACACCACACACACTCTTAATACTGATCCCTCAGTAATCCCATGATAAAGGCATCAGCGTTACCGGTATTACAGAAAAATGGCCACGGCGGGCATATTTTGGGAGTTCTGAACATGTGCAGTAGAGTCTGACCCCTCTAGTGCTCAGACTCTACTACACTGTGCACTAGAGCGATGCTGGCTGTGAGAGAGGATGGGGCCCAAACGGAGGAGGCTGCACACGGGTCTCCTCCTATCTTAAAGAAACTCTGTGCAGCGTAATTGGTACACTTATGATGCTGCCTTCGAGATGTGTCAGTGGATGCTTTACATATTTATTTAACCCCTGGTCATACTTACCTTCAGGTGCTATTAGGTGGCAGGGAAATATGGACTGGGCCTCCTTTGGTTTTCCAAGCAGTTACATTAGATTGTCACTAAAATGTTGTTATCAAGAAATAGATCCTGAAACTTCTTTTATGGTAGGCTAAAGCGCTGAAAAAGCTCCCCTCCCTGCAGACAAGGGCTGTCTTGACAATAGTGTATTTAAATCATTTGACCAATTGAGCTCGGAGTACCCAATTCCCAGGTATAACTTGTACAGGTATTTACAGCTCCGCATTGCTGTGACAACTCAATTGAAAGATATTCCTCCCTGTATTCAGGATTTCCCTCTTAAAATAATTTTGGCCTCCATCAGTTACTGCAGAACTGTTGCCAGTCTTTATCACTTTATATTGTCTGCTCATCACTACACAGACGTGCCTCAACTCAGACCAAATGGGATCTGACCTGAGTCTATGTAACTGTCTATCCTGGAAAACGGCCTTCAGGAGTCCCAGAGTGTGTACTAGGTCCATTAGATTCATACAAATTCAGCTTTTTTTTTTTTTTACAAAGAACCTCAACCTCTATGGTAAAAGAGATTTGGTGGCAGGGTTAACACTACGGGTGAGATTTAATAGGATGAGAGATTCAGAAAGTGTGAGATTTGGGGAGAAAGTGTGCACTGCCCTTAAATGGATGGCCAATGAGGGTCCGGTATTTCCTGCATGGGTAGTTAACGTTACTTAGACTCATAAGCATTTTCTATATATTTTTCATAATGCTGAAAGTAAATTTGAGGTGGTGACAATCTAGATATGCAGAAGGAGTTGACTCAGGGTCCAATGCTTCACTGACTATGGGCCTGACTCAGATCTGATTGTACAGCTGCTAATTTCCAGCGGCCAATGGTCATATAAATGCCGCCTGTACTGTTCTTTCTACAGTTCTTCAAGTATATTTCAATGGGTTATACTCCTCTATGATTCATGTGCTGTATTGCATTATGATTCTTGCAAGTTCTCTGCTCTGTACCTTGTATGTTTTCTTTCTTTCTGTTTTTACTTATGTTATATATTTAAATCAATACAAATTACTTGGTTTAAAAAAAAGACTGCATCTTGCAAACGCTATAAGTGAATATGTAACACAAGGTGATTAAAATGCATTCTGTGGCTTACCAGTAAGCGGAGCATGTTGTGCGCTTACCTAATTAGAATGGAGTCACCTTTTGATATGTATATGCTTAATGCACCAAAAATATCAGCAGTTCATAAAATCAATATGCTGTAATTACTAAACATTGGTTCAGCTAGACTAGAACAGTGGTTGTCTCCATTGTGTGAAACCAGCAGGTAGATTTTAGTTTTTCTCATTTAATATTTGCCTTCTTACTATTAATTTAAGCTGATTTAACTTTTATAAATGAATTATCCATTATAGTTGTTTTTGTTTTAGTAGCATTTCAGTAACTGGACAAAATATGATTATATGCAATATAATGAAGATTGTAATATTTCTGCAGTATAATTAAACAGGTGCCCATGAAACATTTTTCAAGAGCTTTCCATCTGCGGAATGACCTGTAGATAGATATTTTTCTAATGTATTGACTTAATTTTATTCTTGCAATGTTGATTTATAAGTGCCCCTCGAGAGATAGGCTGTAGGGTATTATATGATGAGCGATTCATATGAAAACAAAAAACACACTTTGGGGCATATCCTTTCCAGCTTTGAAGATTTTATTCAGCATTTCATCTATTTTACACTGACCCTGCCAACCTTCAGTGCAGTTACTCTTAGATCTTGCAGAAAAAAATACAAGTGGTTTGAAAAAGAAAAAAACTATCATTACTCACTCTCTGCCTTAGAGGCAGCCAATAAGCATCTTGTTTATCAGTACACAACTACGCTAGATGCACATAAGTAGATTGATCCTTAATGTACAAATGACATACACTCAATGGGTGACAAAATTTAATTGCTATGGAAGGCTGTAAAGTGTGATTTCTATATCTTTCCAGACAACCAAGGAACTTGTTTTGTTTATACAGAAAGCTAACTTGTTATGCTGTGAATTGAAATTGAAAACACCAGTAATTATTAAGGTGCCCATACACAGTGCGACAGGGCAGTGCGATGAGATGCGCGCTCCCATGCACATCCCATCGCACAGCACATAAAGTCTGTGCAGCCTGTGCTTTTAGTACTAGATTGCATCGTATGTAGTACACAAAGCACCATGCTGTAGCATGTATGCATGTATGATTTTTGGGTACTTATGTATTATCTGGGCACCCGATTTTTTCATTGCATGCCACTACTTAAGGCATGCGATGCGATTTTTCATTGTAAAGACCCGATGGTACTTATGTTATATCTGGGCGCCCGATTTTTTGATTGTATGCCTTAACTTAAGGCATACAATCAGATGCGATGGACCCGATTTTTCGGAAAAATCAGGTTGATCGCATCACATGCAACCAAATCGCATGCGATGCGATGCACGCGATTTTTACATTGGGTCCAATGTTAAATGCCCCCCAGAAGCATTTTTTATTGTATACCCACCCTGTTCATACCCCCACTATCCAAGTGGGCATGGAGTTAATTTTATATAGTGTGGCGAGCGCAGCGAGCCCCGTGAGGGGACGAGGATTACTTAACATGTATTCCGCTTCCCCTCGCGGGGCACGCTGCGCTCGCCACTTTACATGTATTCTGCGTCCGCTTGCTAAGCTTCGGGCTCGGTGGCTCGCCACACTATATAAAATCAGCTCCATGCGTAGTTGGATAGTGGGGTATGAAATCACCCATGGGTGACTATACAATTAAAAATCGGGTCTTTATAATGAAAAATCGCATTGCATGAATTGTATACCACTATATTGCATGCGATGAAAAAAATCGGGCGCCCAGATATTACATAAGTACGGATTTTTGTACTAGACACTATGCAATCTAGTACTAAAAGCAAGGAGTTCATCACACCATGTATGGGCACCTAAAATAACTAAGGGGGTTATTCAATCCTGGTTGCTGGGCCACTAAATGTCAGAACCATGCAATCAGATATAGTGCACGACCCCCACCAGAATGAAATACCACCCCAGCTTGTGAAAATTAGCTGGGTCCGCGCTTCGCTGCAAATCTATTCACAAGCTGCTCACCATCAAATGATTTTTCAAGTGTTTGCTGTTTGTGGGTAAGCCCAGGGTGCTGCAATAGAAGCAGTCGAATCAGGGCCGGAGCTGAAGTCGCACGACTTCTCCCGGGCAACCCTCCCAGAAAATGGACGGTTACCACCCCAAACGCCGGCTTCCTACCAATCAACTTACATGCGCCCAGCAATTATAAATTAGTAGGATTTATCGCAGGATGGCCTAGTGCATGCAAACTGCTGCAGATATGGGGTGTTTCCTGGAGATTACCCACTCTTCCATGTATCCGGCAGTGCTACCAGGGCCAGATTAATGGCCTAATGGGCCTGGAGCTGAAAATGTTCAAGGAAAAGTGGAGGAAGTGAGGCCAATGCCTTGTAGGGTGCCAGTCGGGATCCCGACAGGCATTTACCCAACGTCGGGATTCTGACTGTCAAAACACAGACAGATGGGTTCCCGATGGCCACCTGCTATTTTCCCTCGTGGAGGACCACGACCCCCATAGAGGGAGAATAGAATAGGAATGCAGCGTTCACCATGCTGTCTGGGTCCGGCCAGTCGGAATCCCGACTGTCGGACCCCTGTACCACACCCTGCCTTGTAGACCCCTTACACTATAAGCCCCAATGTCTCCCTAAATATATAAAAAGGTGTACAAACTGCATAAATGAGTAAAATAGGAATAACATTTTAATTCTTATTATTTATAGTCAGCTTGTGTCTGTCTGGTGATCATCGTGCTGTCATCATGATGGGCCTATTTTTATGTGGCAGCCTGTAACACATTTCCCTGATGCTTAGGGTGTTTGGGGGTCTTCGTCTGACAGAAGCGACTGGGCTCCCGATTGGCACAGATATAGCTGCATGAAGAGCAGTTGCTGGGTGCAGTGGATCCCACTGGGAACCGTCAGGTTCTATGGTCAGATGACCAGAATTCTCCAATTCTCTCTGGCAGCAGCTACAGCAAATTAGCAAAGGACAGGGGTATAAGGGAGATCAGTGCACATCAGTCATATGCCAGTCCAGCACCTTTCTTAGCCTATTCTGCAGAAAATGTCCTAAGCTCCCTCTTCATTCTTCAGAACCAGCATAATTCTCCATTTTCTTCCAGAACTTGTTCCTACGTCTTTCTCTGGATTCATTCTCCAACTCAAGGCCAGAAATTCTGGTCATTCTCCAGATCCATTCTTCAGTCTCCAGCTCCATTTCAGTAACTCTGGTCATTTTCCATATTCAAACTTTCACATTCAGCTGCGGTCCAGTAGGTCTGATTGTTCTCCAAAGTCGTCTCAGTCAGTGTTTAATTCCGGTCCAGTCAGTCTGGTTATTCACCAATTCTTCAGGATCCCAGCTCTGCGTCTCTTACCTTCTAAACTTCTTACCAGTCAGCACTAGTTTCCCGAGCCAGACCAGTAAGAGAACCCAGGCAGGGGGACGTGACTTACACTTTACTTTAATTTACTGAAAAAGTCCACACCTCCTTGCAGGGGTTCTCGGAGAATACCCCCAGTGTGTTAGATTCTGTGCCCCTTTTCTGGGGTGTGGAATTTAACACACCAATCTCTTCCCTGGTCTACATCAATTCCTCTTTTTATGCACAAGCAATATATTAAATCCGTTAAACTACAACTCCCAAGTTCCAACCCAGTGAGCACTCAAGACCCTCAGCCAGGCCCACAAAAATCCAACCGTGTGACAGCATGGAGATGCAGTTCCATTCGCCCCATGGTTAATTTGGCCCCGAGTGCCATCCATGATTTGGGACCTCCTGGACATTCCTGGGGTAATAGTATGATGCAGATGCATATACTTACATCATACTTGCCGGTACTTGTGTATTATAGCGGCGCCCCCGATGTACCGCCGCCTCTTGCGGGCTCGCTGCGCTCGCCACGCTTCGGGTTCACGTTTATAGTGGGGGGGGGGGGGGGGGGGTGGCGTGAGGGTGCATTTAACATTGTAAGCACCCATTAGGGTTCTTATACAATTTTTAATCGCATCGCATTGTATGGCATTGTATGCCATACACAATGTCATACAATTTTAAAATTGTATGACATTGTAAGATATCGCGCGATATCGCGTCGCATCGCATACCATTGCATGCCTTATGGTATGCGATGCGATGGGCGCCGCTATAATACCTACTTGCCTACTCTCACAGAAAACCAGCAAAACTCCTGAATCTCCAACTCTACTTGACATTCAGAAAAATAGGCCTACTACATTAGGTTGCTTACCACATACTTCTCGAATGAAGTTAGTGTTCTGGGAGGCTTGAAGATACAATTCGCACTGAATCACACCATCATTGCACCGCCCTTAAGAATGAATAGCAGGCACGTGGAAATGATGACTTGATTGAACTATCATGCCCTCACTTTCTGTGTCAGTAGTTAAGTATGACTTACACCCATTGATAGCATACAGTTGCGGCTTGACAGTGCTACTCACAAATGTAAAAATGCTATATTAAAGCAGTGATTCCCAAATTTTCTTGAACCAAGGGGCATAGAAGTATCAGATTTTATTTCTCTGCCTTCCTAGGCCAAAATATTCTTTTAAGAAATTTGGCAAAAATGATTTATGGAAATTGTACTTACCTGCAATAATTAGATTCAGTTATGTAGTGGAGGACAGGATGGTGCTTCTTCTAGTCCATATGTACTGTATGTTATGATTGGCAGCCACCAGCACTGGTTTTGCATATTACATTACACATTATATACAGTCATTTGATCTGGTCCTGGACCTGAACCCATGGAAGTCTTGGAAGTGTGGCACTTAGTTTGGGAAGGACTGCCAGTGGTGCACACAGGGGAGGTTTGAATTGTCCAGAGATGGAAACAGCTGTACTAAAATTTAATGGAAGAGGGATCCTCTTGCTAACTGCTTATACTACTGTACCGTACTTATACTACTGTATGTCTACCGACAGACATTGGTGTATCCAGAAAGAAGTCATCGCAAATCCCTGCCCCGCATAATTATATATACAGACAAATAAGGATTCCTTATGACCAGCCTTAAGGAATACTTATTACTGGCACTGGCCACCTCTGACTCTGTTATGCGGAGTAGGCTGTTGAGTAAGGCACCAGAGCAATCAGGGTGCTAAGAGTGTCTCCTTGATTGCTCTGAGCACCCTGATTACTATGGCGCCCCACTCAGGTGCCGCTCAGGGTAACAAGGACAGCTGCCAGCTAGGCAGAATTGAAAACTGTGACAGCCGGGCAGAGAGTGGTGGGCCACCACTGCAGTTCCCATTTGGCTGCCGAACCACGAGCTCAGAGAAACAAGATACATTTATGGTATTTTTTTTCTTTATTAACCCATATCATCCTATCATACACTGAACTGTAGAGAACATTATAAAATTTCCAATATACGGATTTGGTTAGATCATTTCTTTCGCAAATCTTACCATCAAACTGAGGTGTAAAGGACTTTCAGAAAATATGTCTGTGGTTCCTATTACACAGAAATAAGTTAATATATCAATTTACTGAAGGTGTGATACTGATGAAGGTGTGATACTGATGAAGGTGTGATACTGATGAATGTGCATGTTTGGCTATAAGATTTTTCTTGCTTGATACATACAAGTAAGCTCACCTAAAGATTTGCTGATAACCTTAATGGCTAGTGAATACTTTTTACTGTCTATTTAAAGGACATGTACAGTACACTAAAAATAAGTGACTTCAAATGAAAAACATTAACTTGAAACATACGCATTTGACAATAAAAGAGAGTACCTGCTCTTTTACTGTATATTGACAGGTTAGAGTTACAAGAGAACTTTCTTGTTTCCTGAAACATGAAAGAGATTGATCTTGTAGGGGCTGATGCAGGGTTGGTCACAAAACGGCTGTACATTACTGTAAATATAGAGCCTGATTCAGACCTGCTCGCTGGGCTGCAAGTATTCAGAGCCCAGCGAGATGCGGTCTCACATGTGCACACAGGGGGAAAATCCCTCACCAATGAATGATATACCCCCTGCTCGCAGCGCTGAGTAAGTCTAGACTCACTTGGTGCTGCGATGGCTGTGGGGAGGAGGCAGCTGCTGACTTCAGCGGCCTTGCCCCCCAATGATTTGGAAACACCTGCGTTTTTCATGGAGACTCCTGGAAAACACCAGTGTGTCGTCCCTAAATGCCGTTGCTTGTCATTCACCTTGCAAGCAGCCAGTGAAGGCTACCCTTCCCATGATTCGTTCGCAAGGGGATCCCACAAATGCACACAGCGTATCATGTGCTTGCAGTCTTTTGAAAATCGCCAGGGCTGCGAACTCGCAGCCCTGCGAGTGAGACTGAATACTCCCACCCATATGCAGAGCTGTACACATCTCAGAATGTGCCTGAATCTGCATTAAGGATATGGAGTAGAATAGGCTTGTCACATGCTTGGGTTATTCAATAAATCATAATACAATTTGATAGCTTTTACCCACAAGAGACCATATAAAGGCCCCCATACACTAGGGCGACTTGTCCTAAGGACAAGTCAGCCCCGATTTCCCCTGAGCTTTCCCGGCAGCTCGCCGGGGGAGCTTGATAAGATGTGGCACTTGATGTGATAAATCATATGCGATTTATCACATGTAAAAATCCGGGGAGCTGCTGGGGAGCTAGCGGTCCGTGGGAGCGGGGACTGGTCAGAGGGGGGGCGGGAGCGGCAGGAGCAGGCTGGGAGTGGGGAGCATCAGGAGCAGGCTGGCAGTGGGTACCTGTCCGGGGAGCGGCAGGAGCCAGGAGTGGTCCGGCACGAGATGTACCTGCAGGCAGGGAGCGGGGACCGCGGCGCAGTGCAGACTCAGAGCAGAGAGACCGGGGGCGCGGCGGGAGAATAGAAACCATCCTATTCAAAAGACTGGGCGGCCGCTGATTGGCTTACTTTCCAGCCAATCAGCGCCTGCCAGTCTTTTGAATAGGATTTCTTTCTATTCTCCCGCCGCGCCCCCGGTCTCTCTGCTCTGAGTCTGCACTGCGCCGCGGTCCCCGCTCCCTGCCTGCAGGTACATCTCGTGCCGCTCCCTGGACCACTCCCTGCTCCTGCCGCTCCCCGGACAGGTACCCACTGCCAGCCTGCTCCTGATGCTCCCCCAGACGGCTGCACATGATTATTCTTATGTGCAGACCGTCCGACATCTGGATCTGATCCGATGCGCACGGGACCGCACATCGGATCAGATCAGATGTCATACCCTACGCAATTTGGCCAGTTTCACCCGATTTCTCGTCCCAATCCTCCAGAATCGGGTGAAATCGGGGCCAAACCGCGTAGTGTATGGGGGCCTTAAGATAGATAAATCTATTGTGGTGCTTGGTTGGTGGTGCTCCCAATAAGGTTCAGCAAGTACATATACTTAAAGGGTTATGTCTGAAGTAGACAAAGAAGGAACACAAAAAGGTTTTTGGGGCACCCTTTAAAGTGGTAGGTGAAAGAATGAGAATTGTGTGAGTTCAAAATGTAACTTTTATTGCATCATTTAAAAAAGGTCACTTCTTTGAGAGAGTGATAAATCCAACATAGCAACATATCTGTAACTACTATTAGTAAAATAATTGATTAAACACTGCACAGGGTGAAAATGATTAATGTGTGGTACCCAATATCAGATTGAGCACAGCTGATAGCATACACTCCTTGTTATTAGCAATCCAATTCTATTAACCCCTTCCTGACACAGCCAGTTTTTGCCTTCCTGACAGAGCCCTTTTTTTCAAATCTGACATGTATCACTTAAGTGGGGATAACTTTTTTTTGCTTTTACTTATCCCAGTGATTTTGAGATTGTTTTCTCGTGACACATTGTACTTCAAATTAGTGGTAAATTTGGGTCGATACAGTCTGTGTTTTTTTGTGAAAAATACCAAAATGTCGTAAAAAAAATGGAAAATTTAGCAATTTGCAAAATGTTAAATTTTCTGCTTGTGAGACAAATAATCATACCACTCAAAATAGTTAATAACTAACATAGACCATATGTCTACTTTATGTTTCCATCATTATTTCAACTTCCTTTTAATTTTTTTGGACACTAGGAGGCTTACAATATGAATAGCAAATTCTCAAATTTCAAGAAAATTTCAAACACTGATTTTTTTAGGGACCAGTTCAGTTCTGATGTGACTTTGAGGGACTTGTATGTGAGACACCCCCATAAATGATGCCATTTCAAAGACTGCACCCCTCACAGTATTCAAAACAGCATTTTGGAAGTTTGTTAACCCTTTAGGTGTTTCACAGGAATTAAAACAAAGTGTAGGTGAAATTTCAAAATTTCATTTTTTTTGCAGATTTGCAATTTTAATACATTTTTCTAAGGAACACAGTAGATTTTACTAGAGAAATGTGACTAAAAATTGATTCCCCCAATTCTTTTGTTTTCATAAATATCCTATATGTGGCCCTAGTGTGCACGTTGACCAAACCACAGGCTTCATAATAGAAGGAGCACCTACTTGATTTTGGAGCCTCCTTTTTATGAGATTATTTTTAAGGCACCATGTAGGTTTCTAGGCACCATAAGATGCTAAAATTTAGGAACCCCCCCACAAGTGACCCCATTTTGCAAACTACACCCCTCAGGGAATTCATCTAGGGGTATAGTGTACATTTCAAACCCCCAGGGGTTTCACCAATTGTGGTACAACTGGGCAGTGAAAATGAAAAATTAAATTTTTTACACAAAAATGCAGTTCTGGCTCAAAATTTTTCATTTTCACAAGGAATGAAGGAGACAAAGCACCCCAAAATCTGTGCCCCAATTTCTCCCGAGTACGGCAATGCCTCACATGTGACCAAAAAATACCATTTGGGTGCATGGCAGGACTCAGAAGGGAAGGAGTGATTTTTGGATTTTGCAGCTCAGATTCTGGTGGAATATTGGTGGGTGCTATGTCGCATTAGCAAGACCCCCCAAGCACCAATACAGTGGAACCCCCCCACAAGTGACCCCATTTTGCAAACTACACCCCTCAGGGAATTCATCTAGGGGTATAGTGTACATTTCAAACCCCCAGGGGTTTCACCAATTTTGATACAACTGGGCAGTGAAAATGAAAAATTAAATTTTTTTACACAAAAATGCAGTTCTGGCTCAAAATTTTTCATTTTCAGAAGGTATGAAGGAGAAAAAGCACCCCAAAATCTGTGCCCCAATTTCTCCCGAGTACGGCAATGCCTCACATGTGACCAAAAAATACCATTTGGGTGCATGGCAGGACTCAGAAGGGAAGGAGTGATTTTTGGATTTTGCAGCTCAGATTCTGGTGGAATGTTGGTGGGTGCTATGTCGCATTAGCAAGACCCCCCATGCACCAATACAGTGGAACCCCCCCACAAGTGACCCCATTTTGCAAACTACACCCCTCAGGGAATTCATCTAGGGGTATAGTGTACATTTCAAACCCCCAGGGGTTTCACCAATTTTGATACAACTGGGCTGTGCAAATGAAAAATTACATTTTTTACACAAAAATGCAGTTCTGGCTCAAAATTTTTCCTTTTCACAAGGAATGAAGGAGAAAAAGCACCCCAAAATCTGTGCCCCAATTTCTCCCGAGTACGGCAATGTCTCACATGTGACCAAAAAATACCATTTGGGTGCATGGCAGGACTCAGAAGGGAAGGAGTGATTTTTGGATTTTGCAGCTCAGATTCTGGTGGAATGTTGGTGGGTGCTATGTCGCATTAGCAAGACCCCCAAAGCACCAATACAGTGGAAGCCCCCCACAAGTGACCCCATTTTGCAAACTACACCCCTCAGGGAATTCATCTAGGGGTATAGTGTACATTTCACACCCCCAGGGGTTTCACCAATTTTGATACAACTGGGCTGTGCAAATGAAAAATTAAATTTTTTACACAAAAATGCAGTTCTGGCTCAAAATTTTTCATTTTCACAAGGAATGAAGGAGAAAAAGCGGTACTCTTTACCTAGAAGGGCGCCCGTCGCGGGCATCGCGGGTACATTTATGTCTGGCCACGACGCGACCGACGCGATGCCCGCGATTTCCCATTGAAACCCATGTTAAAAATGGAAATCGTGTCGGTCGCGTCGCGGCCGGCCATAAATGTACCCGCGATGCCCGCGACGCGATGCTCCCGATTTCCCATAGGAATCAATGTTAAAAGGCGCGATGGACCCAATTTTACTGTTAAATGGCTCAATGGACCCGATTTGGCCATAGAAATCAATGTTAAATGGGCCACAGAGCCCATTAACCCTTAAATGTCCCCCCCAATTTTTAACGCCACCCCACGATCCACGCGAACCCGAAGCGTGGCGAGCGCAGCGAGCCCGTGAGGGGCGGCGGTACGCGTCCTCCGACCTTTTCATGCCCTACTATCCACTAGGGCGTGGAGTGAGAATATAATAGTGTGGCGAGCGCAGCGAGCCACCGAGCCCGAAGCGTGGCGAGCGCAGCGAGCCCCGCGAGGGAACGCGGATACCTTCACAGTTATACGCATCCGATCGCGGGCTTCACAGGTGTCCGTGGCGACGCCGACACCTGTGAAGCCCGCGAGGGGACGCGTCTACCTGTGAAGGTATCCGCGTCCGCTCGCCACGCTTCGGGCTCGGTGGCTCGCTGCGCTCGCCACACTATTATATTCTCACTCCACGCCCTAGTGGATAGTAGGGCATGAAAAGGTCGGAGGACGCGTACCGCCGCCGCTCGCCACGCTTCGGGTTCGCGTGGATCGTGGGGTGGCGTTAAAAATTGGGGGGGACATTTAAGGGTTAATTGTGCTTATTTGGGCTCTGTGGCCCATTTAACATTGATTCCTAGGGCCAAATCGGGTCCATTGAGGCATTTAACAGTCAAATCGCGGTCAATCAGCCTTTTTAACATTGTTCCCTATGGGAAAATCGCGGTCATCGCGGTCATCGCGGCCATCCCGATTTACCCGCGATGCCCGCGATGACCGCGATTTTTACCCCCGACGACCGCGATTTCAATCGCTGGCGCCCTTCTAGGTAAAGAGTACCGAAAAAGCACCCCAAAATCTGTGCCCCAATTTCTCCCGAGTACGGCAATGTCTCACATGTGACCAAAAAATACCATTTGGGTGCATGGCAGGACTCAGAAGGGAAGGAGTGATTTTTGGATTTTGCAGCACAGATTCTGGTGGAATGTTGGTGGGTGCTATGTCGCATTAGCAAGACCCCCCAAGCACCAATACAGTGGAACCCCCCCACAAGTGACCCCATTTTGCAAACTACACCCCTCAGGGAATTCATCTAGGGGTATAGTGTATATTTCAAACCCCCAGGGGTTTCACCAATTTTGATACAACTGGGCTGTGCAAATGAAAAATTACATTTTTTACACAAAAATGCAGTTCTGGCTCAAAATTTTTCATTTTCACAAGGAATGAAGGAGAAAAAGCACCCCAAAATCTGTGCCCCAATTTCTCCCGAGTACGGCAATGTCTCACATGTGACCAAAAAATACCATTTGGGTGCATGGCAGGACTCAGAAGGGAAGGAGTGATTTTTGGATTTTGCAGCACAGATTCTGGTGGAATGTTGGTGGGTGCTATGTCGCATTAGCAAGACCCCCCAAGCACCAATACAGTGGAACCCCCCCAAAATGACCCCATTTTGCAAACTACACCCCTCAGGGAATTCATCTAGGGGTATAGTGTACATTTCAAACCCCCAGGGGTTTCACCAATTTTGATACAACTGGGCAGTGAAAATGAAAAATTACATTTTTTTACACAAAAATGCAGTTCTGGCTCAAAATTTTTTCATTTTCAGAAGGTATGAAGGAGAAAAAGCACCCCAAAATCTGTGCCCCAATTTCTCCCGAGTACGGCAATGCCTCACATGTGACCAAAAAATACCATTTGGGTGCATGGCAGGACTCAGAAGGGAAGGAGTGATTTTTGGATTTTGCAGCTCAGATTCTGGTGGAATGTTGGTGGGTGCTATGTCGCATTAGCAAGACCCCCCAAGCACCAATACAGTGGAACCCCCCCACAAGTGACCCCATTTTGCAAACTACCCCCCTCAGGGAATTCATCTAGGGGTATAGTGTACATTTCAAACCCCCAGGGGTTTCACCAATTTTGATACAACTGGGCTGTGCAAATGAAAAATTACATTTTTTACACAAAAATGCAGTTCTGGCTCAAAATTTTTCATTTTCACAAGGAATGAAGGAGAAAAAGCACCCCAAAATCTGTGCCCCAATTTCTCCCGAGTACGGCAATGTCTCACATGTGACCAAAAAATACCATTTGGGTGCATGGCAGGACTCAGAAGGGAAGGAGTGATTTTTGGATTTTGCAGCACAGATTCTGGTGGAATGTTGGTGGGTGCTATGTCGCATTAGCAAGACCCCCCAAGCACCAATACAGTGGAACCCCCCCACAAGTGACCCCATTTTGCAAACTACACCCCTCAGGGAATTCATCTAGGGGTATAGTGTACATTTCAAACCCCCAGGGGTTTCAACAATTTTGATACAACTGGGCTGTGCAAATGAAAAATTACATTTTTTACACAAAAATGCAGTTCTGGCTCAAAATTTTTCATTTTCAGAAGGTATGAAGGAGAAAAAGCACCCCAAAATCTGTGCCCCAATTTCTCCCGAGTACGGCAATGCCTCACATGTGACCATAAAATACCATTTGGGTGCATGGCAGGACTCAGAAGGGAAGGAGTGATTTTTGGATTTTGCAGCTCAGATTCTGGTGGAATGTTGGTGGGTGCTATGTCGCATTAGCAAGACCCCCCAAGCACCAATACAGTGGAACCCCCCCACAAGTGACCCCATTTTGCAAACTACCCCCCTCAGGGAATTCATCTAGGGGTATAGTGTACATTTCAAACCCCCAGGGGTTTCACCAATTTTGATACAACTGGGCTGTGCAAATGAAAAATTACATTTTTTACACAAAAATGCAGTTCTGGCTCAAAATTTTTCCTTTTCACAAGGAATGAAGGAGAAAAAGCACCCCAAAATCTGTGCCCCAATTTCTCCCGAGTACGGCAATGTCTCACATGTGACCAAAAAATACCATTTGGGTGCATGGCAGGACTCAGAAGGGAAGGAGTGATTTTTGGATTTTGCAGCTCAGATTCTGGTGGAATGTTGGTGGGTGCTATGTCGCATTAGCAAGACCCCCAAAGCACCAATACAGTGGAAGCCCCCCACAAGTGACCCCATTTTGCAAACTACACCCCTCAGGGAATTCATCTAGGGGTATAGTGTACATTTCACACCCCCAAGGGTTTCACCAATTTTGATACAACTGGGCTGTGCAAATGAAAAATTACATTTTTTTACACAAAAATGCAGTTCTGGCTCAAAATTTTTCATTTTCAGAAGGTATGAAGGAGAAAAAGCACCCCAAAATCTGTGCCCCAATTTCTCCCGAGTATGGCAATGCCTCATATGTGACCAAAAAATACCAGTTGGGTGCATGGCAGGACTCAGAAGGGAAGGAGTGATTTTTGGATTTTGCAGCTCAGATTCTGGTGGAATGAATGGTGGGTGCTATGTGGCATTAGCAAGACCCCCGAAGCACGGTGAAATGATGAACCTAATAATCCATAGATGTGTGGTATATTTTAAAACACTCCTTTATACATAGGCCGGGTTTGTCGGGGCAAGTTTCACAGTGGAAAATAGTTTCCTTTCTTATTCCCTTTTTATAGCAAACTTTGCACCTTTTTTGTGTCCTGCCCTTTCTTGCAGTGGAGGGGATTTCGTTAGGAAAATGCTGCCCTGGTACAATACGGGGGCCAGTACTAGAAGTACTGGGGCCCTCTGCCTGCTGGTTCCCAAATATTAGGCCCTTTATGACTTCCTCTTGAAAGTGCATAAATGTCCCCCTCTGGCTGGTAGAACGGAATAGCACGTAAGCGTTATACAGTGCCATCTGGATGATATACACGGCCAGCTTCTTGTACCAGATTTTTGTTTTCCGCAGGGCACTGTACGGCTTCAGTACCTGATCTGAAAGATCCACTCCGCCCATGTACCTATTGTAATCTAGGATACAATTAGGTTTTGAGGTGTGGGTACTGGTACCTCGTACAGGGATGGAGGTGGTACTGTCTCCATGAATTGTTGTCAGTATAAGGACATCCCTCTTGTCCTTATATTTGACCAACAACATATTTTCGGTGCATATTCCCCTGCTTTCACCCCTTCTCATTACTTGGGCAATGTGCGTTTTTGGGAGGCCTCTTTGGTTCTTACGCACAGTACCGCAAGCTGCTGTACCTCTTGAACTAAGGGCCTTAAACAGGGGGATGCTAGTGTAAAAGTTATCCACATAGAGGTGATAACCTTTATCCAGGAAGGGGTGCACTAAATCCCAGACAATTTTTCCACTAACACCTACGAGGGAGGGGGGGCATTCTGGCGGTTCAATTCTTGAATCCTTCCCTTCATATACCCTAAACCTGTGGGTGTACCCTGAGGTGCTTTCACACAGCTTATACATTTTTATGCCATACCTTGCCCTCTTACTGGGAAGGTACTGGCGGAATTTAACCCTTCCTTTAAAATGTATAAGGGACTCGTCAATACAAATAAATTTTTCAGGGATGTACATCTCTGCAAATTTGGCACTGAAATGATCAATGACCGGCCTGACTTTGAATAGCCGGTCAAAGGTGGGATCATCTCTGGGTGGGCACAGTGTATTATCGGTGTAATGTAAAAATTTAAGGATTATCTCAAAACGAGCCCGAGTCATGGCCATACGGTAAAATGGGGTGCTGTACAGAACATCTGTACTCCAATATTGCCTAATTTCTGGCTTTTTTACTATGCCCATATGTAACACCAGACCCCAAAACGTCATCATCTCTACTGCATCTACAGGGGTCCACCTAGCAAATGATGACGTGGGGTTTTGAGCAATAAACTGCTGGGCATATAAATTAGTTTGGTCCACCATTAAATTTATAAAATCATCAGAGAAAAATAATTTGAAAAAGTCAATTTCTCTGAGACCTGCTGAATCAAATTGGATTCCTGGGATGGCCAAAAACTCAGGAACCTGGGGCTCAAAATTGTCTGGTGGTGGGGTCCATATGGGATCAATCATTTGGGGGGGGTCTCAGCTGCTCTACGGGGGCGTCTTTGAGGGGGTCCCTCATCAGCAGAGGAGGAAGAGGAGCTTAAGGCGAATCCTTCAAATTCCCCGCTTGCATCACTGGCTCTGTCAGAGTCAGAGTCAGAGGCAAGCATGGCATATGCCTCCTCCGCTGAATACATTCTTCTGGATGACTGGGATGACATTTGGGATGACATTTGGGATGCCATTTTTATTTTTGTGTTTCTGTAAGTGTAATGTTTCAACACGTGTATAGTGTAGGGGGGGTACAAACTTTATTTCAACACGGGGGGTATGTAGTGTGTAGTGTGTATGTAGTGCAGAAAAAAAAAATACTTTATACAGGAATTTGATCCCAATAAAAAAAAAAAAATTGAAGGGGTTAAAAAAAAAAAAAAAAAAAAGGTCCTGCGCCAAAAATTGAGCACAGATGTTGGTCAGTAACGTCCGTCACTGAACAGCGCTCAAAGGCAACAGGACACCCACAAAAACAACGTGGGTGTAAAAACAAAAAAAAAAACAATTTAAAAAAAAACTGCAGAAAAAAAAATGATATCAACCTGTGCCAAAAATGCTGTTCAGTGATTGTACGTCACTGATCAGCGGCCACAGGACACCCACAAAAGCAACGTGGGTGTAAAAACAAAACCCCACTGCACTCTCCAAAAAAAACAAAAAACTGCAGATCAGTGATGCAGTGATGCACCACTGATTAGCAGTGAGGGGCAGCAGACACACAACCTGACAGGGTATATATATATATAAAAAAAAAACCCTGGACCCCCAAAAAGTTGCTGATTAATTAATTAAAACTGACCAGCACAAAAGGGGGGGCAGCAGAGGGGGCAGCAGTCAGTTGCACACGCAGCACAACATTTGGTGCAACTGACAGGTATATATATAAAAAAAAAAAACCTGGACCCCCAAAAAGTTGCTGATCAGTTAATTAATCAGCACAATCAGCACAAAAGGGGGGGCAGCAGGGGGGGGCAGCAGTCAGTTGCACAGGCAGCACAACCTTTGCTGCAACTGACAGGTATATATATAAAAAAAAACCTCTGCACCCCCAAAAAGTTGCTGATCACCTCAGATATAGTGATCAGCACAAAAGGGGGTGCAGCAGACACAAAATATAGCACTCTCTATCACGCTCTATCACTCTCTATCACTCTCTATCACTCTCTATCACGATCTGTGACTCTATGACACTGCTGCAGCAGCACACACAGAAGTCACAAGATCCAGGAAGTATCCAGCTGCTGGCAGCACGCTACCAGCGGTGATCAGCGGTGATCAGGTAAGTTTCAGGCAAGGATCAGGTATGCAACACACACAGGGAAAGAAAGTATAATGTAGGTGCACTGGAAGTCCTTTTTACGTTACATAAAATTTAACTTTTAATATTCTTACATTAAAATTCGGTGAAATATTAAAACAAATAGAAAGAAATAAAGAGCAGAAATAAGAAAAAAAAAGGCAGCGAGTGGCCGTAGCTCCTCTGTCTCATATGTTCCTATATGTCAAAATATGTATATAATTGTTGTAGCAAATATGTGGTAACTGTAATAAGTGGTAAATTGTACAGGCAGCGAGTGGGAGCACAGCCGGGCACAAGCGCAGCTTGTAGCAGACAGCCGGCTGCTGCTACTACACAAGCCGTATACAACGGGCAAGCGGCAATCAGTGTAGCCGCCTCGCTATATCTCAAAGTGCGGACTCCAACAGCCGCTGTAAGTCCGTTCTAACGGACAGGGATACTATTATAACCAGCACGGCAACAGTATAAGGGCGAAGCGGGGGTGAAAGCCGGCACATATTAGCGGCTATTGTATATGCTTAATTTAACCCCATTCTAAGCAGCCTCATAACACTGTTCTAAGCCGTCACTCCATCCCTCATAATAATTTCTATTGATGCAATAAGAATGAACATGAGATATGTGGGAAATGCACTAAGAGGGTAAAAACAAAGAGTAATAATAAAAAATAAACTTCATTTGACTGTGCCACATACACACAAAAATTGCGGCATCCTCCTAATAAAAATGTTATATGTGGGACCAATAGCCGAATAAAACAAAGTGGTTACAATATGTCAAATTTCTGAAATACAACATACAGGTGCGCAAAGCCATCAATAATATATTTGCACCCATTTTTCGTACCATGGAATCTCTTAATCTCGAATAAAGCAGAGATTGGAAGATTGGTGCCTTCCATACACACCGTCCAATATTAAGTGTAACAACTACAATAAGAAGCTGTTTGGAGTGGGGTAAAAGCTTAAAAATATAAGGCTGAGATATATTTCCCTTAGCTCAACAGCAACAGCGAACTCTGTCTAAATACAATAAAAGGATATCTGAAGGTCTGATACTACCTAGACACCTTCAAACACTGTGGGAGTGGGGTAACAGCTCACTAATTAAAAAGTAGCTAATACCTTAATATCCCCTAACTCAGGCACAGTGTAAAAATCAGAGACAGATGTATACAGGAAACTTTGGGGTTTATTCTAGTTCATTCTTTCTGACAAAATCCTTCTTAGATGGACAAAACCATGTGCACTGCAGGGGGGCAGATGTAACATGTGCAGAGAGAAGAAGGATTTTGTCAGAAAGAATGGACTAGAATTACCCCCTTTGTCTGAGGAGGGTGAAAGCCGAACAGTAAAAAGCGGCGGACAATCTTAATATCCCCCTAGCCTCAACAAGGTTATTTATGACATAATTGGAACACTGTATTCTTAGTCTAAATTACATAATGTTGGGCGAAACAATGTGTTCTTAACACACATTATTATGTATAGGACAATGTATGGACTTTAATACCCATAAGCACCATACATTGGACGATTGGGGGCATATGTACACACTGTTTACCACCCCGATAGTGCTGTTCCCACCTACACAGTAAGACAGACGTCTTCCCACAAAACTGCCCATTAACTTACCCACAACCACATTGTACTAGTGAAATATCACTTATAAAGGAAGATATATTTGTGCTATGACGAATTTTGATAATACACGGAAAAATTTTCCCCTCATTGGGAGGCTTACTGAGCCAAAGTGACAGTCACTGGAGAAGTACAAGTACTGTCACTCTATATTAGGAACATACAGGGATATTGTTAACCTGAAAAATAAGAGACAGAGCCGAGTAGCGGCCATTACATTTTAAATCTTATTTCTGCTCTTTATTTCTTTCTATTTGTTTTAATATTTCACCGAATTTTAATGTAAGAATATTAAAAGTTAAATTTTATGTAACGTAAAAAGGACTTCCAGTGCACCTACATTATACTTTCTTTCCCTGTGTGTGTTGTGTATAGATATACAAGTAGTAGGTAGCACCTCCGACTGTTAAATACATTAAGGATACTTTTTCCATTAGATATCAGTATTTGAGGAGATACAAAAGTCCCACTAATCAAAAAGACTGGTGCGGGTATCACCCTCTCCCCCGTGTCTCTAAGGATCAGGTATGTATCACGACAGATTGGCACGGTGACCGCTCTGCACGCAATTCCAGACCGGAATGGCGTCTGCAGCGCAGTCACCGTTAGTTTAAATCACGCGCCTTGGCTGTGATTGGTCCGTGGGTCCCACGGACCAATCACAGCCTTGGGGGCAGGTGGGGTGAGGTGTCGTCGTCACCGATGACCCCCTCATGCCCCCTGACGCCCGGCGGTGATTGACACCTGTGTTACCGAGCGTCTGATTCGCCGGTAACACAGGAAAACGCTGTGAATGGCTGTTCACACTGAACAGCCAATCACAGCGATCGCCGACGGGGGGGCGGCATCGCAGCCCCCCCTGGGCATGCAGGGACATGTCTGCTGTCAGGGACAGCAGACATCGTCCCTCTGTCACTGCGTCTCGAGACGCAGTGGCACTTTGAAGTCATGACGTATATATACGTCATGTGTCGGGAAGTACATCCCGGCCATGACGTATATATACGTCAAATGTCGGGAAGGGGTTAAACACATTAAACACCATTGGTTGTGAGGAGTATAATCATAGATGCTTTCAACATTAACTGCACAGTGGAAGTAGTTAAATATTAACATCCACTCTTTACTGGGATTTAAACAGGTATGCAATAGGTCTTCCAAAATTTTGGACAGAGGGCCTTATTCTGGTTCACTCGTTCGGATACGCGTTTGCACGTATAGGACCGAACAAACCGCACGCCCACACAGTGAGCGAAGACACGCCTACAAGGCCACCGCATCCATTCGGACAGACTACCACATAAGAGGGAGTGGCGTGGTTCTGCATGAACACCACCGTGTGCGGATGGAACTCACAAAGTTTGCACGGTCTTTCTGCGTCCAAGCGGGCGAACAGCCGACCAAACACCCTCTGGTGGAGCTTTACACGGGCCTTCACGAATCCGCACAGACCTCATGCTTCTAACCCAATAAACAATTATCCAAAGTGTATGTCCTTTATTACTTTTAATTAAAAAAATTTCAACCCCAATCGCACTTTGCATTAACACTTTCAATGTATTTTTAGAATGAGGCATATTTCCTAACTACCTGCGTTTATGTGTCCCACAATGTGCCAGACTACAATATAATGGTCAATCAACATGTTATATATTTGTATAACTGCCATAGACTGCCATAGATGTCTACCCATTATGGGTAATTATATATATATATATATATATATATATATATATATATATATATATATATATATAATCAAGGAGGTTGGCGACCTCCTTGCTGCTGCCAGCAAATAATGGCGTACTTTGGCCAGAGTCCTTTGCATCGCCTGGTGAACTTGGGTCATGTGATCTGTTTGCATGAGAAATGGTTTGTAAATGTTTAAATTAAAAAAATAATTATAATAACAATAAAAAACATTATTCCTAGCACCTCCATAGAGTTTTTCCTATTTAAAGGTAATAAGTAGCACTTGCGTACTCAATAGCACTTTGTGTACTCAATAGCACGAACGGCTTTTTTTTGTACTCTGCTGTAACAGTTACAGCTACAAGTGATAGCAATATAAGTTTAATGGGGACAGATAAAAGCTCCTCCCTAAGTTCTTGGATGCAAAAACACTGTCTTTAGCCTCTCTATACAGTATTTCCTATTTGCGGTACTCAGTAGTAATGAGCTACAGTAGGTGGACAATTGGAGGGGACCCTAACTACGGATGCTTGCCGCTTCCCTTACTGATGTCATATAAACTAGTCTCCTCTTTCATATGGTACCAGTCTCAAGTCTCTAGGACACATAGAACCGGAGATATCAGGGTGCAAAGTAGACACATTTTTCCCCAATGACTAGAATTAACCCTTTAATTCAGACACTCCGTCAATCATGAGACGCTACAGCGTCTTAGACACTTCCATTGTGGTTTAGTGTTGAAGGTATTGTATTCAGCCCACCCCAAGCCCTGCCTCCCTTCCCCTTCCTAGAAGGACTTTTCACAGAGAATGCAATGGAAGAGGCTGATTCAGTCAATCTTGCTGGGGAAGGCACTATACAAACACTTTGCATTACACGACATGCTCTATGGTTCTTGTGCACGGACTCACATAAAAAGGCTTTTATGAAAACTATTTTTTTTTTATGAATACCAAGTGTATCCTCCAGCTCCTTTCCAGAAGTGCCACTTAAAATAAAATATTATAATACATTGTTGATGCATTTAAAGGAATACATTGGTGGCAGTGGGCATATAAAAATATAAACATTGGTGGCCAGCTGTGTGCGTTGTCATCTGATTCTATGGGGGACGGCCAAGGATGGTGCACCGGAGCGCCCCCAGGTTGGGGGGGGGGGCTGTGATGGGACCGCCACCTTGCTCCACGGGGGAATTATGCAGCCGCATCGCTCCAAGGGAGGGAAGGGGCTGGTGGGTGATGCGGTTGGCGCTGCATGGCTCCACTGGGGGGGGGGGAGAGGCCGGCGGGTGATGCGGTGAGGGCTGCTGCGTTGCTCCCCGGGGGTAGCGGGTGATGTGGCGATGGCCGCCGAGTCAGGGGAGGGGGGTGTTGCGCCCCGTTCTAGTACGCGCATGCCATTTAAATAAATACATAGGTGGGCAGTTTGCATTTAAATAAATATACATTGGTGGCAGTGGGCATATAAATGTATAAACATGGGTGGGCAGTGTTGGCGGTAACTTATACATTGCTGGTCTGTGCCAGCAATGCATAAATTAGCGCCAACACTGCCCACCAATGTATATTTTGTTATTGCGCAGGCCAGCAATGTATCCATTACCGCCATCACTGTCCACCAATGTTCATATATTTATATGCCCACAGCCACCAATGTTCATATATTTATATGCCCACTGCCACCAATGTATATATGCAACCCTTGGAATTCAAACCCAGCCCATTTATAATGAAAGATTTTCAGCAAAGTCTTTCTCCTCCTGAAAATCCCTTGCTCTTAAATTGGTAAAAATATATATGTATGTACCCCTTTAAATTGGATGGTCTGTGTATCACAGGTGCCAGAAATGCACTACGGATGTATGTCAACCGTTGATGGTTTTCGAATCTTAGTCGAATAGCAAAGGAATCTCACTGTGTGTACACACCATAAGATTTGATTGCTATGCAATCTTTGCTAGCTCATGTACTATTTACATACAATTCATACCATCTACATTCAATCTGCACTATATAGTCATTGCTGCACTATCTATTTGGATTTAAGCTGAATGGGAGCGTGCATCATCATTGAATCGGGATAGAAAGCTTAAAAACGGTAAGAAAGCTAAAGAAACGGGGTCCCGACAGGCATTTACCCGACGTCGGGATCCTAATTCGACTTTGACTATATAGTCAAAATCAAGGGTGAAATTTAATAGGATGAGAGATTCATAAAGTGAGAGCGTTGGTAAAAAAAACTAAATTTTAAAGCGGCAATCATTTACACTGCAAAATCAAACTGATTTTGCAGTGTAAATGATTGCCGCTTTTAAAAAAAACTGGAGATTTCTTACCGATGCCCCTTTCCCACTGCAGGCTTTACACGGTAAAATGCCGTTTTTTTAGCCTTTTTAAACGGCTAGAGCTGCAGTGGGAAAGCTCCAGGTTGCTTTACACGGGTAACAAATACCGGTTTTTGTTACCCGTGTAAAAAGCAGTGTTTTTAACGTGTAAGAGCCGTTTTTTCGGCAGTGGGAAAGGGGTAGCCCTTTACCCGTTAAAAAAAAAACCGGCATGGGGTCCCCCCCCCACTGCCGTAACCAGCACCAGGCTGAAGGAGCCGGGGCTGGTATTAAAAAAATCAGGAAACCCGACAAATAGGGGTTCCCTGATTTTTTACAACCAGCCCCAGGCTCCAGGTCCGGGGCTGGTTCCCAAAATACGGGGGACAAAATGACTAGGGGTCCCCCGTATTTTAAGAACCAGCCCCAGGCACAACCAGCCAGCAGGGTAATGCCACAGCCGGGGGACACTTATTATATAAGTTCCCGCGGCCAAAGCATTAACCCTACCGACCAGTCAGCCTGGCCAGGGGCCCTGGGGGAGTGGGGACCCCCCCAATAAAGGGGTCCCCCCCTCCAGGACTTACCTGACCAGGCTGAAGCCTGGTGCTGTCCTCGATGCCCCTGGGCGGTGGGCATCGAGCTGATGGTATGGTGTAAAAAATAGAATAAAAACCATTGTCTTTTACTGGTGAACTATGAGTCCCAGCAAGCCTCCCCCGCAAGCTGGGACTTGGAGAACCACAAGTCCCAGCCTGCGGGGCATTAAAGGGCCCGCTGGGTCTTGTAGTTCCACAGTAAAAGAAAGAGTTAAATAAACACACTGACACACGTGAAAAATAAAAGTTTAATACATACATAACACATACATACTGATACTTACCTATCTTGAGCCCGTAGGTAGCCCTGGTCCGAAGAAATCCATTTGGGAAGCTGTGGAAGGAAACCATACTCACCTGTCCCAGCGCGACGTAGTCCAGGTAAGTTCTTTGCAAAAAAAACAAACCGAACACCCGAACCAAGCGGACAGCTGAGAGCCGCACGGTGTTTACATCGCAGGCTGGGACTGGTGGTTCTCCAAGTCCCAGCTTGCGGGGGAGGCTTGCTGGGACTCATAGTTCACCAGTAAAAGACAATGGTTTTTATTCTATTTTTTACACCATACCATCAGCTCGATGCCCACCGCCCAGGGGCATCGAAGACAGCACCAGGCTTCAGCCTGGTCAGGTAAGTCCTTGAGGGGGGGGACCCCTTTATTGGGGGGGTCCCCACTCCCCCAGGGCCCCTGGCCAGGCTGACTGGTCGGTAGGGTTAATGCTTTGGCCGCGGGAACTTATATAATAAGTGTCCCCCGGCTGTGGCATTACCCTGCTGGCTGGTTGTGCCTGGGGCTGGTTCTTAAAATACGGGGGACCCCTAGTCATTTTGTCCCCCGTATTTTGGGAACCAGCCCCGGACCTGGAGCCTGGGGCTGGTTGTAAAAAATCAGGGAACCCCTATTTGTCGGGTTTCCTGATTTTTTATTACCAGCCCCGGCTCTTTCAGCCTGGTGCTGGTTACGGCAGTGGGGGGGACCCCACGCCGTTTTTTTTTTTAAATCCCCCCCCCCCTATCTTTACACTGCTTAAACGGGTTTTTAAACGGGTAAGTGTGAATGTGACAAAAACAGCTTTTAAACGGTAATTTACCGTTTAAAAGCTGCAGTGGGAAAGAGTCTTTATGGCTCTTACCCGTTTAAAGACCCGTTTAAAAAAAACGGGTCATTACCCGTGTAGGCAGTGGGAAAGCAGCACAAATCTCATCTGAATCTGAATCTCTCATCTTATTACATTTCACCCCAAATGTCAAATTCTACCGTGTGTACACAGCATAACTCGTACTTGCACAGAGTAGAAAAATTATTAGATGGTTTGTGAATTGGAGTATGAATTTGTGAGTGAATAACGAACGATTTGCAATTCTCATGCACATTTACACAGGGTAGGTTTTCTTTCTGTATAAGTGGCAGCTACTGCAGCTTAGTAGTGGCATCTACTAAGGAGGTAAGGAGAACGTCACTAGCATGACTTTAGGATTGATCCTGCTAAAACTTCAAGTTTCCAGGTTTGATAAAAAAAAAACATATTGCGATATGTTGCCTGCAAACATCGATCTGTTTGAAACCATGGGTGATATTTAATAGGAGAGATTCAGAAAGTGAGAATTTTTTTAAAAGTGGCAACCATTTACACTGCTTAACCAGTCTGGATTTTCAGTGTAAATGATTGACTCTTTAAAAAAAAACCTGGCGATTTCTCACCAAATCTCTCACTTTATGAATCTCTCAATCTATTAAATCTCACTCAATGTATACGCTACACCACTGCCTGTGCATTTATGATATTGCTATACCTGTACCTTAATATTACTAAAGAAAAAAAAAATTAAAAAATAAACTTTGAATCAATATAATACGAAGCTCACATGACTGGGTAGTCCGGCTTCTGTCCCCTTAACATACACTTATTTTGACACTGATTTCTGAGCCTTCCTGCCAGGAAATCAGCGCTCTGCTGTCACCCCGCCGGAGCAGCGGCCACAGTACTAGCACGCGTATCACTCACTGGACAATGACATCATAACGCACACATGGGAGTGGGCGGGAGCTGCGTGCGTTGTGTGTCTGCGGTTGCCATGGCTACCCGGTACACACGCCGCAACAGAGACACATCGGGAGGGTGTGATGCGAATAGCGGGCGGCACAGAGGGACATAAATCACGACCCCGGAGACTGCGCCACTGCTTTGCGTCTGACGCTGGGATTGTGCTGTAGTTGATGACACACGAGTGTTGTAGTAGGTGTGTTACATGCTTATATGTCTACTCTACACAGTTAGTTACCTGTAGTGACGCTGCTCGTGTGTGTGTGTGTGTGTGTGTGTGTGTGTGTTTGTGTGTGTTTTGCACAGGCTTCCTAGTATCAAACAGGTCTAAATCTGATGTTTACAGGTTTACATTTCTAATAATCCCACTACCAGGTAACCACATGAAACCTTTAGTAATACCTTTGTTTGAAGCTAGGCACCATAAGTCAACAGTAAATAGCAGTGGCGTAGGTACAAAAAATTGGATTTTTTGGCACCCCCCTCAAGAAACGTTATCCCCCCCTGCCTTACCCGCTGCCGCTTGCCGACGCTGCCTATATAACCGGGACACGCATATCTACTCTGCGGTCCCCACGCTCCTTCTCCTCGGCAGTGGGTAAGGCAGGGGGGTTAACTTTTCTCTAGGTGGGGGTGGGGGAAGCAGTGGAAAAGGCAGGCAGCAGCGGAACAATAGCCCCGCAGAACCCCGGTGTCCACACTTTACTCAGCGCCACCCCGCCGCTGCGGGGCTATTGTTACGCCACTGGTAAATAGGTCTATATGATCGGCATTGACGTCACTAAAGCAATAGTCAACACATGAAAAGGAAAGTGACAGTTAGGGACTGATTTGCTGGTGCAATATCACTCTCTTTTTTATCACTTTTCAAGCTTAGTATATCTGGCCCGAGATTCTTTTTATTTATTTATTTTAATAATATTTGGGATCTATGTACAGAGAGAGTGCAACACATTGCTGTGCATGGCTAAAGGCTCCAAATAGTTTTTTACAGTATTTAAGGCAGTGGCGTAACAATAGCCCCGCAGCCCCCGCAGCGGTGGGGAGGCGCTGAGTAAAGTGTGGGTGCCGGGGGTCTGCGGGGCTATCGTTCCGCTCCTGCCTGCCTGTACCACTGCTGCCCCCACCCAGAGAAAAGTTAACCCCCGCCTGCTTTACCCGCTGCCGCTTGCCGACGCATCCCTGCCTGTAACCGGGACACGCATATCTACTCTGCGGTCCCAGTGCTCCTGCTCGCTCGGCTCCTGCTATTGTAAAAAAAATCTCCTACACAAAATGTCTGCCACCTTACAGCAGACCATTTTTTTGGGTGCTAGAGGAGGCCTCCTCTAGCATCCAAAAAAACCTGTCTGCTATAAGGTGGCAGACATTTTGTGTAGGAGATTTTTTTTTACAATAGCAGGAGCTACGCCACTGTTTTAAGGTAAGCACTGGGTGGCTAGCCAGTCAAATGTCCAGGTGCCCACAAGGTCCACCCCCAAATCAGTCTTTAAATACTGTAGAGGAAATACATGATTTGACAATTACTTTCTGTATACACAGTACTATTAAGTTACTCTTCAGTAAAAGAGCAACGCAGTACGAGTCCCCCTTTTAATACAAAAATTGGAATCAAAATGTTCCTATACAAGATGAGTTGGGTGGCAGGGACTCTGTCATGATCTACAGTAATTAGGAAAATAGAGGCAGCCTAAATACTGGGAGTCAGATAGAGAATGGTACAGGTTCCCAAGGAAATCCAAAATAATTATGTGAAGATGCTCTTGCAATGAGGAAATTGTGGTGACAATCCACCCTTATGCTGGGCACATATAAGACGATTCCCAGAGCCGCAATGCTGTGGAAGAACGATATTGACAGTACACATCTCGGTCAGTGACATCACCCGCCCCCTGTTCCATACATTTAGTCGCTGACAAGATTGTCAGATTGGCATGTGCATTGTTAACAATATTGATTGTACCCACTAGACTATATATACGCGCTATCGTGATCAATATTTTCCATATTGCTGATGATATATCCCCCAGTGTATACCCATCTTTAATATGAGCTAACATCCATGCATCCACTTGTTATTAATTATTATTTATGTTTTGTGTTTCAGAATAAAATGAGTATTTTGCCAGCTTTACCAAGACAAGGCCATCAGCGCCTTCCCAGCCATGTGCAGCCAAAGTCTGTTCCTTCCAAAAATCCTGGTGAAGTAAGACCCCGGTATGTTCCTTCTTCCACCTACTCAGTCATTGTTAGTTTATCTTTATGCTTTTGACTTTGCACATGCAAATATTCCTGTTACAGAAATAATCATTTCCATGAAATGTAGTGGGTGTAATGCCCTGTACACATGGTGCGATTCTGACCAAATTTATATTTGATTTTGACTATACTGTATAGTCAAATTCGAATAAAAATCAAATGAGCTGCATTGATGCCAATTAGATCCCGATGCGCTGCCCCATTTAGTGGAATTCTTACAAAAAAAATAGGCTGTGCAGGCAAGACTATATAGTACAGATCTGTATTACAGCCACTCCCTCCCTCCCCAGCAACGCGCCAGATTTCAGTTTCTTGTGGCTGGGCGGGAGTGGATGCTCGCACTTCCATAGCCGAGAATATGGCGTTCGAGCATCTCCAGATGGCGCAGGTTAGCGGATGGCAGGATGGGAGCCGCTCATATGAGAGCGGCTCCATCTGTATATAGTTAAAATCAAATGCGTTTTTCTTGCCGTGTGATTCGGTTGAACCAGGATCCGCGTGCAAGGCAATCGCACCGTGTGTACACACCTTTTATACCAGGGTTGCCGACCCTCCCGGAATTTCCGGGAGTCTCCCGAAAATCGCTGTCCCCCGAGTCGTGGCATTAAAATGCCGCAATCCTCGGGTCTCAAAGGAGGGGGCGGAGCTAAAATGACACAATCACGTCATTTTAGCCCAGCCCCCTCCACAGAGATCCCTGAATTCGCTGGTTTAACAGCATGGGGGCAGGGCTTAGTGTTGTCACACTTAAGTCCCGCCCCCGAGCGGCTACTGAAACTCTCCTCTCCGGGCTTCTCCCGGAGAGGAAAATAAGAAGGTCGGCAACCCTGTTTTATACATGTCTAAAAAAATAAGTTAGAATGATTACTGACTTTGAAATAAACTGTTGTAATGATCTTTTTGTTATTTTCCTGATGCACGTGGTACCGTTTCCTTTTTGGACTACTAGAAAGCTGCCTTCTGCATGCTGGTGCTGCAGGCATTAGCATAGAACTGACAGCAGGAAATGTAGCAAACAGATTAATAAATGTATAATTATGTCTGCAACAAATATCAGGCCCGATTGTTTAGGTTATGTGGTTGCCGGCATCAGAGAGAGTTCTTCTCCGTTTCCCAGCATCCCCTGTGTAATCATTTTGAAACTTTCCTGTGCTTTCATCAATTTCACATGCTACAACATATTATCCCAGCCATACGCTGTTATTTGTCACCTCATTTTGTTTAACATTAGTTTTACGGATACTGTATAGTGGGTCAACAGTGACTAGGTCGACCACTAATGGTCCACAGTGACAAGGTCGACATTGGCAGAAGGTCAACACAACCTTAAGGTCGACATGGATATGGTCGACGCTCAAAAGCTCAACATGAGTTTTTCACTTTTTTGGTGTCCTTTTTGGTGACATATGTCGACATGGAAACCGTTTAAGTGTACCGCGTCCCCTCGCATGGCTCGCTGCACTCGGGTACACTATTATAATCTCACTCTATGCCCACTTGGATAGTAAAGTATTAACCAAGTCTGTCTACACCCAAAAAAGTGAAAAAAACTAGTGCCGACCATGTCAATGTTAACCATAAGCTTGTGTCGACCTTCTTTTAATTCCGACCTATTGTATGTCGACCATTTTCTGGTGTTGACCTAGTCAATGTTGACCACAGATGGAGTGACTCTCAGACAGCTCGGGGAGTCGCCAGATTCCCTAGCTGGCAGAGAGGCTCTCCATCTGACGGGGACGTGAGAGTGTCCCGGTCACACGGCGGCGGGGAGCGGAATCACTGCCCGTCTCCGCTTCAGGGAGATGGGCAGGGTTAGGGGGAAGTGCAGGCAGATTCATTATCTATCAGTGGCATTAGCATATTTTCACACGCCAACATCTACAAAAAACGTAGCTGCGGCAGCACTAGCATATGACCATGAATCAGGCCCATAGTTCCAAATGCATAAGCTTATGATTCCACTCATTTTTCCCCAAACTCATTTTTCCTGCAATTTATTTATTCATTCATATGTTCCTGCTTTATACATGCACCCATCAGCGGTAATATTAAAACCACTGACAGGTGAAGTGAATAACATTGATGATCTTATTACAATGGCACCTGTCAAGGGGTGGAATGTATAAGGCAGCAAGTGAACAGAAATTTCTAGAAGTTGATGTGTTGGAAGCAAGAAATGTGGGTAGATGTAAGGATCTGAGAGATTTTGACACAGACAAAATTTTGATTACTAGGTCAGAACATCTCCAAAAGGGCAGGTCTTTTGGGGGTGTTCCCGTTATGCAGTGGCTAATACCTACCAAAAGTGGTCCAAAGAAGGCAACCAATGAACTGGTGACAGGGTCATGGACATTCAAACCTTTTATGTGCTTAGAGAAGTGAAAGCTAGCTCATCTGGTATAATTGCACATAAGAGTGACTGGCACAAATTGCTGAAAAAGTTAATGCTGGCTATGAAAGGTGTCAGAATACACAGTGTACAGAGCTTGGGTACGGAGCTGCAAATCTACAGAATGGCTAGAGTGCCTATGATGACCCCTTTTCCCCTTATAAAGCATCTACAGTTGGCAAGTGAGCATCAGACCTGGATCATGGAGCAATGAAAAAAGATGTTCTGGTCTGGCCACTTTTTATTTTTTCTATGACTGGTGCATGTGTGTCCTTTACCTGGGTATGAAATGGCACCACGTTCAGTGTGGGAAGAAGGCAAACCAGCTGAGTCCTTGACAATGTTTTGATATGAAAACTTGAGTTCTGCCATTTCTTGTGTATGTTACTTAAAAACATTTCGCCTATATAAACATTGTTGCAGACCAAGTACCCCCTTTTATGGAAAAGCCAGCTGTTTCAGCAGGATAATATGACTTGTCACCTTGCAAAATTGTCCAAAGATGGTTTGAGAAACATGACATAGTGTTTAAGGTGTTGACTTGGCCTCCAAAGTCCCAGATCTTAATCCGATCGAGCATCTCTGGGATGTAGTGGAAAAACAAGTCCGAGCCATTGAGGCACCACCTCACAACTTACAGGATTTAAGGACTCTGCTGCTAATGTCTTGTCAATGTGTACAGTGATGTAACGTCATGTCACGGAAATAGGTTTGGTTTTGGTGCACAGCTGTTCTGGCTGGCCAAGCATGTCCACCACAGGTAGCGCACAAAAATTAAACCTGTTCTGACATGACGATATCACTGTACACCTCAACAAGTTGGCAATGCCTTTTGGATGCACTACGCACTTCAATGTTTGACACATGATTTCGCCAACCCTGCCATCTTGCAACCGATGTAGGAGGAGGCAGACTAATGGCCGTGAGGGGAAGCAGTGGTCCATCCGCTCTTGAGAGAAAGTAGAAAGATATAGAGAACATTACACATTATTACTATAGTTATTGATCCACTACCGTATAAATAATTATAAAGGCTGGCTTAATTTAAGTAGATACATCTAGTATACAGTAGTAAGTGTTTGAATACACTGAAAATTTTATAAAAATATTTTTTTATTTCTTTTTAAAGAATATAATAATTAATATGGAATCAATAATGTAAATGGGGTGAATATTTTTCTTTACATACCAACTCACCTTGGAAGCCACTAACTGATGGCAAAGTGAGTTTCACGATACTGCTACATAAAATATTTTTTTATATTTCAATTTTTTTATAGTCTTATCGACTTTACAGTATCATGAAGTGTTCATTGTTTGTTATTCTTATTCCTTTAAAAAAATAGTATTTCTGCAAATGTTTCAGTATATTTAACGATTTATTTCAAATCTGTAGATTTATATATTTCAAGACAAATGTGTTAAGTGCACATATGATATTAAATTATTTTTACTTACTGTTCTTTAGTTTTTATTGTTTACTCTACATTGCATCATCAGTGGTCTGGTCAGAGGTTACTGCCAATCACCTACAGTTCTCTGGTATTTAGCTGTGTGTATTTTTCCAGCAAGTGTCCTCTTAAGTCCACAGATGCTACCGAGTCATACATTTAAAGATAAATGTACTGTAGGCATACGTAGTAAGTTGACTAAGAAAGCACAGTATACATGCACTGACATGTAGTATGGTTCTGGAAAGGTACATGTATTGCAGAGAACATAAATATTACACTGCTATGTGTTTATTAATATAGTCTTCATGTGGCAGGAATGAGAAAGTGTTAAATATTAGTTTACTGCTTGACGGCTGCAGTTTTACATCTCCTTTGCGGGAGGTGTGTTAATGAGTCGGATGTTCTGTTATCTGTGCATTCAAAGCTTGAAGAAATGCTTATAAGTCACTAACATTTGATAAATCACGAAAACTCTATTGTTAAATATCAGGTTTTGGTTAATAATAAAAAATCTGCTCTCATAACAAAAAGTAAATGCTTACTGTATATTGCAGTTTAATGAATTTACTATACATGTTCATATTTTAAATATTGCAAAAAGACATTTAGAAATAAATGATAGACATTTTAATAATATGTACTTTTTAAAACTGCAGTACATAATTCCTTCTACTTTTGTGAAGCTTTAATTGCATATCTCTCGTTTCCGTCTTCATGATATTCCCCTTCCTTTATTTTAATTCAGGAATCACTTGATCAGGGACAAAGATGTCAAAGATCATCAACAGCAGAAGAATATCAAAGAGCTTTCTAAGGAGGAAACCGCTATGTAAGTTTCCTTTACATTAGACATATATTTTTTTAGTTGGCTGAAGGAATTACAGTTGTAACCGAGTTTGAGTATTGTTTAGTTTTTGCTGGTGATATTGTTCAACTGTTCTGTTAATTCAAAGTTGTTTCTTGTAAAGTATCATTTTCAAATTTGCTTTAATTTAAAAGTGTAGAAATAATTTAATAACATTGTGGTATGAACAATAAATTATTATGGCACATCGTAGTATGTAACACGCAATATTTATTTTAAATACAATAAAAGCTTAAATTTATATACGTAGAATTTATTCGGTAGAAATGATCTTCTTGATCCCCTAATTTTCCAATACAATTCACTGGACCTAATTCCCTGATTATTCAGATTTGTTTTTTAATGCGTTTTTCAGCACAAATTTTACCCATAAATGTATCTTATAGATGTACATTAGTTGGTCTGTGCCACTGATAAATTAGGTTTTGCTCATTCATTAAACCGTACATTTCTTTTATTCTTTTCAGACAAATGTAATTGTGCAAATATATATATTTTTCTTGATAATCCATATGTTGGTGGTTTACGTTTTGGAATAAACTTTCACAATCACAGAGGACAGTTGCAAATGACCTCGTATTATCTTATTTTCTGTTAAGTTTATTGTTTTTCTTTTGTTTTACACTTTTCTATGTGGTCCCTTTACAAATGGAGGTTTTAATGAACATTTATTTCCTTTGTTTTTATGAAGAAACAGTATAACTAATGGCTCTTATTGATATTGTGTAAAATATCTATTTCCTTGAAAGAGTTATTATACATAGCATGTTAGCTATATATATATATATATATATATATATATATATATATATCTTTATCAATATTTGTTTATTTTACATGTCCATTTTACCTGTTAGAGAGCTGTGTTTTGTTTTTACTAAGGCTTTATTTTAATATCATTTGTGTTGCTATTAACCATGCACTATACCTGTTGCGAAAGGCATTGGATTCTGCAGTTATATACTTACTGCATGGAGATTTAGTAATTCGTCATAAAAAGGTTAAAAAAAGTTCTAATGAAGTCCTGCACATTATGTACAACTTCACTTTCTAAACTCTGTAAAAGAAACTTTCATATTTAATGGGAAATCATGAATTATTCCATTTATTATCCTCATCCTCCTTTCAAAGACATGATCTGGATAAAAGGCGGGGTGAATAATTTAGAAAAAAAATGAAATGCATTTTTAATGTGAAGGTGCAAACTACAGATTCTCATGACTATTAGCGAGTGCAGAGGAAACAGAATTTTACTTGCAAAACCTCATCAAACCTTAAATTACATGACATAGTTCTGTAATAAAATGTAGAAGAAATAAAAGTTTTTCTGTGCAAGTTGTTTTTATTCTATAAAGTTTAAAAGTTTTGTGTTTCTTGAACACAGCATTTCTACATTAGTTCATGAATTTTCCACTAGAGGTGCAGTTTATTTTTTCATTAAAATAAAAAAAATTCTTAAGCTGTTATTCTTGCTATGGGCCTGATTCAGGTCCCGACACAAAAGCGGCACATGCCGCAATGTACCAATGTTCGGTTCTTTGTGCATGCGCCGGAACCATACTGCAGACAGGTCTGCAACATCGTTCACTTTGCGGCATCAGACTGTTAGTGATTGATAGTCTGTTTGCAGACAGGTAGGGGGTGCATGTAGGATGGAGCTTTCCTGGCCTCTTTGTAGCAGATGCAGCGACCCTATGGGTCATGCTGCCAACCAATGGTGACAGAGAAGATCTGATACTATGTAATGGTGACAGAGAAGATCCGATACTATGTCCTATGATGCTCCTTGGATCAGTAATACAGCAGGAGGCCTGACGCTTAAATATTTGAATTTACCGTTCCATGGGACACATTGCAGGGAATTCCATTGCTGGCAAAAGGTGTGGATTACTGTTGCCATGGCATGTAAATGCTGGCAACCCATCTTGCGCCGTTGACCATGCGACCAAGTGACTAAATCTGTAGGGTAGCAAGCACTTGTGAGAGATCCTGCTGCTGTGCTGAATCTATGCGGCAGACACCACACTTTTTGTTTTTGGAAACTCACACAAAAGTGTGTGCTGCACAATAAGGTAACAAGCACCTTTGTGCAAATTGGTCATTCATTCCATGGATGAAGGGTGCGCAGTGGGGTTCTCCATAGAAGTTTGCACACTTCGTCTGGAATTGAATCTTTCCCTAAGGCTTTCCCTAGGAATCTGCAAGTTCATGCTACAGGCAGGGTTAAACCTTTACATTCTTCTGCACACACAGCACATCTTCACAGATGAGCCACATGGGTATGCTTATTTAGCTTAGGAGGAGGTACAGTATAAGTAGATGGTTTTATTTTGGGAGTGGGGTGACTAATGCCATATTAGTTATATATTTTTTCTTGGTGAGATAGCTGGAACAATAGACTTCTGACTGTAAACATCCTGATATCTTAATAAACAGCAGTACACATTACCCTGTCTCAGCACGGTGTTGTCATCAATTATTACTTTTTGCAACAAGTGGTATCATTGTGGGATTTGTTAAGGACAGTAATGCTGCCCATACACTTGTGAGATATTGTATACAATCCTTCGATTTCGACCTCATCTGGCCGAGAAATCGAATGATTGGATGCACAAAATGTGTACCATTCGACGCAATGTGCCGCCACGCCGCTCGAATGTCACGCCGCTCGAAGTTCTCCTTTGAATATTTGCTACTACCACCAAGATCTGCGTATGCTGCACATAATATTTCTCGAATTGTACGTGCGGTCGAATGCTGTTTTGTGCGCATGCGATTTTTCTAAACGGCGACGTGCGATTCTTGAAGAGTTCTGGTCACTTCCTGGCCCCCCCTCTTTTTTTTATCGAACAATGCATTCGATAAATTGCATGATCGAATGCACTAAAATGCTTTTTTCATGCGATTTATCGAATGCTGAGCTTCAAGGGAAATCGAACCCGAGATCGCATCGAATGCTATCGGACAAGTGTATGGGCAGCATAAGATCTTGCTGGCCACCCAGCCAACAGATCCAGGGTGGGTCTTGCAGACCTTAATTACAAAGTTTTCTGTGAAGTGCTGTTTGAAAACAGATAATTTGCCTGCATATGAAAAATGGAAGGGAGGGCAGGGTTTGCTCAAATAAAAGTCTTGTGTGTAGGCTGTCCTTGGAGTGAAAGAAGCTGTTGTAAATTTGTTCAAATATTTCTTTAAACCAAGTGTTTATGGTGCAGCAGAGAAAGCGTTAAGAGGACAAATGTGTTTTCTGCTTAAAGATCACACTTAGGGGCCCATTTATTAAGGATTGCATTTACAATTTACAATGCAGTCAGCCGGCACGGTGGGGCCCGGCTACAATGGGCTACCGCCATCTCAGAATGGAGGTAGCCTAAGGACCTGAAGTGATGCTGCCCGATATTGCTACATTGTGCAGCTTCGCATCCCCTATAGTAACCTATGAGGGGGATGTGGCCGGTGGTGCCGGAGGGATCACAGCAGGGATTGGAGATTCCTGCTGCAGTCCCTCCTGATACATCTCTGTGATACTTAACAATTGCGGCTACCCCCCGGATTCGTGGATTTAGTCGCAAGTATTAAATGATAAATGGCTCACAGACAATGTCTGGGTAGACAGTCAAAAATGTCAACATGAAAATTATTGACACACAAGAAGGTCGACATGTGTTTTCCCAAAATTTCCTTTTTTTTGTTGCAAAAGCGCAGTAGTAGCAGTGCGAGGAGCCTAGCTCGGAACATGGTAAACAAAGCGAGCTACACTACACTTGGGGGTCCAGGTGCTCAGGTGTCATCTATGAACCGAAAGAAACCCCTGAAAACTCATGTCAACCATGTTGACCTTTTGCTTGTGTTTGCTTTTGTCAATGTCGACATAGTGCATGTCAACTTTTATTCAGTGTCAACCCATTGACTGTCTACTAAGAGATTATCAAGGCAAAATGAACTGTTGTACAGATGTAACATGGGGAGTTTGTTCCCGGCATGTGAGTCTGTGCCCAGTGGGGCTCAAACCCAGTGGGGGGGGGGGGGCTGCCCTGGGGAGGTCTACGGCTGTGTTAGTGTAGTATCTGAATAGACAAAGGGATGAGTTGGTTGTTTTACATAGATCATTCTCACCCTCATAACCATTAACCCCTCTCAGAGGGTCCCTGCCTTAATACAGGCTATGCAGGACACTTCACAGAGTGTCCACAAAATAAATGCTTTTATAGAGCAGTTTTGCAAACTCCTTAGGTCTTCGGGCTCTATTTCACCCTCACAGGGTGAACCTGCCTTTGTACAAGCATTGCAGGATACTGCTCATGGGATTCACAAGTTTAATGCCCTCATGGAGCAGTTTACTAAAGAGTCTGAGGTTTCTCCCAGACACTCTTTGAGGAGTATTCAATGTTTTTTGAGAGTCTGGCTCACCGCTCACTGTTCTGTGTCCCTGTGATCTTGCTGAAGTGCTCGACACTTATTCTTATCTCCTCATTTCTGACTTCCTCAGTATTCAACTTGTGGCCAGCTCGCCGGCCCCTTTTGCGAACTTAGCATAATTATGCGAGTTCAAATGGGAGTGCTGTAACTGGAGACATCTGCTTTCTCCTGCTCTCCACGTGAGCTGATCAGACTGGGATATGAGCAGGGTATTCATCTCAGCAGCGTGTTCCTCGCATTTGTGGACTTGTATTTTTTTACAAAGGTTTAGAAAGGTTAATGTTTTGTTCAGTATTTATTTTACAACAAATGGCTGTGTGACTATTTTAATTGGGTTTGTGCAGACGGGTGTATTTTGTTCTGTTTGGCCTTTATCCTTGTGTTGTGCTTTTAGCATTGTTTCTTTGCCCTGTGTTTTTATTTAATTTATTTTATAATTGTTAGCGTGTTTAAAAGCCTGTTTGGGGGTTAGGTGAGGAAGAAGAGAGGAAGCATGGGAAATTACTAGGAGCATTCCAAAATGATTTCTTATTGGTTACCATTAAAATAACTTATTAAATTCCAAATAAATTAATATAGAAGTACAGCATTATGGCACTTGCAATAAATACATTAGAGTACATTTTTTTAAATTTATAAGCCATAAAAAACAAAAAAAATAACAACTTTAACAAAGATAGCCCTACAGTTCACCTAAAAAAGATGCCGAGGGAAAAATGGAGAACATCTCTAAAAAAAGAAACCAGCAGGACTCGCAATTTGTGCATTGAATACACTTTTTGAGAGAGACACTAAAATCCCCATTGAACAGACATGGGGAGAAGTGCAGGGTGAACTGAGTTAGCTTCGCAAAATATTTTTGGAGAAGCAACAGAGCTGAATACAGGGAAGCACAAAATAGGAGAGAAAAATTCACTACTCTCCAAAAAACATGCACACTCACCGTTATTTAGGCAACATAGGAGCATTGAATACATGCCTTTATCTTTCCCTCCTATCCTGAATATAGATTCATATAGAGTGTGGGGCAGATATGTCCTGGGACCAAAGGGAAGAGACTGAAGTGTCTGTCCCTGCTATTGAAGATTTAATTTTGACTGTGAAACATTTATTAAAATTGTCTGAAGTGGATAAGACTCCTATGCAGGGAGTACTCATGAAACAGCATAGAGACGCAGTCACTTTTCCCTCAGATGAGGCCATGCAGGATTTGTTGGGAGGGGTTTGGAAACACCCGATAAAAGACTCCTGAAGCCTATAATGTTTTTAAGCCTGTACCCCATGCCAGAAGAGCATGTAAAAGGAAGGGGTCCCTCTCGTAGATGCCCCGGTTGCAAGGCTGCCAAAAGCAACTGTTCTGCCTGTGCAGGGAGGCGCTGTGTTTAAGGATCCTGTTGTCAAAATGCTAGAGGGTTGTTTGAAAGCAGTGTTTGAAGGTGTTGGACAAATAACCTATGTGCTTTTCTGCATTCAGAAGCCCTTGCTTTAGCTGAAAAGCTAAAAGCAGCGCCATAATACACGTGAGCCTGGCGAAGAGGCAGTCAAAATAACGTCGAAAGTGTCAGGCATTTCAGTGAATGCAAAGAGAGCCTTGTGGCTTAAGGCATGGGATGCCGACAATGAATCCAAGGTTTTGGCTTTTAAGCTAGGTTTGCTTTTTGGTTCAAAATTGGAATCTATCATTAAACAGGCAACAGGTGGGAGAAGTACTTTTCTCCCTACACAGACAGTCAAACAAGGTTCTTCCAGGTTTGCAGTTTTTCGTTCTTCCTTTCGACCCTCCTTTAGAGGGGGTGGGTACTCCAGGGGACAGTCCAGCAGAGGAAGATTTGTCGCTGGAAAAGGAAAGGCTCCAAAATCAAATTTAGGGGCCTTTACAAAAAAGCAGGCTTCCAAGGGTGAGGAGAAGTCCTCAGCATGACGGCCTGGTGGCTCCCCAATCTGTACAGGGTGGGGAGCCTCATCTTTCAGTACCAGGACACTTGGGCCTTGTTAGGCCAGGATTCCTGGGTCCTCAATGTGGTGTCCCAGGGTTACAGAATAGACCTGAAGGGAGTTCTTACAAAGAGGTTCCTACCTACACCTTTGCCCATAGAGGCGCGCATCAGAACAGCCCTTTTGGGGGAGGCATAGTCTCTCCTGGAAAAGGGCGTGGTGGTTCAGCGAGAGGAAGGAAAGAAGGGGTTTTGCTCCATTTATTTCTTAGTACCAAAGCCAGACAACTCATTCAGACCAATTCTGAGATTGAAGTCCCTGAATCTTCACTTGGGGGTGGGTCATTTCAGAATGGAATCCTTGAGAACGGTTCTGCTGAGCCAAGAGCAAGGAGAATTCCTAGCGTGTATGGACATTCAAGATGCACATGTACACATTCCTATATGAGCAGAACATCAGTCTTTACTTCGTTTTGCAATAGGGGACTTACACCTCCAGGTTCAGGCATTACCTTTTGGGCTGGCTACAGCCCCCAGGGTATTTACAAAGATTATGGCAGTAATGGCGGCTGTCCTCAGACTAAAAGGTATAGCGGTCATTCCGTATTTGGACGATCAAGGCGGAGTCTGCATAAAAATTGCAACAAGACCTATCAGTGTCTATTCAGTTTTTGCAGAATCATGGCTGGGTGCTGAACATAGACGAATCTAGAATTATAGTAATGGGTGGTCCCAGATCCAGATACAACAGGAGGGGGGCCTTTGCGAGGTGTAGCGGCGCAGAAAAAAGGGGGCGTGGCCTCATGGGAAGGAGGCGTGGTATCACAAAAAGGGATATGGTATTACACTTTAGACCATACACAGTAATGCCCATTACACATTTTAGCAAACTCCGTATTACCCATTACACATAAAGCCACACGCCGTAATGCCAATTACACTTAAGGCCACACACCATAATGCCCATTACACATTGTGCCACACATCATGATGCCCATTACATACTATATAACAAACCATAATGCCCATTACATATTTGCCACATAAGTGCTGCTTACCTACGTGCTCATTGCTAGGGGGTTCTTGCTTGATGGCACCATAGTACCCATTACACATGATGCCGCACACCATAGTACCCATTACACATGATGCCGCACACCATACTTCCCATTACATATGATGCTGCACACCATAGTACCCATTACACATGATGCTGCACACATAATGGGCCTTATTCTGGTTGGAGCGTCCGGGCCGTACGCGTACGTCCCGGGGTTTTTCACGATCTGCGCATGTGCAGATACGCTAATGTGCCGGCGCGAACACTCCACAACGCTTACGGCCGGGCTCTCAACGTGCGAAAAAACCTGTACGCGAGTGTACGGGTAATGGGGCGGCATAGGGGCGTGTTGATGGGAGCGGCCGAAATAATGAGGGAAAATGGGCGTAAATATGGGCGTACACGGGGGTGTGCACCAAAAATGAGCGGTGCTACTACCGCACGATCGACTAAGGCACCGTTCATTTCGGACACCAAACAAGCGGCCGCCAACCGCCAGCTCAAACCACCCCTACAGATACCGCATGCCAGCGTGCGCCTGAGTTGGCTAATTAACGCTGATTACTACTCAAACACATACACCTGAATGTAATAAGCAATGCTGCAGTCTATTAACTCCAAACCATGATTTCACTGCCTGCAAGCCACACATACAGCACGCAAACACATTGGAAGCTTATGTTTCTATACTTCTCCACATTTAAAGGTTTGTTTAATTTAAGGTAAGAATCTTTTTATACGCTAAGGTAGGTATTTGCTAAACAGTTAGACACATTCACTACCTGCTTTCATAGACTTTACGCAGTAGCACACTCAATCTACACAAGTCGACATGTGTCAACGTGTTCACTCTAATACTAACATAGGTTTTGTATTTAGGATACAATAACATAAAGCACATCTAACACCTACAAAGGATGTTTCAGCAATGTTTTAAGCCCATGACCACTATTTTGCACACAATCTTTGTATAGTACCCAAAATAATGACCTGTACCACTATCTCATCTGCTATGATTTGGATTTGACTACACTCTGGATGTAAGATGCCACCAATCACATTATTGCACTCTCATCTCTCTAACAAAGGATTCCTACATCTGCTTATGACACTGTAAAATCATATATATATAAAAAGTTATGCATGTTTGTTCACAAGCTAATTTATCATGTTTGGGCCATTCACACATCTTTTTTTAGGGAGGACACATATGCATTCCTACACAAATGTACCTTTTCACCCTTGTTTGTCTGCCTCACCCACTCCATGAGGAAAGCATTGTTCTGGACCTGCTTTTACCTACTACTGTAGGAGCTACCTCACCTGCACACAAACTGCTTTCTCACCTATTAAGTTGCTCTGCACATGTGCTGACACAAACTAATTAGCAGGGAAAAGTTGGATAGGAACATGGGAATGGCCATGGAGAGGGTTACACATGGGAAACTTCGACCACACTTCCACACAGGGCCGTTTCTACAGGCGGACAAGCCGTGCAGCAGCCCGGGGCGCCGCACGGCTTGTCCACCTCTTTTAAACAGCCGGGGCGCCCGGCCGGCAGCTGAGCTCACCCCATTGACGCCCGCCCGTCGCCGCCTCCGCCGTCGCTGCCTCCGCCCCCCTCCCTCCCCCTCTCCCTCCCCCTCTCCCTCCCCCTCTCCCTGTCCGCTACTCCGCAACGAACAGAGCAGGCACAGCCAGCGTGAGTGATTTCCGAGGGGAGGGGAGCGCATCGCGCGACGCTCTCCTTCCCCTCGCTCACTGTGTCATTAGGCTGTCAGCCAATCATAGGAGCTCGCGGGCTGGCAGCCAATCAGGAGCCAGCCCGCGAGATATGAATGGCTGACGGCTCAGGGACACAGTGAAAGCAGCAGCACCAACAGCACCAGCGGGGGACTGGAGGGGGAGACCCAGAGAAACAGTAAGTTGTGCTGCTGGCACTGTGGGGGCATATATGTGTCACTGTGGGGGCATATGTGTGGCACTGGGGACACATCCGTGGCACAATGGGAATATTTGGCACTGTGGGGGCATATATATGTTGCACTGTGGGGGCATATATGTGGCACTGTGGGGGCATATGTGTGGCACTGGGGACACATCTGTGGCACTATGGGCATATTTGGCACTGTGGGGGCATATATATGTGGCACTGTATGGGCATATGTGTGGCACTGTGGGGGCATATCTGGCACATCTGGCACTGTGGGGGCATATATATGTGGCACTGTATGGGCATATGTGTGGCACTGTGGCGGCATATCTGGCACTATGGGCATGTGTGGCACTGTGGGGGCATATATGTGTGACACTGTGGGGGGCATATGTGTGTCACTGCGGGGGCATATGTATGGCATTGGGGACATATCTGTGGCACTAGGGGCATATTTGGCACTGGGGGCATATATATGTGGCACTGTGGGGGCGTATCTGGCACTGTATGGGCATATGTGTGGCACTGTGGGGGCATATGTGTGGCACTGTGGGGGCATATATGCCACTGTGGGGGCATATTAGTAAACGGCATGAGTTGTGCGGCAGCGGCGTGTGGGGCATAATGTGTAATAAGCATTACGGTGTGGAGAGTATTGTGTAATTGCCATCACAGTGTGGGGTGTAACGGGCATCATAATGTGTAATTGTCATCACGGTGTGCGGCGTAATGTGTAATTGTCATCACAGTGTGCGGCGTAATGTGTAATTGTCATCACAGTGTGCGGCGTAATGTGTAATTGTCATCACAGTGTGCGGCGTAATGTGTAATTGTCATCACAGTGTGCGGCGTAATGTGTAATTGTCATCACAGTGTGCGGCGTAATGTGTAATTGTCATCACAGTGTGCGGCGTAATGTGTAATTGTCATCACAGTGTGCGGCGTAATGTGTAATTGTCATCACGGGGTGCGACAATGTGTAATTGTCATCACGGTGTGCGGCGTCATGTGTAATTGTCATCACGGTGTGCGGCGTCATGTGTAATTGTCATCACGGTGTGCGGCGTCATGTGTAATTGTCATCACGGATAAATAGTGTATAATGATTCAAGTAGCCTGTCTTTGTTTGGCCTTGATCTGTGAGGCATACTAGGTCACTGTGTGGGCCTTTATATTTTTATGTCACTGTGTGGCCTTCACACAGTGACATCACAGTACAATGACAATTCCTGCGGTAACCAATATCTGGACCTGCAGGTTGCAAAGGTGAGATGTAAGGTAATTGTTTTCCTGCTAGACCACGCCCTTATATTAAGCCACACCCCTTTAAAAAAACCACGCCCCCTATTTCGGCGCGCGCGCCGCAGGCGCGCACAATTGTTTTCTATGACATGTTCACTTTTGGGGGGGGGGGCGCATTTTCATTCCTTTGCCCTGGGAGCTAAATTGTCTAGAAACGGCCCTGCTTCCACAAATGTTCAAAAATACCCTGGTCAGTAAGTACACATAAATCTAGTATTTGTTTCACACAAGAAATGACACATACCACAATTTAGATTTAATTTGTAAAATAAATTTATTTGCTGTTCAGCATCACAGCTTGACACTTTAATGTGAGAAATCAAATAAACAAATAAAATAGACACACAAATAATAAAACAGCCAGAACAAGAGGTTGCATATCTCCAAACATGTGTTACCCTGCAAATGCAATGGTGAAAGAAATGGGGACACCAGAATACGTACTGCAACAACCAGGGTGAATACTAAGCAAGATACACACCACCAAAAAAAAATATCCTGCATTTGTAGAGGTCAAAATACGAACTTTCATGCCCATGGCACGCAAATGGATCGATGGGCAACTCAGGAAGCGGATGTCCAGTGCAATTTAAACCTTTGGGCTACAACCACAGAGGAAGTGAACCAGGTCTCATTTGGGCCCTTTTTTGCCCCTTTTAGATGGGGCCTTGGGGACAGGGGCCTTTGGCTCAGCTGGCTTTCGGCGTCTTCCCCTAGTCGACACAGGAGGGTCAGCCGAGGTGGAAGGTTGGGGAGCAGCTTGGGGTGGGGCAGCAGATGGGGGATTGTCCCTTAGGGACCTGGCGGTGGACAGCTGCTCCGCAAGAAGTTCATTCTGGCGGCTGAGGTGTTGGCCAATGCTTAGCATGCCAGCCGCCAGAGTTTCATTAATGCGGTTCAAGGCCTCAACCTGCAGCTGGTTTGTGGCCTTCCACTCCGCCAGAAAATCCGCCACCTGCTGCTGACGGATCGCAGCATCCACCCCTTGCTGCTCGATCCTGTCCAGCGTCACCAACAGGCTCTCATTCCATGTCTCCTGTGGCTGGGGCTGGGGGCGACGTCTTGGTGGAGGCTGGACCACTCGCTCCACCTGTGGCTCTGCAGAGGAAGATGCTGCCGGTACATCCTGGCTTTCTGCTTCAGCTAGGATAAGAATTGAAAACAATGTCACCATCACATACGCAATAAAAAATATCTTTCTAAATACAATGCATTACTGTGACTTACCATCAAACGCAGCATCAAAGACCTCCGCCGGGAGCTCACTGTCCATATTGGAGATCCCCCTGATCTCCCCCACATCGATCACGTCACAGGAGTCCAGCTCCAGGGGGGTATACTCCAAATGGTCAGGCATAGGACCTCTCCCGGTGGACATGCTGTGGTTGTACCGGTCAGTCATCTTCCTCTTCAGTGCACTTTTGAAGTCAGTCCACCTACAAGTTTAAAAATACAAATATCACCATGAGATATGTGCACCACTGTGCTACGTGTAGGGTTACCACCTAGTCCCTTTAATTCCGGACACATGTTACTTACACCGGTTCTGTGGCAGTTTAAAATTAGGTGAAGTGGAGTCTTGAAGTCAGCCAGCCACAGAACCTGTGTAATTAATATGTGTCCGGAATTAAAGGGACTATGTGGTACCCCTAGCTACGTGACATTTCCTAGTGTGGGTGATCTTATGTTTTTTGGCCATATGTGTCCCACACACACATTCATGTCTCAATTAGGAGGCATTTCAGTGTCTCATCTCATTCATTAGGCCACTAAATGCACATACATACATCACTATGCAGAAATGACATCATCCATGGCCAAATTAGGCACCTCCACCTGGTGTGAAACTACACATTCCACCATAGCTTGACAATGTGGTTATTATGGAGTAATTTAACTATGGAATGGCATACTGGGATGTGTAGTTTCTCACCAGCTACATGTGCACAGTTTGCTCATTCTTGTTTCATTAGCATCATATGGAACATGTTACAACAACTCTTTCAAAAACACACTTTCTCTTGTCCCATCACATACTTCACATGAGCAGAACTGTGCCCATAACCTCACATCACACCAATGGTGCATGTTTCATATATCAATGTGGGTTATTAGACATGGTTGTGTTCACATGTGACATTGAAGTGTAGCACTATCTACAAACACACCTTTCTATTAGTCTCAAAACATACATGTAACATATGTACACACATATGACATTATCAGGGGGACAAAGACCAGGGCAATTTTTCAGCAGTCTCCAGCAGGAACTGAGGCCCTTATTCTAGTTCACTCTTTCTGCCCAAATATTTCTTTGATGGACAAAACCATGTGCACTGCAGGTGAGGCAGGTGTAAAACCCCACCCAAATCTGATTATCTCTGCACAAGTAACACCTGCCTCACCTGCAGTGCACATGGTTTTGTCCATCTAAGAAATATTTGGCCAGAAAGAGTGAACTAGAATAAGGGCCTCAGTTACTGCTGGAGACTGCTGAAAAATTGCCCTGACAAACACACTAACCTTTTCTTCACCGCGTCCCAAGTTCTGACCACTGGTGACACCTGGTTCACTTCCTCTGTGATCTTGTCCCAAAGGTTTCTCCTTGCACTGGCACCCGGCTTCCTGGTTGCCAATTCAATCCATTCGCGTGCCCTGGGCACTAGAATTCGCATTTCGGCCTCTACAAATGCAGGGTTTCTCTTTCTGGTGGTGGTATCCTGCTCAGTCCTCACCCTAGATGTTGCAGCCTGTTTTCTGGTGGCCCCAGTTCTCTCACCATGCACCTGCTGGGTCACACCTGTTTGGAGAGATGCAACCTCTTGTTCTGGCTGGTTGCTTGGCCCTTGTGGAGCTGGTGGAGGTTCACCAGGGCCTGTTACTGAGGAGCCCGCTTGATCTTGCAGGCTACTCCTCTCTTGGGCCCTCCTTCTCCGCTCCTGTTCCCTCTTGTTGAGTGCATCAAGCAGGGATTGTGCTGTAGCTCTCTGCAGAGCGTCCTCAGCTGCGGAATCGTCTGAGTCAGACATGTTTGCAGCAATTGTGGGCTGCATCTGACTGAATATTTATATGTTAATCTCCCGCCACGAACAAGGGGGCGTATATTTTTTCCCGCAAGGTAGATGCAAATTTACGCCGATATTTCCCGCCGATAATTGCCGCTTAATTTACGCAGGTCTCAATGCACCTGATCAATCACCCGTATATGTATATACACAGGTTGTGGAGCATTGTGGGCTACATCGTGAAATGTGTGCACCTGTCATTCCAATGATGAGTGTTGTCAGCTGGTATCTGTTGGAGTTCGTGTATGCCTTGTGAGTCACATTTCAAAACATCACGTTACAATGCTTTCCTTACATATGTAATGTGTATGAAATTGTCATACAGCAACATGTCGCATTGTGGCCCTTTAAGCAGCGTAGTTATAAGTAGAGGGTTGCGTGTATTATTTTGCGCCTACTGTATATACAGTACTCCTCTCCATGCATATCGGTGCATCGTGCCCCCTTTAAGCAGCGTAGTTATAAGTAGAGGGTTGCGTGTATTATTTTCCGCACACTGTAAATACAGTACTTCTCTCTTCATTGAATTTATGCTGTTGGTTGTGGTGTGTGTATATCGGAACGGTCCGCGTAAGTTTCTATTCGCATCCAGTTTGTTACTGTAAGAGGGATTAATAAAGTTAATACCAAACAAACAATTTTTTACACCAATCAGCAAGCACCAAAAGTGATATATGTACCTGCAATTAATAACTGCGCCATTGCCAATATGACTTCCAACAGAGCTAGGCCCTTTTCCACCTCAGAGCTTTTGGCCCTGGTAGAAGTTATGGACCGTCACCTGGGGCCCAGGGGCCCATATGTTAGCAATGCCGACAAGCGGCGGGCGTATACTGCTGCCCGCCGCCTGATCTTCTCTACGACCGGCGTCCGCAGAAGCCTGGGGCAGGTTGAGCGGCACTGGTCAGACCTGCGCCGGCGGCAGCCGGTTCTTCTCAGCAGCCTTCGCCGCCATATTGCCCGATGTAAGTTTTGATTACTAGTATGTCAGCGTTTTTTAGCAATGTTTTGTGTACTTTTTATAAATATGTTCCTGAGTATGGGGGTGTATATGGGGGTGTATATGGGGGGTATATGGGGTGTATATGGGGGTGTATATGGGTGTATATGGGGGGTATATGGGGGGTATATGGGGTGTATATGGGGGGTATATGGGGTGTATATGGGTGTATATGGGGGGTATATGGGTGTATATGGGTGTATGGGGGTGTATATGGGAGGTATATGGGGGGTATATGGGGTGTATATGGGGGTGTATATGGGTGTATATGGGGGGTATATGGGTGTATATGGGTGTATATGGGGGGTATATGGGTGTATATGGGTGTATGGGGGTGTATATGGGTGTATATGGGTGTATATGGGGGGTATATGGGTGTATATGGGTGTATAGGGGGTGTATAGGGGGGGGGTTTAAGTAGTTGATCAGTTTTTGGGTGTAGGATATCAAATAGTTTGCATGATAAATGTCTGAAATATCACAGCAATGATAATTTTGAAGGTTATGAGCATGACTAATGTGAATTTTTCTTTCCCCCTTTTTTATGAAACCCAATCTTCGATTTCTATGCCATCAACATGAACATTTCAGCACGGGCAAGGGCACGTATGGAAGCCCGGGAGCAGGCAGCCCGGGACCAGGCAGCCCGGGACCAGGCAGCCCTGGAGGAGGAAGAGGAGGAGGAGGAAGAAGAGGAGGAGGAAGAGGAGGAGGAGGAGGAGAAGAAAGAGGAGGAGGAAGAGGAGGAGGAGGAGGAAGAAGAGGAGGAGGAAGAAGAGGAGACACTGGGTGCAGTTTGGACCCACACCATTTCCCCATCCCCTTCCCCCTCCACAACCCCCACCCCCTCCACAACCCCCACCCCCTCCACAACCCCCTCCCCAACCCACACCCCCTCCCCAACACTGGAGACAATGGGTGCAGTTTGGACCCACACCATTTCCCCATCCCCTTCCCCCTCCACAACCCCCACCCCCTCCACAACCCCCACCACCTCCACAACCCCCACCCCCCCCCCCTCCCCACCCCATTTCCTACCCCCCTACACCTCTCCACCACCCACCCCCAAACCTCTCCACTCCCCACTCACACCCACTACCTCGGGCCAAACTCAAGGACCATCCACCTTGCTCCTGACCCCCCCAACCACTGCACAGCCAACCAGCGGCAACCAGGATGGCTCAAGTAGCCGTAAGTAAATAATGTGTCTAATGTTGACCTACACATTTCTACACATAAACAATCACAACAACCACATATGTGTATCCAACATCAACATTAGTTGCAACATATCACTGCAGGCCGACCATGAGGTGTGTCCTGTCCTTCTCCAGGAACAAGGCTCCCCTTGGTGGTTTTTTTGAGTGTGGCCATGCCTCACCCCTTGAATAATTGACATAACAGTACATCCAATGAGATATCCGACATTAGTGGTGTGGTAGTTATGTGGCTCCAGGTGTTGGGTAACTCCAGTTCCCAGCATGATGTGCAACACAGGGCCGGATTATAATGGAGGCGCAAGGGGTCAGTGCCCCTGGGCCCCCCTCTAGCTAGGGGCCCCCTGTGGTTGTCATGTATTTTTTAAAAATAAAATGTTTAAGTTATGTTTTTTTTTTTTTAGCTAAATGTTTTGTGCATGGGTGGGGTAGTGCTGCAGCTTCACCTATCTGCCAATGTGACAATGATTTATGGTGCTGAGCATCGGGAGCCAAGGCACACTGATTGCACAAGTGTGCAGTGCATTTCTGGGAGTTGACTAAGTCCCATGACACTTTGCACCAGAGGACAGAGGCTGAGAAGTTTGTGCTGAGCTCTGATTGGTGGAGCTCATTACATGCTTCTCAGGTCCATGGAGAACAGCAGCAGCAGCTTAGTCATAGGAGGGTTTTTAATCAGAGGCAGCACTAGGACTGTGAGGTCTCCTCCAGAGTAAGGGGCAGAGGGACAAACACAGGCTTTTCATGTGGTGTGTGTATATATATATATATATGGGGTCTATTATTATTCCGAGTGCCGCCAACCCCCTGTCTATATATATATATATATATATATATATATATATCCCCTGCAGGTAACCATTGACCAAGTTTATTCTGCCTTTACTCTATGTTTTGACAGTATAATATTCGCCCATGCAGTGTGCGGCCAGTAACTAATGCGTTCTTACAATGTTAAATGCACCCCCATGCCACCCCCACTATCAACGCCAACCCGAATCGCGGCAAGCGCAGCGAGCCCGCGAGGGGCGGTGGTACGCGTCCTCCGACCTTTTCATACCCCCACTATCCACGTCGGCGTGGAGTCGATTTTAGATAGTGAAGCGAGCCCGAAGCGTGGCGAGCGCACGCGTATTACTTTACATGTATTCCACGGCCGCTCGCCACGCTTCGGGCTCGGTAGCCTGCTGCGCTCGCCACACTATCTAAAATCAACTCCACGCCGACATGGATAGTGGGGGTATGAAAAGGTCGGAGGACGCGTACCGCCGCCCCTCGCCGGCTCGCTGCGCTCGCCACACTTCGGGTTGGCGTTTATAGTGGGGGTGGCGTGGGGGTGCATTTAACATTGTAAGCACCCGTTAGGGTGCTTATACAAATAAAAATCGTATCGCATCGCATACCATATTTAGGCTTATGGTATACGATGAGATGGGCGCCATGCTACCATTTTTTCTAACATTTGCCCTGAACCTACCTCCCTCCAGTTTCAGATCATGTCCTCATGTTCTATTACTTATTTTCCTTTGAAGAAAATTTCCCTCCTGTACTATGTTAAAACCCTTGATATATTTGAAGATTTCTATCATGTCCCACCTTTCACTTCTCTGCTCCAAATTATACATGTTAAGATCTTTTAGTCTTTCCAGGTACGTTTTGTGATGTAGGCCTGCACCATTTTAGTTGCCCTTCTTTGTACACTCTCTAATGTATTTATATCCTTCTGAAGATATGGTCTCCAGAACTGGACACAGTATTCCAGATGAGACTGAACCAATGACCTATAAAGTGGCATTATTACTTATTTTTCTTCAAGTAACACAGGTAGCCAATCTATGGCACACCAGCTGTCGAGGAACTACACATCCCATCATTTCCTGCAACAGTTTTAGCTAGTCCTAACAGAAAACTGTTGCAGGGCATGCTGGGATGCATAGTTCTACAGCCACTAGGGTGTCAGAGAATGCATATAAATGCAAAGATTTTTTTAATGCTAGTTTTCTGTAGCCATGTCTAAAGCTGGGTGCACACTATCCAATTTTAATGAACGATATGCACGATAACGTTATCGTTAACAAAATCATTCTTCATTTTGTTCAGTGTGTACCCACTACATCATTAACGATGTGCGCTCCTGTGGATCATTAACGATATGCCCGATCGTCTGAACATGCAGTCCAATCTCATGATATCACCCATGTTCTGCGATACCGGTGATGGCTCTGTATGATACCGTTCAGTGTTTATCTTCAGGTCGTTCATTTTCGCGGGTGACAAATATGGTACAGTATGTACGGACCTTTAATATCATTAATAGCATTTGTGTAGTATGTTATGAATAGAAATAGACCTAGCAAGCTATTGTTTTTCTGAAAACCTTTGGACATTAGATAGCCGCTGCCCAGTGTGAGTGAAATCCAGCCCCATGCAAGCCTGCAAATTGCTCAGCACAGCTTGTGAAAAGCAGCTGAATTGGTGATTAGCGGCAAAACCATTCACAAGCTGCTCACCATCAAATGATTTTTTTCAGTGTGTGCAGTCTGTTCGTAGCTCAGGACTTAAGGTGCCCATACACTAGTAAGATTTATCTGCAGATCTGGCTGATTAGAACAAAAACATGGTTATGGATGAGTGACAGTTTGTCAGTTTTCCAGCATTTCCAAGCAAATGGTCAACTGTCATTTGCTCTCATCCATAACCATGTTTTTGTTCCAACCAGCCAGATCTGAAGATAAATCTGCCTGTGTATGGCCACCTTTACTTGGCAGCTGCGATAGAAGCAGTTGGATCAGGGCCAGAGCTGACATCACACTCCTCCCCCTCAAATTCCTGGGCACGCCTGCTTTTTCCCTGACACTATCAGAAAACGGCCAGTTACCACCCCAAGCGCTGGATTTCTGTCAATCAACTTGCGTACGCCAGTGATAACAATATATTTGCAGGATTTTATCACGGGATGGCCTTGCGTATGCTTGTTATGATCTTTACGCATGTGCAGCCTAACAATAATCACCAGGCCAATGAATTCGCAATCAGTTCTGAATAGCCCCCCATCTTGGTGTAGTATACAATTTGCGTCATATAAATATGTTCCGTGTTGCTACTACATTTCATGTTGCATTTCCCAAATTAACATAATTACAGGCATCTAATAAAGCTATAATCTCATTACTATTGATACTTTTTAGCAATTTATTAACTTTTTACCCCACTAATTGGAGCTGTGTAAACATTTACAAATTGTCTTTCTAGAGCCTCAGATTTTTTTTTTCTTCATGGCTGCAGTTTTCCTACTTTTCCAGTAGATGCCTCCAGAGACCACTCAAGCTTTTCATTGCTCATTCTTAAATGAGAATTATTTAATTTTCTTTTTATAGTGAATGTATTGTCTATTGATTCTTTTCATGAGTGTAGAGGCATGGCAAGTTATTTCATTGTTCATAAAACAAATGCAAGCATTGCACACAGTAGAGCCCACAAGAAAAAAGAAAACATGTTTTTAGGTTCTTTGTGCTGTTGTAAGACCTTATTTTAGTGTATGGTTATTTAGATAATAAAATGTTTGAAGTATGTGTATTCCTACTTTGGATTTTGCATGTGCAGATATTTTTTTCGTGCTACATGCAGAATTTATCACAGTTTAGAGACGATGCATTGCAAGATGCCTTTTTGAATGTGTCCTGATAATGCTCATCTCCATCTTTCTTCACTTGACACCTAGAAACACATCCCGATTATCATGTGAGATGGTTTCTTTCACTGTGTGTGGGGGGCTTTACATTTGGAGTTGTTTTTAGGCTTAAGCTGGATTCACACTAACCAATCATTTTGATTGGAGAAAAAAAATCTGGTAATGTAGGAGAGCTGGAAAATAGGCAAAACTGGATTAAACCAATTTGCCTGAATGTCCATTTTTGACGTTTTTCAGTGTTTGGGAGCAAATGGTCAATTGTCCTTTGCTCCCATACAGGTCTCGATTTTGTTCCAACCAAAAAAGATTGGGCAGATCCTCTTATAGGGCCTTATTCAGATCTGAGCTCAGTACAAATGTGTTCGGAAAATGGGCAAAACCATGTTCACTGCAGGTGGGGCAAATGTAAGATGTATAGAGAGAGTTAGATTTGTGTGAGTTATTTTGTTTCTGTGTAGGTTAAATACTGGCTGCATTATTTTTACACTGCAATTTAGATTTCAGTTTCAGCACACCCCACCCAAATGTAACTCTCTCTGCACATGTTACATCTGCCCCACCTGCAGTGCACATGGTTTTGCCCATTTTCCGAACACATTTGTACTGAGCTCTGAATAAGGCCCATAGTGTGTTTCAAGCTATCTAAAGGTTAGTCCTCTAGATAATGTTCTAGCTCTTACAAACCCATTGTATGCATGAGTGCCATCCATGCAGAGTATACAACAACTTGTTAAGTTCTTCAAGGTTCTTCTTAATGTGTGTGCAGCTGGAAGGAAGCACGCATGTTTCTGTTCATCCTAGCATGAGTGTATACTTAATTGTTGCTATATTTTTACCTTCCTGTGAAAGTTTAGTAGTTTGATGTTGTTTCAGCCTCATATGTTGTTTCTGGATAAATCAGAAGGCCATATCAGGCGGATTGTTTAGTGGGTATAGCCCATTTGCGCACTTCTGCAGTAATTAGCTATATCTTCCTGTTGGCCATGCTACACAACCAACTAGATTATAGTGCATGCCGCTTCGTGCAAGGTAATGAAGGTTGGAACAATGTCCTTCATTACATCATACTGATGTGTATGCACGGGTTAATATGTCGACCATTCAACCAGCATATCATCCGGGTACACATGGCTCCAGTGTTTGACCAGTTTATGGTTATATGATAAGATGCCTTGTAGTGCCTCAGCTCGGCGTATTGTTCTTCAAACATGATTTGTTAAGATATGGTTTATAAATTGTTTGACATTCTCATTACTGCACTAAAATGCAACATCTTTATCAAAGCTCCTGGAGCCCTTCCCTGGTGTACATATGTGTCTATGGATGTGCAAGGACTGAGACTCCCACTGTGAGTGGCATCTGTAAACACTGTAATACAGCTTGTCACATCTATAGATGTCACAATTGGTCGCACAGTGGCAAGTTCAGATTTTCTGTCTGAGTATGGTCTTATGGCCTGATTCATTTTTGGTCGCTGAGCAATTCTGGGTGATTACGCAGTATGTACACGTAGTTTGGTCGCAGTTTACTTGACAGGAAGCAGCTGTTTTCCGGGTGTTGTGGAAGAAATGCAGGCGTGCCGCTGCCCATGCATTCTTGAGGAGGGTCTGTGACGTCATCAAAGACCGCTTCCTCCTTGTCTCTGTGGCAGAGTTGTGGAAGAGTCAGACTTACTCAATTTTGCACAGACTGGATAAATAATTTGATTGTTTGTGAACTGCGACATGAGTTGCGAGTGGATTGCGAATAGTGATCCATTCGCAATTCTTTCGCAATTTAGTAAGGGAAGCCTTCTCTTTCAGACTGGGTGGTGGCTTTCTCCTTGTATTTCTCTACAAATTTGCAGATCAGTGATCAGGTTTTAAATAGGCCCCTTTTGTGATTAAACTTAAGTACAGTATATGCTGAATCGTATTACTATACAGTAAATGTATAGTAACTAATATCCTGATTAAAGCTAATTGCTTGAACATACTGGGGGCAATTCAATTGTTTTGACCACATTTCAGCTTGCACACCCCTTAAAAATTCATCGGTTTGGGTGTTCATTACTTTGACTTTGTGTTGAGCTGCTTTAGGTTGCTAAATCCTGATCAATTGGGCATGAGAGGCACAATTAATTAAATTAACTATTATGACTTACAAAACAATTGAATTCCCCTCAATATATTCAGTTGTAATATAGTTTGTATAACTTTATTATGTCTGTGCCTAATGACTAATGTCTGCTGCCACACTGCTTCATTAATCAATGACAAGATCAAAAGTGCCAAATGTTAAAACTAACAGTAAAGAGGCTACAATGACACAATTCAGTCTGAAAGGTGTCATCGCCCCCTCCCTAATATTTTCTTTCGGTAACAGGAGGCTGCGGGGATAGTGCAAGCTGGCTGTGGTACGCTTACCCACTTTTCCCGGAGTGCCACCCAATTTTCTACCCATTCTAGAAGAGTAGACAAGTATGAAACACACATTTATTAACATTTAAAAACTAACATAGAGCCAAAAAAGATTAGAGTTACTGCGCTATTATCCAATTAATTATTGCACCATGGATGAATACACTCACACAAATAAATTAGAATTGATCAATGGTATATCACATTTATTATAAAGATATTTTTTTATATAATATATATATATATATATATATATATATATATATATATATATATATAATATACAATATATTCCCTGTGGCCACCTAGGAAAAAAACATACATAAAACAAATATTGACATCACTTTGAATACATATATAATAAAAAATGAATTGATAAAATATTGGGATTAAATGCGTGTATATTTCTTAAAGACTTAAAGTGCTCCCAGTCCAGAATCCACGACCTGCTAACTTATATGGTCAAATGCAAATATAACCTCAGGTATTGTAGCTGTGGGTATTACAGTTAGTGTCTCTGGATATTATTTTTCAATTAGTTGAATATATAGCAGCAGGATAAATAGCAGCAATCCAAAAACAAGGTAACCCTGTTTAGGGTATTAGATGGAGTAATAGATTCTGTATGCGCAAATTGGCGCTTTTGTGTGCTCGATGGACTTGGAGTGAGTCACAGCTGGAGTGTCCCTCCGGTTGGTGTGGGTGAGTGAGGAGCTGGACCCTGGATGTTACGGCTGGTCACTGCTCAACCAACCTTGCCCGAGCCTGTAGTTTGAATAAGCAGTGGCTGGCGTCTCTCTCAGCCGACTGCCGGCTCTCACCCTGGAGTTCTTCGCTGGCGCTTGCTGTTACTCCCTTTGGCTGGTAGGCGTCTGCTCAGTTTGGGATGCTCTCTCCTGTGTAGCTTTGGTGAGCACTGAGAGGTACAGGTCAGGTGTGCTGGAAGGCAGGGAGACACTTGCTGGGCTTCCTCTAACGCGTTTCGCCCTAACAGAGGGCTTTTTCAAAAAGCCCTCTGTTAGGGCGAAATGCGTTAGAGAAAGTAACTCTAATCTTTTTTGGCTCTGTATTTGTTTTATCATTACATCAGTGCATGAGACTAAATCTCTCTGTGCACGGATGTAAGATAATTCTATGCACACACTTGTGCATAAAAGAGAACTGCAGCTGAGTTATACTTTTACCTATATAAAAAATTCCTTTTTTTTAATTTTTATAATTTTTATTTATATAAAAAAACTATATTTCTTGTATACATCAGATAGCGCCTAAATTAACAGTATTTTATAGTGGCTGTTTCATTTAAAAACTAACATCAAACATCATCTGTTAGTAAATTTATAGTTTCGCCCTGTAAACACAACATTGATTTTCTATTGATTTTAATACATTAGTAACCAATAAAAATAGACCACCTACTTCTAAATCCTACCCCCAAACCAAATTGTTGCTATTTCAGAAAGTATTAAAAAGCCTACTCATGTAATTGTGCTGCTGATGTAGCCTGACTGACAGGAGACATGCAGTTCTGACCCAGGCTGCACGAATGTGATCACAGTTTAAACTGACCCGTGTAACCCTGCCTCCAGCTGTGTTCACATGGCATTAATGTTTTATCTCTTAATGTCAGCCGAGCTTTTTGCATACTGTGTGAATTTGCTTTTTACTGTACATGCTCTTGAGATACTTATGTTGCATCACTAAGGTGCTTTTAAGTAGGTACTGTAGACTTTGTGAAGCTAGTGTGCGCTAATGTACAGTAGACCTACAGATGTGTCCACACACATCTATCCTCCTTGTGATACAAGTCACATTATACACACCATTTGAGTTTTGTGTGACTGAGTAGCGTTGGGCAGAGGCAGAACTCTGGGAGGCAATGGCGTCATCTACAGCCGGGCTCCTGCTCTCTAGGGGGCACCTCTCCTCCCCTGCAAGTTTAAATCAGTTAATTGAAAGCCATCAATATCGCTTCTGTGGCTGAGTTCTGAAATATATATGTGTCCACTATGTCTCTCTCTATATACAGTAGATATATATATATTTCAGAACAGATATATATATATATATATATATATTATAAGGTTGTGTGTGGGGGGGGGGGGCACTAATATATATCTTGCCGCCAGGCAACCGGGAAAAACATGTGCCAGGCATCTTTGTTTGTAACTTTTTCTGTTAAATAGTGTCAATATGAGCAAATCTGCTCCGAACTTCCATCGTACTGTAAAAAATTACAGTTAGGAGCTGGTTGGTACTTTATCTCCATACACTTTATCTCTCTCCACGTCTTAGTACACAGACTCCCTATGTTGCTTAACTTTCTCCAGCAGTTTGAAAAGTTGGGAGTTAAGCTCTAACAAAGAGAGACAAGTGTACTTCCGAAGGTTCTGAATATTTTCCTAGCTGCTTTAGAGCAATTATTAACAATAAATAATAAGTGTAAGATATGTAATTTGCCATACACTCTGATAATACAGTGCAAATTAAAAGATCACTTTGCTTACTTACTTTATTGGATATAATGATCTCACCATGATAATTATCTGTGCAATCCATGAACTTCCATACTGTATCTTCAAGACGGCTAGACCTAACATCCACATTTTCTTATATGAAATAACTGCTTTCACAGATATGTAAAGTTTCAGCTGCTAATAAAAATTGAATGATTCTGCATTAACAATCTGATCTGCTATGCTAGATAACGCAACTTGCATATAATATCAAATATCTTAAAAATTTCCAATGTATGCTTATAAATTCATATTTTTTAATGATATCATTTTTTCTGTTTAGCGTACTTTCTATACAGTATTTAGAAGTCTTTCAAATTGAATATTTCCTCTTTCACTGTATAGCTTTATGTGTACGTACAGTACATCAGTTTAACACAATGGGCAGAATCTTTTACCCATGATCACTTATCACTGGTAATTGTGTCGCCAGGGGGTTGTTCAAATGACCCCAATAAGCAAGAGCGACCTGCAGTATATGGGGCTTGTATTTGACCTGCCTCAGACAGACAAAGTAAAATCCCAGAAAACAGTCCAGTTCCTGTTCAAAAATTAGGCTGTTTCATGGAACCTGTGTGTTTTCAGGCAAATGGTTTTAATTCAGGTGACAAAGTTCGCTCCATTTTTAAAACCGGTCACACTTTAATGGAAAGAGTCGCAAAAAAGATGTCTGGCACTACAAAGGGCGCACTTAGAAGGGCTGTTTACTGCATAAGGAGGCTAGATCCATGTAGACACATCTGTACTTGAACATATACAAATGGGAGAATAAAGGGAGATTACTAAACTTTATTTACTGTACTGTAGTAAAAGAAAAAAATCACAAAGGGCCAAACTGCACATCAAAGCCCACAATTTTAAACTGCAAAGTATGAAAACGACATCCTGATTTTTTATACATAGCTGATATAGAAACCATTGTCAATTTCTTTTTGAGCTATCTTGTCCATCTGATTTATAAAAAAAAAGCACACAAAAAAAATCTTTTTGTTTAGTGATCATATCATACACCTAACTTCTCCTACAGTTGTTAAAAAGACCTGTTAAACATGGTAATGCATCAGAAAATGTTCTACAAAATGTGGGGGTATCAAGGCCTTGTTCTGCATCTTCTGAATTCCTGGCCTTGGCGTCGTGGACTGCCTGAACATCCTGAATGTTTTACAGTACATGTACATGTAAGTTATCCGACCCTGTGCCCTCACACAAGCATGCAGAAGACACCTTCTGTAACAATAACATAAGTTTGCAGAACCTTCTTTGACTGCTTACCATACTAACCAGAATCAGACCATTAGTACATAACGTCAATTGTACACACCTACAGTGTATGAGAAAAGAAAACAAGTATTTTGGTATTTAGTAGTAGAGTCATATGATTTAAAATTAAGCACTTGAATCCCAAAGTTCCCCAGTGAAATTATTTTTTTTCAAACACGTTTGAGATACACTTTGTACATATACAAATTGCCATGCTGCACAATGAAACATATATAAATCAGATATATAATAAAAAATCCATTTGCAAGGGTATTACAGCATACTACAATGAATCATGAATATCCAATTCATGAATGGACTTATCTCAATTTAAATAAGAATAGTAACAAAACTAATAAAAAAAGGAAACAAAAATATAGTGCAGCATGGCTTTTTCTATCTTTCATAATCCAAATCAAGGAAGTGTATCAATATCTCCCACAAAAGGAAGGGACGATAGTCATAAAATTTTAGCATAAAAATACATCTGACAAGCTTATTATTTTAAGAAATATTCTCTATATCACTCCAAGTTTCGCCATAGACATCAATTTCTCACTTTTAAATAACTTAAGTATATGAGTACTGGTATCAAGATCCAGGGAGTCGATATACTGTATATATACCCCATTTAGCATAATAAGAAGTTATCCCTCTCTGGATGTCATGAATTGTAGTCCTTCTCTCCAAGTAAAATAACACATTTTTAACTGTCTAGAGAGAAGAAATTGTCCAATTTCGTAAAATAATTTTCTTCTTTGCACAGTCACAACTGTTGAAAGAAAGGGAAGCATGGCTTTCTTCTGCCCCTGTTGATCATAATTCATAAAGTTAACACATAAACTGCCCATACCCGCTGCGATTTCAGCATGCGTTTTGAACTTTTAAAGTTCAAAATGCAATTGCATCGGCTTAAATCGCACCGTGTTCCTGCGGGGATGCAGTGGGTACAATATTGTAAAACAGGCAGGCAGTACTTTTTGTGCTTCATTGCATTGCGTTTTGCGATGCGTGTATGCAATTTTTGCAATAGCCACTTTTTCTTTCTGGGCGGCAACTTCTTGATCGCAGCAAATGCTTTTCCTCAATTTAGCGATCCATGCTGAATTAGGCCCATTGTCTGATGACTTCATAATGTTACAGTGGTATAACTAAAATATAGCTCGAAGCATTAATTATATTTACATTTGATATCTAATATTTTATCAACAATCGATTTTTTTATTTCTTACACCAACATAATTTTTAGCTTACAGCAGTGTTTTCCAAACTGGGTGTCTTCGCAACCTCAGGGACCTCGTCTTAATTGCAGGGATGCCCTAGGTTGTTTGTCCTGGACTGATTCAAATTATTTATGGTCAATGCAATTGGCAAAACTAGTGCTTGTGGCCCATAATAAAATATGTAGTAAAAAGAAGTGAATCCTATCCTATAACAAAACTAAACCTAAGGATGACAAAAACACAATTAATTTAATTTAATATTTTTTTTCTGAATTTAGAAACTTAGTAGCGCAATAATAATAATTCTGATACTAGGAGGCCATGTTTCGAAAACGATTGGGAATCATGGGTATACAGTATAACTACCTTGCTCTCTGCGTATCTTTTGAAGAAGTTTTGAGGGCTGATTATTTTGTCCACTTAGAAACCAAGCTTAATTTCCCTTCTACCATGTGTTGGAATAAGTTCTAATACATAACTCAAAACTACACATTTTCTGAGAAAATGTACACATTTAACATGGAGGGGGAGGGAGTATTGCTGACATGCTTATAAATCTAACAAGATAGGCCACCCCTTAGATAAGATTGCCAATGGTATTTCCCAACTGAAGATACTCTTCCATTATGCTGTAGTATGATAAACTTAAAAGCTTGGAGGTCCCTGTTCCAATTCCCTTAAAGCACCTGCACATCCCCGCGACATCACCACTGATGATCTGTTGCCGGCAGTCACTCTCTGTATCAAAGCTGGTAAAAGATAAAGAAACTGTGGGGCAGATTTATTAAGCTTGGAGAAGAGATAAACTGGAGATAAAGCGGAGAAAAGGTAAAAGGAGATAAAGCACCAGCCAATCAACTCCCAATTGTCTTTTTCAAACACAGCTGATTGGCTGGTGCTTTATCTCCTTTTACCTTTTCTCCGCTTTATCTCCAGTGTATCTCTTTCAGAGAGGTTACTGGTATTTAACTTAACTGGATTTTGAACATATTAAAATAATGACATATCTACCCCTGTAGATCAGACCTCTTCAGTTCATGTAGGCATCCAGGTGGTTACAAAAACAATCAAACCGAACATCCGATCCAAGGCGGACTGAGTAGTTGCATGGTGTACACATTCAGCTCCTCTGCGGTCATGCTTGGCACCATGTAATTTCTACGACCTTCTTAGGATCAGCCTGCTGATTGGCTGTGAGTGGCCAGACTGTGAATCAAAGCATCTCCCGTTGACTTCAATGGTAGGAGCCGCTCCATTGAAGTCAAAGATGAGAACTGATACAGTTACAGTTATGGGATGGGAACCACAAAGTTATTAGAGCAAACACACTGGTAGAGGTGGAGGCAGCTGGACATTTTTTAGGCTTGTCTGCAGCAATTAAGTCCCCAGCACTAATAATGTAAGCAACAAGGCAGCATTAATATTATAATGGCTGGTATTTGTTTCTACAGCCGAAGAGATATCAAAAAGTGTTTCGTGTAAACTTAGGGGGATGCGGTCATTAAGTCGACCGTCACTATGTCGACGCATGAAATAGGTCAACGTGCATTAGGTCGACACATGCATAAGGTCGACATGCGTTTTTTCCATACTTTACAATCCAAGTGGGCATAGAGTGAGATTAAAATAGTGCAAGAAGCATGCGAGGGGAAGCAGTACACTTGTACGGTCCATGTTGACTTAAGACGACATAGATACCAAAAACAATTAAAAACTCATGCCGACATTTTCCATCCCGAACTTTTTCATGTCGACATAATGCTTATCACAACATAATGATCATCTCGACCTAATGTATGTGGACCTCTATTTAATGTGTCAACCTAGTGACTGTCGACTTACAGTTGTCAACCTAATAACCATTAGTTATGTCGACCATATGACCCATACTTAAGAGAAGCGGTAGGCACTGACATGTCATCCTCCTGTTAATGTAACAAAGTGAGTGTGTTAAGGTAAATACTGTGGGGGAAATATACTAAGATGTGTATTCTACCTTCATATGATGTTGCTATGGGCAACAAATCAGTAACAACTTCTTATTTATTTAGCACCCTCTAAAAGATAGTAGACAGGTCTGATTGGTTGCCCATAGCAACATGTAGTAGAATTCACATCTTAGTAATTCACATCTTAGTAAATTTACCCCTGTGTGTTTTTTACAGGTGATCTAAAGTGGACAGCCTGTAAAATATAGATCAGGGAAACATCAGGATAAATAGCTATTTTATCGTGACTGATTGGATACCCCCAAAAGAGTCAATAATGTGTATATATAATCTATCAATCTTTTGATCTAATCTATTGATGTATCTATCACTATAAAACAATTTCTCTTCCTGACACTAGTGGAGGAATACTTTATTATCCTTCGGTGACCAGGTGGAGTCACCAGAGCTGCATGTCCTGGAGCCTTTCAGAGGAAGCCGGTGTCTGAACACTCCACTTCTGTTGTCTGAGAAAAGTGTTGTCCATGGTTATAAGTTGTTGTCCAAGAATTTCTCTCTGGTGTGTCCAAACCAGTCATTAAAGAGACAGCTAATGGTATATGTTCACCAAGATACTCAATTACAGCATATGCATTCTACAAGGCTCAAAGTAAAACATTTGGGACATCGCTTAAATTAAATGAACAATTAAAGTGTAATGTAATGCATGCTGTAACAGCCGTGGCTGCTGTAATTATGAGGCTATTTAACTGTTTGTTTTCTTCTTTGTGCAGTTATCAGAATTCATTCAAGCAGAGCATCTGCATAGAAATGCTGTGCCAAGGCTATCACAAGTCTTTCTCAGAACTCTTTACTCTGATTCAGAAGTGGAACGCCTTAAGGGACGCTGGAGGGCCTGGGTCAGCCATATGGCAGAAAAAACCCTTGGAGGAGCAGCACGAGAAACTGGATCAACTTCAACACTTCCTGACCAGGGCTGAGGCAGCCCAACGAGCAGGTAAAATAGGGAATTCTGGGAATCAGAGCAGCAGGAACTGAAGCAGCAAGAGCCTGAGGCGAGGATTCTAAATTGTTTCATCTCTGAGTTTGAAACATTACTACAATTTAGCACATATCAGCTTTACTCTTATCAGCCGTATAGCAAGATAAGTAGTAGATCATAAACTATAGTTAAAAAGGAAATTCTGGCATCAAACTGTGCTGTTCTAATCCTTTAAAACAAGAATCAAGGAGAGTAAGGGGTGCATATATTTTAACATCTCTTAAGGGAATATTTTTGTTTTATATGCACAAGAGGTCTGCTGGGAAGCTTATGTATGCATAGCATTGAGGCACTGTCATTTTTTTTGTTCTGGTAACACTGCTGCATTAAGCAATATTGCAGTGCCATCATGTACGTTCAATATACACTGTGCAAATGTAATGAGATAAAATCCAGGTGAAGTAATAAGCAGCTCCGCCAAATGAAATGCTATTCTTAAATATTATTCTCACTTTTCTTTCAGATTAAATATTAAAATATGTATTTATTGAATATGACGGGGGGAATATTTTGCACAGTAGCTTTGCTCATAACTATAATTTTCAGTTTTTCTGTAAAATCATTAGGCATGCCACCTTGGATAATTGTAATTGGTAAATAAAAACTGATACCAATTTGAGAAGTATGAATTAATTTAAATAATTTTTTTGCTAAATGTCAATTAAATGATATACTGTAGGTGCATGTTGTGTTCGAAGTTTATTTTGATATTTGTGTTTATTATTTTAACAAAGTGCTATATTAATGGATTAGCCTAAATAAAGTTAAGGTGCCCACACACGCACCGATCCCGGCGTGCGTTGTGGGCTTAACTAGCACACATAGCATTGCATCGTATGCCTTGTGCATGCGATGCGATGCTATGCTATAAAAAGCTAGTACAAAAAGTATGTGCAGCACATACTTTTTGTACTGTGCGATGAGGTGCCGCGGGAGCGTGCACCCCATCGCATAGCATCGCACCGCCGGGATCGATGCGTGTGTGGGCACCTTTACATTTAGCCCAGTTACAAACCATCATGAACAAGTTACATGGAGAACTGATCAGACAGATGTGCGATTCACCTTGAGCAGTGCCACCTGCCCACAAGTGTGGCACAGTTCACTATGAGTAGTGCCAGCTGCTTGCATGCGATGTGCATGTTCAGTTCAAAATAGGCTACACAGTGGCCATCTATTGGCTGAATATCCAATTCCAGCTAAAATGGTAACTTTATTAAACACATTAGTTAAAAGCCAGTCCAAATGGTGGTTTCTGCAATTTACTTTTCTGTTTTGAGATGTGAAAGTTTTCAGCCCATGAACACTACCTATCTGCTCCTCTCTGCTTCCTCTCTTATATCCAGCAAGTTTCAAATAGACCAGTACCCCTGCAAAAATAAATGTTACTTTCTGTTATGATATCTTTTAGCACACAGATAATTTGTTCCGTCAAGTGGCCTCTAGTGGTCAGTGACGGTACTTCACCTCATAGAGGTGAGAAGTAGTTAGCTATATATATACCAGATCAGCTTGGATTAAACACATCCACTTGCTTTACCTACTGCTAAGTCTCTGAGTGCCACTTCTTCACCGTGCATGTGTTCTGAGGGTGGCTATCCCTCATTCCCTCATAAGTAGGCACCGGAGCAAGTACCTATATATATATATATATATATATAAATATATATACAGTATATATAGATATATATATCTATATATATATATATATATATAGATATATATCTATATATATATATCTATATATATATATAGATATATATCTATATATATAGCCAGCTATAGATATATATATATGTGTATATCATAACACCACATCAACAAATTTGAGGATAGGTAAGTGATGGGGACCAGCATGTCCATTAATCAATAATCCAAATTATTTATTGCAAGAATAAGAAAAAGGTAGCAGTTTATAACAGCATAATGAGTCCGTGAGGCCAATCCACACCCTGACAGGCCGTTTTGGTGCCCATGCACCTTTTTCAAAGGGTGTCAAATGAATGAAAACAGAAAACAGAAAATGTAGGAGAAACATGTGGTTAATCAAGCCTTGCACCTGAGATCAATGTGCTATTGTAAAAGTGGCGACAGAATCCGGGAATGAAGGGGAATGTATTAGAGGATAGAAATCCATGTCTCGAAATAGGCTTTGTTTTTCAATTGGGATTGTGGGTATAAAAACCCAGGTGTTGGGATAAGTCTCTATGCCTTGATAAAGGACATATTGTCTGAAACGCGTTGGCAGAGGGGACTTGTGGACTTTGGACATCACACCAGGACTTGAACACCTGCAGAAAGCATCCAGGGACGCCTGTGGTTTTTCCATCCTATGCTCTGTTTGTCTGCTTTTGTATAGTAGACCCATCGATCTGGTGAGAGTCCATTGTTTACACCCAAATTCTTTTTGTATAATATTTTTAACTATTAAAACGTTATTTCACCATTTGGGCACCTATTTTCTGGTTTTTCTATGTGGAACAACTTGGAGAATATTGGAGTATCAATTGGAGGTGCACTACTCCCTCAAACTTGAGCGTGATCCGTCCACCATCAATTTAGTGGACCACTACTCAGGGTACGGTTCTCAACATATAGAATCTTTCTGTGCTAGAAACCATACCTAAGGGCATTACACTATATGGTTTTCTTTCCTTCCATGTCACATGAGCCATTATCAGGGATATCTGAGACGGAGTGACATCTGACTGCATGAATAGAAGGAGCGCTTGAAAATCCTGTCGGTATTTCCTTTTTCGAATGAAAACCCCAATAGCCTTTAAATAGAGATGAGTTGACTCACCTCTAAAGGCTATTGGGGATTTCACTCATAGTACATGGTGTACATTACTTGCTCAAAATGAGAAATTACTTGTGGAAACTGTCATAGGAATAAATAAGGAATAATTGGATGGCTGAGATGTAAGTTTGCCAATCCTAATTTTGTTTATTTAAAAAATCAATTGTTGGTCCAATGTTCTAAAGTTGTTCATTTGTTAGGCCGGTTTTGGCATTCGTAAATGGTCTGTTTGCACAACTGTTAGAAATGCAACCAAAAACCCCAAATCCACCTTTAGTAAACATAACCCTGTGACTTTTTAACTGTTGACATAAGGACCCTGTCAATATTTTTACTACATTCGGCTCTAGTACCAGTGCATACAAGCTCCCATACTTAGAAACCCAAACAGAGGGCTGGGACACGCAAAGCCTAGATCTCCTTATGGAGGTCCCTGCAGTAAACCCCTGGAATAAATAGACTCCATAACATTAAGTCTCAGACAGTTATAAAGTATGGTTTAGTTTCCCTTGATCCTTCTGTAGGTTTGCAACTAATACTCTAAAACTATAGAAAAAGTAAGCTAAAAATGTCCTCTAACAATATCACAGAATTGGTCCTATCTGAATAACTTGTTCTCGAAACATATTCCTCCACCAATAGCTGATTGACAGACACCACCACAAAACCAGCATGGGAGACAACACAATGCATTGGTGTCTATGCATCAAAACAAATCCCACCCTCAATGTAGATGCAAATCGTATGTATACAGGCAGGTTAGGCACTAATGGGGGCTTAGGGTTAGGCACTTAGAAGGGGGAGTTAGGGTGAGGCCATGGTGCCGGGAGTGTTACTGTAGGTTTAGGCTATAGTTGGTGGCGAGAAAGGTTAGATTTAGGCACTAACTGGAAGGGTTAGGGTGCAGGGAAGAAGGTTAAGGGTAAAGCTGTAGGCAGGGAGGGTTGTGGGGGCATGGTGAAACTAAGCACGCTAACTGGACCAGTGGTATCTCCTCCTCCAGTCATCTATATGTATTCCTTCTCAAAAAATAGCTATTAAGTCTAATGAAAAAAGGTCCCAGTTATAATGTTTATCAATGAAAGTAAAAAATGTCTCCAAGGGAAGAAGTTGCCCGCGATGCCCCTTTAAGTCACTAGGGACCTTCCCAGGGGGAAGGATCGCATGCGATAAATCTTATGCGGTCCTATTGCATACAGTATATAGATATAACACATCAAATCCGACAGATCTTTTTTTGCACCCAGTGCAACTGGCAGGATCTGATGTGATGCGGAATAGACCTCGCAGTGAATCGTACCTGTTGTCAAACACATGCAAACTGGATGCGTTTTATGTGGTTGATTGCTGTCATCACATAAAAAGTGACCAACTCGCATATATAAGGCCTAGTGTATGGGCACCTTTACATTTTTATTATCATGTTTAATGATGCAAAAATAGATACAAACAGATACATTATATGTGGAAACCTTCTTATACGGATATTTTTGAATGGAGTGACTGGAGACAGTATGCGAGTAAGCTAGTACACTTCTGGAAAATACAACGAGCAAGGAAAGAAATAATGATGCTTAACTGCCAGACATATATCCATATATTGTTCTATTGCCTAGCGAGTGTCAGTATTATTTCACTCCTTTTTTGTGATTTATTGTGACAAAAGAAGTTTGGCAGCACTATTGTTCTTGTATGAGTGGCTGGGAAATGGGTTACTTCATATGCTAGATGTTCATAGTACATAAGGTTGGTGTGAGGGGTAATTTCATTACCCCTATTAAGTGCTGGAAGAGATGCGGCTAGCACTAAATGGGTTATGTAAAATGAATAGATTGAGTAATAGTTGAACATTTATTGATTTACCATGCTTGTCACAGCTGCACACCAGACTGTCTGCTCACATTACTATTATACCAAAGGATTTATCTTATCATATATGTCCTGAAGTATAGTACAATACAAAAAAACTATCTTCGCCATTATTTACCATTGGCCTTAAAACGAAGTTCACATAATTTTCATGTAAATAGACCGCATATATATATTTTTTTTATATATATATATATATATATATATATATATATATATATATATATATATATATATATATATTTAGATATATATATTTGGGTTTCACAGGAGATATCCAGTCCATCGCATGTCGTTTATAGAGATATGATGTTAAGCAATTAGCATTTGATCATGATATCATCACACTCACTGTCATTTATGTATCATATATTAAGATGGTAAAGTGACAACAGGACCCTTTTACATTTGCATCGAAATGTGCATTTAATATAATTTGGGGTTCATACATTTTTTTAACCAGTTAAAGTATATATTTAATATTATATACACTTAAAAATAATATGCAGGATGTAAAGGCCCTCACACATTTGCCTGCCATTTTCCAGATTCCCAAATGCAACCAAAACCACTGTTCGCATTTATTGGGGAAACTCCTCAAATCTCTAATTTGCAGATCCTGACTGTTTTTGGACGGGATCATAGAACTGAGAATTTTAAACTTTGGAAATTTGCAACGTGTTTCAGATGCATGGGGCCTTAAGTGCCTAAGGGTGCACATGCCCTAAGCTTGAAAATTAATAAAATGGAAAGTGCTAAACCACCAACCAACCAGCTTCTAACTGTCATATTTCAAATAGAACCTGTGGGAGCTGATTGGCTGGTACTTTAACACAGTGGCGTAACTAGCAATTCTGCTCCCCCTGCCCCCCCCCCCCCCCAAAAAAAAAGGGGATTAATCCTAGTTATAGACATTAAATTACGATGAGGTGCTTATTATGAAATATCATTAGTAAAGGATAATGCGGAACACTCTAGGTGATATAAATATTCATATTATTAGATGAATAATATTTAGATATTTAGATAGTGCTTAATGTGCCATATCTTAAATTAATTATGAAGTAATTAAACGTATTGAATTAGAAAGTGCTGCATGCTATTAATTGGTTAGGTGCTAAAGAGTTAGTAGACATATTAAATCTAAGGTGCTAAAGTGCTACAGTGCTACGTATATATTGCGTAGAGAGGGTATGGCTCCCCCAGGTGGTCCATCCGTCATTTTATTACTACAGCACCGGGTTTTCCCAAGAGGTCTCCCATCTTGGTACTGGCCTGGCCCAACACTGCTTAGCTTCCAAGATCGGACGAGATTGGGCGAATCAAAGTGTGGTTTGACTGTAGATTAATAAGACAACACCTGGAGAGGCTTCATTAGAGTTTTTATTAATTATGCACCCAGAATTTAAAAAGTGTGTGATAAAAGGATATAAAAGGATAAAAGATAATTGTGTTACAGATTGACCTTATAGAAATGGCGCTATTTCATAACTGTCATTAAAACCCTGGGGATGCAGAGTATTCATTTCGAAGATCCAGTACATTTCCCTCTGGGATAGTTTGTTCGCCAGGTTGCCTCCTCTTGGTCCTAGTTTGACCCATGTATGGCTTTAAAAGTTAGTCCCTTAGGGTTAGCGTTAACGTCCCTTTTGATGTTCTTTACTTTCGTTAACCTCTTCAGTGGCAATCCCGAGAATTTTCCGGGCTGTGCCTCAGTGCCCAGTCTGGCAAGCCCGGAAAATTCTCGGGATTGCCACTGTTTGGAGCCGGGCAGCGCTGCTGAGTTCACTTTGATCTCAGGCAGCGTCGCGCTGCCCGGCTCCCTCCCCACTACGGCGTCGCCTCCTCCTCCCTCCTCCTCCCCCCTCCCCTCCGGGTGTTCAATAGAAGTCCCCGGCGCCGGCTTATGACAAGCCGGCTGCCGGGGACAGCGATGCGGTGCGGGGGGCGCAGGTCCGGGCAGCCGCTGATTGACAGTTCAGCGGCGCTGCCCGGACCCAGGGGGGTAGTGGTGGGGTTTTTTTAAAGGGAGCGCTCCCCATAAAAAACTCGCCCAGTGGGGAGCGCTCCCCAAAAAAAAAAAACACCACTGAAGGGGTTAATGCGTTCTGGAGGACTTGGATGGGATATTCTTTCTCTTCGAATCTTTTATTGTACATCTCAAGTTGGATTTCACATTCATCATCTTTGTTGCAGTTTCTTTTAATGAGATTAAACTGGGAGTAAGGAATGTTTTCTTTCCATTTTCGCAAGTGGTTGCTTCTATAGTGTAAGTAACTGTTTGTGTCCACTTTCTTGATTAAGATTTTGTGTTTACTCCAGTATCTTCCCCCATCAGTACCAAGTCTAAAAATTCAATCTTTGTTTTGTTGATGTTGGATGTGAACTTTAGATTCATTTGGTTATTTTCTATGTAATCTATGAACTTCGAAAACTGGTCTTCATCTCCCACGATTAAAATGTCATCAATATATATTTTGTAAAATCTGATGTTGTCTTTAAAAGCATGGTCCGTGTAGATAAAACGTTTTTCCCTACTTCCCATTAAAAGATTTACAAAACTGGGTGCGAAAATAGTGCCCATCGCTATACAACATCTTTGAAGATAAAACTGGTCAAGGAATTTAAAATAATTGTGGCTTAAAATAAATTTCATAATATCACATATAAAAGCCTTGTGCTGAGGGGTTAGTGTGTCATCCACTTCCAGGAATTCTTTGCATACTTCAGTTCCTAGCTGGTGTTCGATACATGTGTGCAGCGACTGGACATCTACTGTGACCCAATGAAATTAATCCTTTCATGTAAAATGTTTTAAAAGGTTTAAAACCTTAGTGGTGTCATTTAAGTAAGCTGGCAATTTCATCACATATTTGCGTAAAAAGATCAACTTATTCTGATAGGTTTGAGGTCAGGGAGTCAATCCCTGCCACTATTGGACGTCCGGGTGGGTTTTCTAAAGACTTATGAATCTTTGGTAAGAAATAAAAAATGGGGGTAATGGGTTTGGACCTCATGAGGTACTGATATTCATCTTTGGTTAGGACTTTTTCACGTAGTCCTTGTAGTAGTAGTGATCTCAACTCTTCTATGAATACATCCTTCGGATCTTGGCTTAGGGCTGTGCAAGATGCTTTATCGCCCAATAATCTATTTGCCTCGCATATATATGCGTCACGGTCCATGATGACCAATCCCCCCTCCCTTTGTCAGCTTGTTTTAAAATGATCTCGGTATTATCTTTTAGTTGTTTCAGAGCTTCTCTTTCTACATTTCACAGATTCTTCTGTACAATTGGTTCCATCTCTTTATCACACAGGTCTTTTTTTACTAGATCGTAGAAGATGTCAATGTTGTTGCCTTTTGATTCAAGTGGATAGTACTTTGATGCTGGTTTTAAGCCAGAGTTCGATCTACTTTCATAGTTTTGAATAGTGGCATTCCCTTTCCATGCAAAATGTCTTTTTAGAGTCAATTTCCTTACGAATTTATTTAGGTCTATGTAAGTCTCAAATTTGTTCATATCTCCCGTTGGGGCGAAGGATAAACCTCTGTTTAGAAGGGTGGTTTCTGCTTCGGTTAGTGTGTGCTTTGAAAGATTGAATATTCCCTTTGGTTGTACCGTTATTGGATCGTTCTTTTTTTGGGGTCTCTCCCTCCTACCGCACCTTTTTTCTCTTCTTCTATGAATCTTCTTTTCAGAGGGGATGCTAATTTCACGTCCTCCTTTACATTTGTTCTTGTGGTCTCCCGTATTCTTGTGGCTGTGTCCGTGGATAAAAAATCATCTCCTGGTTGATTTGAGCCTCTGTAATGGTGTGTAAAGATTGAATGTTCTCCAATGCTGTGTCTTTGGAGATTCATTGCTTCTGGTATCATAAACTCTAATTTTATTTCTCATTGTTTGATTGGATTGTTTTTGGTAATTTCTTTGTGGGTATGGTGCATTTGTGAATCACCTCCTCCTCCATTCTTTCCAATTGCATGTTTAGTACTTTTTCGTTTATTTTATAGCCCTCCTTATCTTTGTATGTCTCTAAAGCGGCCTCTTTGTTTTGATTTCTTCTTCTAGTAGTATTAGTGTTTTTTTCTTTTCACTTACTATATATATATATGACGAAACGCGTAGGGGCATGGCCTGTGTGACGCATTGAGTGCCGCTGGAGATCGTGCTGTGTGGCTGCTTTTGCTCAAAGACGCTGAGGCGCTGGGTACCGGAATTGACATTGGGCTCCTGGAGCAGTGAGAGGTCCCGTGAGTGAGCTACAAGTGCCTGCAGTTTGTGCCAGTGGTTATTTGATATATATCTTGTGGTAGCCAGCCCACACCGGAGGAACACCTCGGTACGGGTTCTACCTTCCTAATAGGAGATTTGCTGTTAGCATTGTCCACCTGTTTTAAATAAACGGTATTACACTATGAAGTGTCCCCTCTATTTGTTTTAGATGGAAATGTTCTGAAGTTCCCGTGGGAATCGGGTTCACCAGAGGGGAGCTGCTGCCCTAAACAAGTTAACCCATTGGACTGAGTGTGGATAAGGATCACTTTTAAAGTGTTTCTATAAGGACAGAAAAAGTGTCAGCGCACCTATAATTTTATTGTTGTGTATATATACATATATATATTTATATATATATATATATATATATATATAACCAGGGTATATAACCAGGGGTGGGGAACCTTTTGGGGTCCAAGGGCCATTTGCATTGAGGCATAATGCATTGCAGCAGCCTCGGGGGCTGCCGCAGGTTACAAGTCGCCGGTCTGTGTGGTCCGGCGGCTGTGCAGGGAGTCTAATACAGGGGAAATCTCGCGAGAGGTCGGAGATCCCTGTACTTGAGTCGCTGTACAACCGTCGGGCGGGTGGGCGGTATACGACCAGCGGGCCAGAGGTTCCCCACCGCTGATATAGACCATAGAATCTGGCACTCTCCCACAAAAGCAGCAACTGGTTACTCACTCCAGTGCCATCCCATGGGTGCTACCCATATATGAAGAGTCCAAAATAGCTTACACAAAGCCAGGGCGTCACTCGGAGATAAAGGTGCAAAAGAGTTTTATTAGGAACAATACATCCAACAATTGTTTTGAGCGTTACCGTTATATATAAAATAATATTCAAGGGCATTTCAGTTGCCATGACAACCGATTCTCCTTGGTATAGGAAATGCAAGTGTAAAGCTTAATGGATGAATAAGCATGCCATAAAAAATCCATTACTATAAAGGATAAGGTGTGTTGGAAATGGTTATCATTGATCCAGAAACAGAAGATTACTCCCTTCATGACTAGCTGGAAGTGATGCAGTAGCTGGTGGAATGTATGCTAGAACTTCCTGTCAGATGGGAGTAGCAACACCGAAAGTGACTCGGCAACCATGTTGAAGTCCATTGAACCTATAACCGAGTGTGTGTTTACACTTGACGGTGACTTGGGTACAGGTTGTTCGTGGTGGATGACAATTGCTATGGCAATGGAAAACAAATTCATAATGTTGAGACTTTGGATTCAGCTCAGAACACTTCTATGTATGGATGCTGCAATAAATAATTTAACACAAACTCAGAGAATCAATAGGAATTAAACAATAAATAATCAAAATATCTTATAATCATAACATCACATCGTCAGGCTCACACACATAACAAACCACATACCTTAAATATCCCCCGGGTCAGACACGAGCAGGATCCTTACCACACTGGGTGCGACTCGGCAATCAAGTGCCGTCATCAAGCGTTGCACACGGGCTAACTCTCGGATGACATAGTTACAACAGAGTGGGTTACCATAGCAACCGCATATGGCTTCAAATTACTGACAAATGGTGTACGTTACTTTACATCCCATATCAACAGTACCAAACAATCATAAATAGAAAAAAGGAAACAAAAAAGTTACATCTACAAAAGAAGAAAGGGAATACAAAACCAATTACCAGCCATATTATGATTATCTTATTCTTGTAGATATTGCAAATTTGACAAGTTATAATGCAGTTAACTAACGTATGCAAAACATCATAAATTACCTACAGTCTAAGTTAAATGTACTAATTACCAAATGTATCTATTACTATTAGTCGATGATAATATGTAACTGTTTTTAGACCTTAAAATTATTGAAATACAGTCAACCCAGCTGCCTCATTAAGGCCCCTAGGAGCTAGGGTATCCATCCTCAAAATCCAAAGGGATTCAAATTCCAAGAGTTTGCGACCTCGATCACCACCCCGGATCAATTCTGGAATGTGATCGATCATCTGATAGTTCAGACAAGATATATTATGATGTGCATGTACAAAATACAGGGCTAGTGGTTGATCACTGGTCCCTAATTTAAGGGCTTTTCTGCTGGCAGAGTGATGCGCAACCATATGCACTTTGAAGCTGTTCTCGTTCTTCCCGATGTTACTTAACCCACAAGGGCACAGCGCCTGGTAAACTACATACTTTGAATTGCAAGTCAAAGTATGCCTGATGTAATACTCACAACCAGTCAATGGGTGGTAAAATATATTACCTGGAATTAGAAATCTGCATATAGTATACGTACACCGAAGGCAGCTTTTTTCTTTAACAACCTGTGGCACTGGATGTACTACAGCATTACTAATAATAAGAGATAATCTCTGAGGCTACGGCCACGTTTGAAACAAGGCATTAACGTGGTGTTATCTAGATTGAATTCAGGATCAGTATGTATGATATCCCATAATTTAGCCACCAGTACTATATATGTTCATCTTCAAGACTATTCATGTCTTGAAAAAGTCTCCTGTTTCCCTGGAGACGAAACGTGTTGACGACTTCCGGTATCAGACATCACATCCGGTCCTTGAGGTCCATGCACTGAAGCCATCCTTACGCTAACGGCTACAGCTGCTGGGATTGTGCCTCAACACAGAGCGAGCACCAGACCTCTGTCCCAGCAGCGCACAGCACTTCTACAATAAAGCGGCGGAACACTCCAGTCCTCACCAGCGTGCTGCCTTCACGCCAGTTAAACGCCACCGCAATCCATTGCCTGAAACCAGCTACAAGTGAGGTGACTATCCAACTGTTCACTCTACCATGTTAAGGCACTGTTACAATAACTTGTGCTTATCTGCATTTACCCTATACGGGGATCTAAAGCTGGCAAACTAACTTTCCCATTAACACAGCAGGCGTGTGGATAACAAACTTTGTGTTTAATCAACCTAACAACACACCTGCCTATTAACCCCTCATCTTCTGCCTAACTGAACATTTGGTTCGTGCGTGTTTGCTCACATGCTAATACAGCAAGGAAGGGGACTATAAGTGTTAAATCCTATCTCTACATGCAAATATATTGTTATTGGAGGCAATAAGTATGATTATGTGATATCAGCTGAAATCTTGTGCATTGGATGTGAACTTTTAAAATGAAATCTAAACTTATAAGTGTTATTTGAATGTATGTGTTCTTAATATATTTTTTACTGAACTTTATTTTTGCATATATAAAGATATTATATCAAATTTGAACAGTGAGTCCGGCTTCTTTGTGCACAGCAATTGCCATTAAATTACTTGCAGCGCAACGTACTTGTATAAATTGTTCTATTCTCTACATGTGAGTAAGTGGCTGCTCACATCCTCGTTGCTGCAGCATTATATATTACTAAATTATTTATATTATTACCATATAAACAACAAGCGCCAGGTATTAGATCGAGGATACCTTTTGCTCTATACCATCAGTGATCCCGATCTTTTCGATTCTCCTACCGGTACTATATGTGGGCTACAGATGTTATAAGTATTTAGGGGTTAACAAAGACTGTCTATCAAGTGCTAGCAATTTATGCTTAATAGTATATAATTCTGTGCGGTCGTATCCATGGGCAAGGAAGTTGTTAATCATCTCATCTATTTGTGCTGATGCCGTTAGGTCATCTGAATTTATTTTTCTCACTCTCAATAATTTTGAGTAAGGTAAGCCTCAGGTTAACTGTCTAGGGTGACAGCTAGAATGGTGCTGTGCATTATTCCAATCAGTGGGCTTTTTAAACAAGCTGGTGGATAAAATGTTGTCTTTAATAGCAATAGCGCATCAAAAAAATGGATAGTATCTTGGCTGTAATTAAATGTCAATTTCACTGGGCTGCGCCTTCAATTATAATGTTCAAGGAGTGCAACTAGTTCACAGATAGGTCCTCTTCAAAATAACACACAATCATCTACATTAAGTGAATAAAATAAAATACGATCTGAAATAATATTATCTGACAAAAATAATGATTGTTCAACATTAAACATAAAAATATTTGTATACAGTATGAGGGGCGACTGCCGCCCCCATTACGCAACCAACTTGCTGTAAATAACAATTATTGTACAGAAATAATTTTTTTGTCAGACTCATAAACCCTAACTCAATGATTAAATCCATATTAGGACCCGTATAATTTTCTATACAAGACAAGAAACATCTTACTGATAATGTTTCCATATCATGTGGAATTATGTAGTAAAGGATACAAAAGTCAATAGTGACTAGGACGTGGGGTCGAGTAGAAATCTGGGATGTTCACATATGTAAGGTTGTAATACACTGTCAATAAATATACATGTCTGCTGGAACAATTACCCCCTGGCTGACACAATCGGGCAGCCAGGATGGTCCTCCAGCGACTTCTGTATCTTAGGGATACAATGAAAACCCGGCACCAGCGGTGCAGTAGGTAGCAATGCATCTTTCAATTTTGAAGAAATTTACTTTTTCTCGACGGCTACTTGGAGAGTTTCTGTAAGCTCCTGTTTAAACATCAGAGAAGGATCTTTATTGAGTTTTTGATATGTCGACACATCATCAAGTTGTTTTAAAACTTGTATTTTCTGACATCTTGTATCACCAGGGCACCATCTTTGTTGGCTGAAAGAAAGACTAATGATTGAAAGACAAAGCATTAAGGGCCTTATTCTGGTTCACTCCTTCTGGCAAATTACTTCTTAGATGGACAAAACCATGTGCACTGCAGGTGGGGTAGATGTAAATTGTGCAGAGAGAGTTAGATTTGGCTAGGGTTTTACTTCAACGTGAGATCTATTTTGCAGTGTAAAAATAAAGCAGCCAGTATTTTCTCTGCACAGATACAAAAAAACTCACCCAAATCTAATTCTCTCTGCACATTTTACATCTGCCCCCCTCCCCTGCAGTGCTCATGGTTTTGTCCATGAAAGAATTTGCAAGAAGGAGCCAGAATAAGGCTGTATGTTCTGCTTGTGTCAAGTTATGATAAACATGAAGTATAAGATCAGGTATTTTATGAGCTGTTTAGGAATCTCAGACTGGATGACATTAACACTGGATTCTTTAGCAAAATATTCTTTAAGCTTGAGCTGTCATAGTAGACAATGTTTTTCGATAGTCCCTGTGTTTTTATTAAAATGGATGGTAGGAACAAAGGAAATTCCTTTGGCAAGAAGTTTCTCCTCCGCAGCCGATAGGGTATAAGATGACAAATTTACGATTAGGTATGGGGAGGTAGGGTTATTGGAAAGTTCACAAACTGCATGTTTATTTCATAGAAACCACTTTAGCTCGAAATGACTTTTTAGCACTAATTAGTGTTATAGTTAAAAAAAAAAAAAAAATGTAACCTTGGCTAGTGAAGTGGCACTATCTTTGTGTCTTTTGTAGCGTCTGAAGGCCTTAATTCTACAAAATTATAGTACACTGTTAAGCACATGTATTCTAATCCCTTTTTTATATTGCACAGATGTTCCCCTACATATATTTTCAGAGGGAATAAGTTTATATCTACTGTATGTAGTGTTTCTCATGAATGTACAAAGTTTATGAATTGTTTGATTTTTATTTCCTAATTTCCTTATTATTAACCAATTGTTATATTTTACTGTCCCCCCCCCCCCACTAGAAATCATTTTTATATTCCATATGTCCACCAGTAGAAACCCCTCAGCAATGATGGTGGTAGTTTGTGGGATAGAGGCTAAGATACTGGAAACTCATTTCGATCTGAGAGTTGGAGCCTTTCCTGTAATTATGTTTAGGTTGTTCTGGCAAGATTGAGCCTGAAAATTTGGGATCAGTTTGCGTATGCGCGATTTACGCATTTATGCCTTGCAACGCTGAGCACCAGCAGCACTTGGTGCAGATGCTTTCTGAGTACCAGGTTTCCTGGCTATTCTGCATGATGTTAGAGGTCATGCTGTACAGCCATTCACTTTCCCACCACTTCAGCCATGTCTGCCTGCCTGTTTAAGGACTGCTAAGCTGCAGTTCCCTGAGACTGAGAGTTTTTCAATCTTGGGATTGGCTTCTCTAGTTATAATGTCATGTTGACAGCCTGGTAACTAGTAGAAAAAGAAAATATAGAGAGCGCAGTGTTGATCCAACAATTTATTATAGATTAAAAATAATGTAAATGTAGATATAAAAAAACAATTTATAATACACAAAACCATACATAAATACACAGTTAAAAACAATAGTACATTACGATATCCAGCATTAATGATGGGATGTATAGTATGACCAATTTATAAGGTCCCATCAATTGATGTAAAGCAGCTCTGTATAAATGTCTATGTATTAGACTTGAGCGTCCAAGCTCCTTAAATTCAATGGCCTTTCATTACAAAGTATCAGATTCCAAAGGATGTATAGTTACCAGCATAGGCGTGGGCATGTCCATCACCATAAACTGGGCATATATATTACAGCCTACTGGGCTGTGCAAACTAAATACAGTAGGTGACCTATTTATGTACATGCATTTTAAATGAATCACCCCCCCCTCCCACGTGTACTAGAAACAGGGAATGTGCCCGCCAAAATCCCATGCACAGTAATGCCCATTACACATAATGCCATGCACAGTAATGCCCATTACACAAAATGCCACACCATAATGCCCAGATCACACATAATGCTACACATATTAATGGCCCTTCTACATAATGCCACAGCCTGTATTTTTGTAAAATAGGGACAATAGGGACAGTGTGTGCCAAAAATTGCCATAATGCCCATTACACATTATGCCGCACACCATAATGCCCAATACACATTATGCCACACAGTGATAGTGAGTGATAGTGGCATATGGGTGACAGAGGCATGTGAGTATCAGTGACATGGGACAGGGTGTTGGAGACAAATATTACCTACCTTAACTGCACAAAGCAACAGCATCAGCTATCTGGGAGCTCTAGATGGAGCAATCTCCTTCACCCCGTGTCCTGCTCTTTATCACAATGACACATTCCCTCACCCTGCGGGGGGCACTAAATTACACTGACCACTCCCTTACCCTGCAGCCTGCGCTAAATCACACTGACGCACTCCATCACCCTGCGCTCTATCACACTGACGCTCCCTCACACTGATGCGCTCCCTCACTCAGCAGCCTGTGCTGGATATTGTAATGTACTATTGTTTTTAACTTTGTATTTATGTATGGTTTTGTGTATTATAAATTGTTTTTTTATATCTACATTTACATTATTTTTAATATATAATAAATTGTTGGATCAACACAGTGCTCTCTCTATATTTTCTTTTTGTTCTTTCTTTTGAATTAAATTTCATGTGGGAGCAGCATAACTAGTTATATACAGCTGTGGTTACTTATAGTAAGAAACCAATACCATTGCGCCCGATATACTTTTTGTAATGGTAACTAGGAGCAATGTAAAAGTAATGTTATAGCAAGAAAAAAATCAATGAAATGACTGGCATGAGGGTAAAGACATCACACTTTGGAGCCCACAGCTCAGTTCTAATCAAATGTATTTCATACAGTACGGTACCTCCAACTTTTGTTTTACATTTGTGGGTACACAAAGGTTAGAAACTACCTGTGGCTGTTTGGGGGGTATCTTGGAATGACATTCTATCAGGTCATGACTGTGAGGACTAGTTACCAAAGGAAATATATGTAAAATCCACAGAAAATACCAATTTACAGGGGCCTCCACAAATTTAAAGTCCTAGGGATGGGACTGCAGCAGATATACTTTTTGATTACCGTGGCCGCCTGCATAGGTTTCATTGTTTGCAGCCATTTTTGATATTTACCAAGCTCTAGAGTGTGAATCAATCCAGATATAGATGTGATATCACTACAGGTTACCCATCCTCCACTAGCACTATGAAAAAATAAATACAAAAGGGTACACAATTTCTGTTTTTCCTTGTGTTTGCCAATGTTTCGCAGTGATAACAAAAAGGTTCACTGAAACCTGTGTGTTTTCACAGGCAAACAAAATCAAATTAAATAGCCCGTGCTCTTAAAGGAACTTGATAGCAATAATACCTTGAGTTGCATTCCTATTAAGTATGCATTGCATACTTAATTGTATCTCCACCTATGTGTTGGATGTTGGGACTGTTAAGGCCCCCATACATGCTGCGATAGCAGCCCGCAATGCGATGCGTTATCTGGTGGATCGCATCGTAATGCATGCATTTTGCATGCGATTTGGATGCGATGTGATCCGCGGGCAGTACAAAAAGTATGTGCTGCACATACTTTTTGTACTGTGCGATTTGATGCCCGCAGGAGCGCGTGTCGCATTGCACACAAGTCAACTATATTTACAATAAATCTTTTATTATGAGTTCCCTGGCCAGGTGAAATTTATCTCATTTATATTAGCATTTAAATAATTTAAATAAAATAAATAATGTCTGCATTTTAGCAATCTCTAGAGAAATTAATAGCCCTGACCACATTGGGGACATCACATCGGTTCTCTGCAAACTAACTCCCCATTCTAAAACAGAAATATATCTTTATAGATAGAGCAAATTAGATAATTTGAATTTATTTGACTCTGTTCTTAAAAAATATGTATATTTAGCTAAAATTACAAGCATTGAAAAAAACACCTTTTGAGTAATACAAAAAGTATTATAAATATTAAGCCTTTGAGCAACTACTTTTGAATCTCTTCTACAAAAATCATAATAAATGTGTTCCCACTCTTGAATTTTTTGAAAATCTACCTACTAATATTTTTTTTATTCAATATTTTGTTGAACATATACTTGTACATTAGATGCATATGCAGTGCTTTTATGCCTGGAACTGTGTATCCTCTTTTTTTAAAAACAAAATCTTCACTGAGGTAGTTAAAATCATATCAGTTTTAGGAAGACTCATAGTTGACATCATACTTTACTTCTCCTTTAAAAGGTTAATGACAGCAAAATCCCATCTGGCACTTTAAAGTTGAAAGATGGCTCACTGGGAGAAACTGTAGTGTAATTAAGTCTCACTCGATAAACACTGCAATTCCTGGCAGAGATTTTAAAGATACATTCATTTTCTAAATTAGAAAATTTCGGGGTTTCTTTTTAACAACAGTAGAAAAAAAAAAAAAAACAAGCACGTGCAAAGTAAATATATGCTCCAACAATACAATATAAAAGCAGTATAATTGCATGAATGGCTGCAGTATTCTGAATGAAAATGTGTTATTTCCATGAATTCTTCGTATCAGCCTTATCAAGTTTGAAAAAAAATAATTTTTGTTTTCAATTACACATTTTCATTCTCAATTTGTTATTATATATATATATATATATATATATATATATATATATATATATATATATATATATACAGTATCAAGTATTTTTGTTCCCTTTGTATCTTTTCCGTTATAAAATAAAAATAATTTGCATAATCTGGTTAATATTTAATGATGTTACTCACAATTATTGAAACTATGGCATGCCCTGTGAGCAGTCCATTGTTATACTGAATTAATGAATTCAAAATAGCGTTCGGGTTAGGCAGTAGTGGGGAAGGTTATGGGCTGGCTGTGGGGGGTGTTAGGGTTAGGAGTGGGGGCAGGGGCAAGGTAAGTATACTTACCTGACACCTGTCAGGATTCCCTCCAGAATGCTGGCGTCTGTTTTCTGACCACCGCCATCCTAACCTATAGTCATCCGTATGTATCCCATCTAGTGATTATAGTCTTTTTGTTTTAGTTTAACATGCTGTGCATGAGTTTCATGTTTTTCAAGTCTTCATCCCTATTCCATATTCAAATAAGTTTTTCTATTCAGCCAGTCTTGGTAGTGATCATCTAAAGGTTTTTTTTACAATTGCCCAAAGATTTTCAATTGAATTTTCTTCTGATTTGTTACCTGCCAGGGAGGGACATCCAAATGAACAAGGCTGCCACCTGAAAAAAAAATAATAATAATTCTATTACAGTATATGTGGTTTTAGAATTGCACTCCACTTGGTGACCTATTCTAGCTACTAAAAGGGTAGGAAGTGGGACCTAACTCCGCTATAATAACTCAAAAGAATGTCTATGGGAACAATATGTGACATGAACCCTCTGGTTGTTTAGTTTGAAGTACTTAAGTTTATGGTTAAAACATAGTTTCAATAATGTAATAATATTTTCTTACATTAATATACAATATCCAATACACAATGGGGGTGATTCTGATTGCGTTCACATGGGGGACCGCTTTTAGGCGACTGCGCATAGTTATTTATGCGCATGGGCAGCCACTGTGTGTGAGCGCCAACTGCGCTCACACACAGAAGTCCGAGCGGGGGGTGGCGAGCTAGGGGATTCACCCATAGGAACACCCAGCGTTTCATGGGCGTTCCCATGAAAATGCTGGTCGTTCCTATGAAAATACCTGGATGACGCGGGTGCAGGGGGCGGTTAGCTAACATTAGTGGATGTCAGTTGCTTGCCCACTTCACGCACAAGGTGTCCGCAGATCAGAGACACCAGAGGTGTCACTGATCTGCGAGCGCTGGAGAAATTATTCAATGGTCGCCGACCAGCAAATGATTCTCCCTCAAAGGCTGTGAATGGATGATTATGAAAATCATCTGTTTGCAGCCATGCCATGGGATCACGGGTGTGAGGGGAAGGGTGGCGAGAGGCATCTGGGGGACTCGCAAGGCTGCAAAATTTACAGCATGCACATATATAAGCAAATATTGTATGTAAAACTATGTGTAGTTGCAGGTACAGTAGCAGTGTTAGCCGGCATATAGTATGTACTATAAATGGCTTGAATAGGTAGGAGAGCCTGGTGTCCACACATCTAGATACCTTCTTCTTATCCATTGGTGGTCTAGCAATCCTTGTTATAGTCACCCTTAACTAACATCAACTTTAACCAACCTCATTACAAATAAGTCGCACAAGCAGAATAGGCTGATTAAAATTATATGATGGATAACTATGCTCTGTGGGTGACTGCATATGAAATTCATAGAAATGAGTGCCGGCAAACTGTGGATTATATATACACAGCAGGCAGCGGTGCGGCAATCCAAGCCATAAGAAGAAAATCTCACCAATCCATGGTTAAGTGCAATGTTTCAATACCGCTTATTGGTATTTTCATCAGGCTCTATAAACGTTATTGAAATGCTGCATGTGTGTATATATATATTCGTTCGGGTGCTGTTTAAACTCTGAAAATGGCACCCGAATTAAGCCGATCTCACACCCTTCGCTGGGCCGCATTTGCTTAAAATTGCTCACACCCTTATGGAGGTGCAAGCACTTTTAAGTGAATTCAGTCCGACCGTAAAGTACGCTTGGTGACGTGATGATTTGCAAGTGTGAATCACCCGCACCTAATAGTATTGACCTTAAAAGCTTCCACAATTCTGCTAAAGCAACAAACTGGAAGTGGCCAGAGATCCACCCGAAAAACACCTTGGCACAGCTGCGTTTTAAAAAACATACCCAAAAAATGGCTTGTTTCCTCCCCATAAACGCTGGCTTCCTGTCAATCAAAATGTGATTGCATTGACGCAGAATGTGTCTGCACAATTATTTGCAAAACTGAGGGCGCTTATGCACAATTCAAATGATGTGCACTGGCAGTCATTCAATATTTGACTGGATTGTGTTTTCTCAACTTAGAGATCCATAGTGAATTAAGCCCATTTAATTACAGATACTGTGAAATACACATATGATATGTAAAGCTATACGTAGTATATGAATAAATAAAATACAGTGCCTCTTCATGTAAAGTGCCATCTGTGAAAAGCAATTTGATATCTTTTATTGAAATTGAGCGTAACAAATAATAATGCTGATTGTTGGTCAGCATTGTTGTGGTCTCAATATGACATTTTAGTTTTGAGAAATGCTGTCACAATGGGGGAAATTTACTAAAGGAAATTTGTAAAAAAATAGGTCTATTTGTATCCAGAAATACACTTATTTTTGACATTTACTATCCCGAAAATATGGCAATTCGTATTGATAGCACATCAATACGAATACACATATTTTTTTACAAATTTCCTTTAGTAAATTTCCCCCAATGTGTCTATTGTATTTTTACATGTGTGTTAATCGAAAATGAAGTATTCCTTTTTTGACATTGTGAGAACCGGTCAATTGGTGAATTGGTTATCTGTGCACTCCTCATTGTTATTCATTGGCAGGAGGTTACACAAGTTCATTCAATCAAAGCTTAGCCTGTAACAATGAGCAGCCTTTAGGCCAGTTTGCTCTCAAGAGACTTTTGAAGGTCCAATACAGGAGCCTTTTGCATCATTTCAAAAACTATCTCCTCTTATGTGCCACTAATCTTTATCAAGTGTCAGAATATCATTTTAAGTTACAATTTCTATGGTCCCACCTTTTTTTTATCATAACCACCTGGTTCTGTACATTATGGGATCCATTCATTTAGGAGCGATGCAATCTGCTAGATTTACATATTTTTCTTCAGAGCCTCATAGGGCTTCATAGAAAAATCCATGGGGTAAATTTACTAGGATGGGAGTTCTATTGAAGATGGGGTATCGCCCATACCAACCAATCAGATTCTTCTTATTTATTTAGCACCTTCTTGAAGATAATAGAAAGGCTATGGGCAAAATCCCATCTTCAATAGTACTCCCATCTTAGTAACTTTACCCCAAGAGGGGCAAGATCATGCTGCCAGGGCAGTAAGTTAATTTGATGTTGTTTGTACACTGGAGAAGATTCCGTCCCATTCGTTTGGGTCCGAATTTGGCCTCGTCCCCGATGTTCGTGGTTAGCGTATGCGCAAATATACGCATGCACAAACCCCGTGAGTTAATGGTTTCACTTCAGGAAGGGTGCCGGACGGCTCCCCGACAGTCGGGATTCCGACAGTCATAACTCCGATGTCGGAATCCCGACTGCTCCCTCGTGGGGCTTCATTGCGCACCCCACGCTGTGCAGTTGGGATTCTGACGTCTGACTAATGACTGTCGGAATCCCGACTGTTGGGCTAATATACCACACCCTTCAGGAAGGGAGGGGCAGGAAGGGGGCTGCCGCAGGGGAATGTCCTGCATTTTATAGGTGTCCCCATAATAATGCTGGGTGTTTCTCTGAGAATGCAGGCATGGCGATGCTGCTCGGGGAGGGTGGCTGATGTCACATGACATCAGCGCCCGACCCGAAGTCAGCGGATAGCAGCCAGAATAAAAGTCAGTGTACACTGACTTTTTTTACCGAAGGGGAGAAAAATCATTCAATGGTCAGCGACCGCCCCATGCGAGGGGATGTGTTTGCCTGCACATCCACTCTCATGGTAGCGAGGGAATTTGGGCGTGTGGGGTGGAGCTAGCGAACAGGTCTGAGTCAGGCTCACTGTCGCATTAGCAAGTCGTCTCCAAGTTATTGATTAGACTCTATGGGGTAAATGTACTAAAGCTTTTAAAAGTGAACACTGTGGATGTTGCCCATAGTAATCAGATTCTAGCATCCTAGAAAATGATGGTTCTAATTGGTTGCTATGGACAACATGCCACTTTTCACTTTTAGAAGCTTTGGTAAATGTACCCCATATATGCCCATACACACACTGGGTGACTTTGAGCTGAAAGTAGCTCAGTTTACTTGTCTGAGCGTCTTTCAGCTCGAATGCCATCCAGTGTGTATGGGGCAGCAATGATAGGTTAGCCCAGATGTGTGCTGTGCTCCCGCATCATCACTGGCCCGGCCGCTCATCTGCTGGTATTACCAGCAGATGAGCATCAGAGTGGATGGCTTTCTATAGCGTCCTGCTATGGAAAGTCGTCCACCCCTGGGAAAATCACTAAAACGGCGAAGTGATAAACTGTCTGGTTTTTATCACCGGCCAATCATCTCCTACCTGTCATTTTTCAAACCAAGCCTGTAACTTCACAGTTAGGAGCTGATTGGCCGGTAATAAAACCAGACACATTATCACTTCACCGAGCTTAATAAATCTGGCCCTCAGTGCTATGCAGTGTGTATGCACTGAGCGTTTTTCAGCCCAGCAATTTTCCCAGCATCGGTCAGCATACACACTGAGCAAAATCGCCCAGTGTTTATGGACCTTAAGTGTGTTATAAGTAATTATATTTAGTGTTACATATCTGTATATGCACACCACTATTATTGCTAACCACAAGCATATGTGTCTCTGCTTTCATTTAGCCAGGACCAAGTCAATGTAAGTTTAAGCATTTGGCAAAAATTGAAATACAATTGTGATTAGGTACTAAGTATTATAATAAATACTTGTATGCATTCTATGCTTGTACGCATTGATTTAACATATTGATGCAATTTCTTATATGAGCTGTAAATTTGGATTTGTCCTGTTCCTTTTACTCCTTTCTTCTTTCATTGAGCTGCTGTTAGTTCATGCTTTTCTGTTAATTACCAGAATGTCATAGGGCCCTTGAGGCAGTTGCTGTATTTATGAAACAAGTGATACTTTTTTGTGAGAGTTAAAACAGTTGTATTGTATTAAACAAAGACAATTGTACTATAGCACAATGCTAATAAATGCTTCTCTAGTAATAACTTAATACTGACTATAGGCCAGATGCATCAAGCTTCAACAAGTGATAAAGTGGAGAGTGATAAACAACCAGACAATCAGCTCCTAACTGCCATGTTACAGGCTGGGTTTGAAAAATGACAGGAGCTGATTGGCTGGTTGTTTATCACTCTCCCCCTTATCACTTGTTGAAGGTTGATGCATCTGGGGCACCGACTAGGCCCTGGCATTTGTGCACGCGCGTGACCTTTTGTCTGCCTCTCCCGGCTTTCAGGAGAGAAGGGAATAGCGGCGTGTGATGCCCCCCTCCCTCCTGGACCTCAGCAGTGTACAGCGAGCTCTCTCTGTGCTCCGATCGGGAGGCGGAGCCTCTACTTACAAGAAGAAATCGGCCCACCAGATGGCGAGTCCGGCCCTGCTCCACGTTATCACTTTTTGAAGCATGGTGCATCTGGCCATTTGTCTATTAACATCCAAATGGGATCAGTGTATCAACTCTCTGACCCCCGCCTTCTGGAGGGTAACATCGGGATGGGCATTGCTCTTGGCCACAATCCATGATTTGTCATCAGCCCCCTTAACCACATACTTCACTCAGAAAGTGGGTGGGATCTGGAAAGCCGATCTGCTATTTAAGACTCTCCCAAAAAATTCCGGGAGTGTATGCCCCTGTCCTAGATGCTGGAATGTCAGCTACAGTATGGTCTTTAATGTACAGAAATGCATAATGCAATACATACTACAATAAAAATATAAATAATAAACATACCCTAGGTACATTATTAGGCAATCTGTTATTGGCTACTGAACACATCCCTATTATTCATTGACGTTTAACGTTTCTTAAACAGAAAATCAAATAGTCACACTGTAACTAAGTCTAGACGATGCAATTGAAATTGTTTCCTTTTTTTATTTTTTATCTTATGAGCTATTTAAAGTTCAAAATTGAATGTAGTGCGAAGAAATGGTAATAAGCAACCATGAGCAATAATCGTATGCCCCTTTTTCTGGTGGCTTTTGTCTTTCAGAATTACATTTGCCAAAGGCTATATGCATATTGGCATCTCAGTCCATACCTGACATCTGTTCCATTTAGCTTAAAGCAGACTCATTAGCCCAGATACTTAACAGATAATCTGTTTCATTTCTTTCTATTGAAAAAAGTCATGACACGAAAATGTTCATTTTGGTTTTTCAGCAAGGTGTATATCGGTGTCTGTCTATTAAATATATTGAGTGCTGTAGCTGTGTATCAGATCGACACATTATTAACTGTCATTTGGGAAAGGTGGCTAAAGCTTATACTCTATCCCCATACATACAGTATATAGAAAATGTATAAAAAAAATCTGTCATTTTTTTACGTTTTATGACTTACGTAAAATTCAGTTTTCCTGCATTGCAAATAAATATGGTCCAGAAAAAGAGAAAGCAGAAAGATAGCACAGCTACTTTGAAAGCTATTGTGTGAAATTCCTGTGTGCTCCTGTGGTCAGTTTTAATAGTGTAATGTAGTTAGAGATGATAACATTTAGTGACCTAACATCTGGCCTGGTTTAGTGTGCCAAGAATCTAGAGCAAACAATCAATGTTTACAGCTTCATTTAATGGACAAATTGGAGCCCCGTTGCTCTCCCTATAGATGTCTCATAACTTTCATGTTTTCTTAAAAGCTGCAGTGAGTGCTTTGAGATGGGGATTTTGTTTTTTTTTGCTTACAGTTGTGTATTTGAGTCACTATTCCTGTTTTTGAGACCCAATACTCAGTAAATTCTTGAGAGAAATTTGTGGCAATCCGCATAAAGTATTGGCCATTTGAGTGGCTGCATGTGTACTGTAGTTTAGCTTGTTCTCTTGCGTAACTGTAATACTAATGATGATATGACCCAGACACCCATCCCCTGTAGAATAGTATAATTAAGCCACCAGGTGCCACTATAACAAAAATTGTATGACCACATCACATGCTGCACACATATATATCGATCAGCCATAACATTAAATCATCTGCCTAATATTGTGTAGAAGACCCTTGTGCCCCCATAACAGGTCTGGTCCATTGACGCATGGTCTCCACAAGACCTCTGAAGGTGTCCTGGAGTTTCTGGCATCAGATCCTTTACGTCTTGCAAGTTGCGTGGTGGGGCTTGTGTTGAGTTGGCCAAACATCATGTTGTTGACTTGTTTTTGTGGCCAAGTCAAAAATATTAACTGACCCTGTTCCTGAACAATTTTTGCAGTGTGGCATGTTACACTATCCTGCTGCAAAAGGCCGCTTCCATCAAGTAATATTGTTGTCATGAAGGGATGCACTTGGTCTGCATCAATGTTTAGGCAGGTGGTACAGTATGTGTCATTGTAACATCCACATGAATAACAGGACCCAAGGTTTCCTTGCAAACTATTGGCCAGAGCATTACACTGCCTCTAAAGGCTTGCATTCCCACAATACATCCAGTGCCATCTCTTCCTAAGGTAAGTGATGCACATACAGACAGCTGTTTACATGATATGAAAATGAACATGAGTCCTTACACCAGACCTGAACAATTATCATGGAAAACATTCATTTTAATGAAGAGAGAGGAATGAAGCAACCCTATAATGGTCCATATATAATGATGGGCAATAAGTGTTCACTTGGGACTCATCTCTTGGAAATACTATCCTTGCATTTAGAATTGGAATAGCAAGCACTTTTGGCAATGAAATTAGATAACTGAGACGTAAAATTGATAAAAGCTTATTAATGGTGAATAAGTAATACACAGAATTATCTTTTTTCCCTTGATTTGAAAGTGAGTTGTCATTGATTGGGACTTGATTAAAAGCATTATAAAGAAGGGCCATTGCAATACCAACCGCAGTCAAATAAATGTGAGTTCAGGGAGCTGGATCGAACTGTGATGTCATAAGTCCCCAACCCCAAGATGGGAAATGCCTGTGGGTCACATGTAGTGGGCAGGGCTAAATGGTACAAGGCGCATCCTTTAGCCCTGCCCGCTTCACACAACCACCCAGATTGTAGTGATTTTATGCCTATCCTGCCCACTTAACTAGGAAGCGAGCGGGATGTGGGAGAGTCACCTACCCTTCCAGGGCTCTGGGGGACTATTCCAAAAAATTGGGCATTTTTGCAGCTACTGGGAGGGTAGGCAAGTGTGACATACACCTAGAAAAAAAAATATGGAATTTTAGAAAGTACCACGTCCAATTTGTCATATGCTAGTATGTGTTTCCTAGTATTGATAACGGTGTGATAAATCCAAACCACATGGAGATCCCATACTAAAATGCATCACTTGTTTACTAAATGTATTGCCTGTATAAGTTTTCATTCACATTGTCATCTTTTAACGAGACTAATGGTGTAGTAAAGAAAATCTTTGCAGTGACATAGGTTAAAAAAATGTTTTACCGCAAAGAGCATATGCTATAGAAAAAGCAATGTGTAATTAATGTTTTTTTTTTTTTGTTATACACAGGGTTGGCTGGTTTAAAGCATTTTAATTTAAACCATGGCTTAAATGTAAACTTTTTTTTAAAGAACAAAATACACTAGTTTTTTTTATAATGCTGTGGCTACATGCACAGCGGTATTAGAAGGGAATCCCCCAGCTATTGTACAGTAGCTTCTGGTTGAGTGAGCTTTACCAATGCAGTCAATTCATCCACATACTGTAACACAGACATAGGGATGGTGGACCAAATCAGTGAGGTGCTAAATCTGCCTTGCATCAGCTAAGATTTCACAAACTCCTCCCTAAAAATCTTATACAGGAGAAAACCACAACTTGCATTCTCAATCATAAATGATAAACAACTCCAACACATTAAAGAGGTAATACACAGAGAAACACCTCATGGTTTAATCTACTTCATGTTTATTTCAGTTCAAAACCTTCAGTTCTATTGAGACGTCTCTGTCTATACTTTGTACTGTAGGTTTAGTCTATCGACATATATTCAGATGTACTGCAAGAGGAATAGTAAACAGTACTGTATAAATGGTTTTATTTAAAAAAAATTAACATTGTATCAAAGCCTAATAACTTTGAATTGTTAATTATTTTGAAGCATGTTTGATTAAATGTTATAACAAATAACAATACAGTATATGTTTCGCAGGATTCTGTTTTTTTTTTCCATTTAAACATTTAATGCATACATTTAAAAAAAAAAACTGGTTTAAACAAAAAAATGGGTACTTGTGTAGTTTCCCGGCGGCACGCATTGTATGCAAATCACATGATATTTGCATATGCTTTGCATACGATTTGCATGCGATACGATTTAGCACACCCCCACTATCCACGCCAGCCCAAAGCGTGGCGAGCGCAGCGCGGTACGCGTCCTCCCGACCTGTTCATACCCCCACTATCCACGTTGGCGTGGAGTTGATTTTATAAAGTGAGCCTGAAGTGCGGCAAGCACAGCGAGCCCCGCGAGGGGACGTGGAAAACAAGCCCGAAGCGTGTATTACTTGACGTGTATTCCGCGTCCCCTCGGGCAGTGCAGCCATGAAACTACACAAGTACCGAAAAAATGTTTAACCCCCCAAAAAAAGTTTTGTTATTTGTCAAAAAGGTTTTTTTCCAACCCTGGTGAAAAATGTCACACACACATTGTATATATTAACTATGTTCAGCTTTAGATGAATAGCATAAATTATGCAAAAGTTTGATAACATTAATATCTCATTTATCAAAGTTTATAAAATATTTGATCTTCTTTCCTCATGCGTGAAAATTAATTTGTATATTATTTGTACATTAATCATATTTTTTACATATTTTAGTTTAGTTTAGTTTAGTTTAGTACATAACTTATATACTGTTTTCTTTATTTCAAGGTTGCTATGAAGAAGTGTACAAAAATCAGTTTTCCCTGGCTCAGTACTTCAAAAAACACGATGACCATTGGCTTTCAAATCACTTTTTTGAATGCTGTTTTCAGACAGCTTCAAAAATAAAAACTGATGGTGGTAGAAAGGAAGCTGAGGCACATGCAAATCTTGGGCAGCTGGCTGAAGAACACGGTAAGAATATAGCTCAAGGGCAGTCTATGCGACAAAATGTTTCATGTAACCTTAGTTGTATGGTGGAGTCCTGTACTTTAAAGAGGATTTACTCCCATGGTCATTTTGCTTAACATTTATTACTTTGTGGTGGCCAATAACTGATAATAATAGGGCAACAAAGAAATCAAAGCCTCCTAGAAGTTCAAAAGGGACTGATGGTAGAGTTTTCTTCTAGAAACATGTTTTATTGATGTGCTATATTTATCTCTACAGTGGTTTTTTTTGTTACACTCGTATGATCATGAATAGAGTTTAGCAAATCAGTTTCTTAGATTTCATAGTTTGTATTTAACCTCACTGCGTTTACTGATTACAAATAATCTATGTGGGTTGGGAGGGATTATATATTCTTTATGATTAACATGGCTAGGTTCCCATTTGGCAGCTGATATGATTGTCGGGTTCTTATTAATTTAGTCATAGTCTAATTATTGCCCGAAGAATGTATCTATTCTGTAATTTCATGCATCCAAAATGATTGCTTTTAGCCAGGGATGGGCTGGCTGTAAACCTCAATGTGAAGAGGCAGGTGGCCCTGTACTCAGTTCTTGAATGACAGACAGCATCCGATCACTTGTTTGCTTCTCCGGATTTCACCTCATGTGTTCAGCTTACTTACCTCATGCTGCTGACACTGTGTATAGGTGCCCACATACTACAGCTATTTTCCGGCCGAGTTTCAACCATTTGGCAGATTTTACTGTAAATCTTTTGCGATCACAAACTATCGCAATCTGATGCACAGTCATGTGGATCTTTAGCTGCATCTTCTGATTTTCCCTGCTGCAGGAAATATATGTAACTATGGCCAACAATTTATGAAGTCATGTGTTACATTTCAATGTCTGGCTACTCCCATGCATATAATGATCTGATTCCAACTAGCTGCTGTTCAGCTTCAGGAAGAGTCTGTGTGGGCAGCAGCAGTCTGTCCCCTGGCTGCATTGTAACCCATGCAATAGAGTGACTGCCATAATGGGTAGGTAAGAAGTGTTTAATGGGGGCCTTCCCTCCCCATGGATCTGCCCCTGAGGTACAGGGATGTGATCTAGCACTACCACCTTTTACCTTACTTGTCACAGATCAGATTGTGCACTGAGTTATAATGGCTGGCACTTTTTATACTTTTTTATACCCATAGTCCAGCCCATTAAAAAATATTAAAATCTTTGTTAAAATGTACTCTTTGCTCAAAATCTTTTGGCTAGGACTGATGTGTAAGTTCAAGAGGAATCTTTCCACACATCTTATAATTTACACATCTTTCTAGTGACCTCCTGCTGCCACTCTAGTATGAGGAGCTCTGCAGTGCAAATAAGGAACATTAGCCTAAATGACATACTGGCAGTCATGGTGCCTCACTTCCTCTGGACAGAGGAAGTGAGCTGTGAACAGCTGGCCAAATACAGTAGGCAGCAGTCAGGCCCCGGTAACCTGAGGCAGAACTGGTTAGTTACAGTTACACCTCATCACATCTCCTCTTCCTAGTGGCAACACTGACTTGGAAATGATCTCTGAAAACTCTGTCCACCCTACACCCTACTAGCTTTCCTTACCTGGCCACTGAACAGCTCTGAGGACCCAGAGCAAAAACAGAGGAGGAACTGTGAACTACAGCCACCAGAATCAGACAGTTAAGAAATAAGAAGTATCATAAGAAAAAAATAGATAGAAAGCAACAATAGAACATTTAATAAATAAGTCAATAAAGCCTTATAAGGGGCTGTGCTGGCATGTTTGTGGGTGAGAAGGGGGAACAATTAAATTGTAAAAGGGTTAGGGCACATAAAACGGACCCTCTTTATCAGTGCCCTATCAATGTTACTGATGTGGGGCATCAAGGAAAGTTACCATGCTCCCCCCCCCCTCCCCCCGTCTAATTAAAGCTGTCATGCAGAAAAGGACTGTCGTATTGTTTACTAGTTCCCATCCTCCACAGGGATCCCACAGCTGACTTCCCATCTGCGGCAGGGACCATGGTGCTGACTGCCCAGTCCGCTGCAGAACCCCCTGCCAGCCTGCGCTGTGCCGCCCATCGACGCTGCCCAACCCTGCTGCCTGAGCATGGGGCAACAGGAGCCCCACACCGGCAGCAGTGCCAATGTGGGGCCCCTTTTGTATGGGGACCCCGTGGCGACCGCCCCTGTTGCCCCATGCTTAATCCACCTCTGTGTGACTGTATGTGTTTAGGTGTGTCTCATATTGAAGATAGGGGGGAAATGCTTTTACATTCTGTGCATGCAATGGGCCTAATTCAGATATAATCGCAGTACAAATTTGTTCTCCAAATGGGCAAAACCATGTGCATTGCAAGTGGGGCAGGGAGAGTTATGTATGTTCTGCGCAGGGTAAATACCATCTGCTTTATTTTTACCCTACAATAGATTTCAGTTTCAACACACCCCACCCAAATGTATCTCTCTCTCTCTGCACTTGTTAAATTGGCCCCACCTGTATTGCACGTGGTTTTGTCCATTTTTTAGAACAAATTTGCCCTGTGATTAAGTCTGAATTTGGCCCAATGTGAGCCAAATACTTGCCACACAAGAACCCGATACCCACATCCCTAATTTGCCTTTTAGGGCCCACCATTTTACGTGTCTGTCTCTCATATGCACTAAGCTTCAAAATAAGCTCCTACCTACCATGTCACAGACTGTGTTTGAAAAATATCAGGCAGGAGCTGATTGGTTGGTTGTTTATCACTCTCCATTTTATCACTTTTGAAGCTTAGTGCATTTGGCCCTGTATCTTTTGTTTGCATGGTTTGCCTGCCAGCTAACTTTTTCAGAGCTATTTCAATGTTCTTTTTCTTGTGCTTTTTTACTTATTTAAGATGGGTTTCCAGTCTTTTTTAAATGTTTTATGATGTTCTCGGTATTTTTCAATTACATTATAATTTGTGCTTTTCTCAGGTGCTTCTGATACAGAAGCATGGCAGCTGTAGCTTTGAGCTCCCAGAAAGAAACCCAAATGGCCTAAAGATACTTTAAAATTGGTCAGAATAAGGAAAAATTAACTTTGAACTTGGTGCTTTGGTCAAAAGTACAAAAGGAAACTTGACCTATTATTATTATTATTATTTTTTTTGAGAATACATTTTATTGTTTCTTTTGAGTAAGCGTAAATCAATGTACAGATGATACAGCTGTACATCCAGTGTACACACTGCACAGGTACAGCGCAAAACAGAAAAATGATACAGTGAAACATTGAATGAGTGCCTATTAATGGTCCTCAGAGGTTAGAAAAGCTAAGATGAGTTAACCATGTGTTGTGATTAAATAAGGTATTTGGGAATAGCACTCAGTGAATTGTTATAGTATGAAACGCTAAGGGGAAAGAAAAGAAGCCGGAAAAAAAGGTGCAAGGGGTATGGGTAGGATAGTTCTGTTTGTATGAGATGAGTATAGGGTGATATGAGATAGAGTGAGTGTGTGAATGTGATCATATAGTGTTTGGTGGGGGGTCAGCCCCAAAGTGTGCTGTCCACGGTGACCAGGTTTTAATAAAGAGATCAAATCATTTTTTTTACTATATGTCTACTGAATATTATTAATGCTATAAATATGGCTATTTATTATATACGCACCCAGATAATTGTTTTTTGGTTGGTAAACAATAAATGTGTTTTGGTGTCTACACAAGATACGATAGCAATCCAATATCGGCTGCCACTGGGAGTGCGCAGGAGGGTATGGGCTTGTTCTGACATGGTAGAAATAAACTGTTCTGCATAGTCTTTCGATTTCGATGCCGCGCGTGCCCAAACATCGGAATAAGGCAAACATGGTACTATTTGCACTAACTTGCTATACATTTTAACTATATAGGCAAAACTGATAGCCCAAATCGTGTGTACAGTACACACCATTACAATATCTGTGTTTGCTTTTACTACACCAGATTTGCCAAGCATCAGTTGTAAGTGTTTGTCCAGTCAATGCATAATATGTCTACTTGCCATTGATAATATTATTCTAACTAAACTGATCTTATTTCCTGAACTGAATATTTACCGATGTACATACATTGTTTGGCTGCTTAATTCAGGTTTCTATTGGCTGGATGCATGGCTGTTTGATTTGTGGTACTGTAGGGCATCCAGGGAATTGGTGTACTACGATGGTGAATGGAGAGTGATTAGTGAAGTGAGCCGTGTACTTCTGTGTTTATTGGTTTGTAGATACTGATGGATTAAAAAGTCACATTTATTGGTTATTCTTGTGGGGAATATCATGTTCTCCTCTGTGTTTAGGAGCCGGTAATCAGCTGTAAAAGCTATTAGAACTATTTGTGTGTCTAGATAACATGCTTTGTTGTGGATTTGACCTGGGCAGATATTACTTATGGAATGTGGAAAGAGCGCATTAATGTGGCAGCTCATTCAGATTTGCAGAAATGAAACCTCCTATTTGCAGGTAGAATTATCAGTGATGTGAAGGGCTATGGAGTTCACAAAACATTTGTAGCCTTACAAAGAGACCAGCATTTTACAACACCAGTTGGCAGCAACTAAATATCAATGCACTATGCCCATTTTAAAGAGGGAAAGCATTAATGTGCACAGATAATACAACACGATTAAAAAAATGAATGAAAATGAATTCTGGGGCAGATGTATTAAGCTTTAACAAGAGATAAATCCAAGGGTAATAAGGAGAGATAAATGTCCAGCCAATCACCTGCTAACTGCCATGTTACAGGCTGTGTTTGAAAAAAGTCAGTAAGGAGCTGATTGGCTGGACGTTTATCTCTCCTTATCACACTTGCATTTATCTTTTGTTAAGGCTTAATACATCTGCCCCTGTATACCGTATAACTGAATTTTTAAACAAGCAGTAGTTAATAAAAAAATGTAAAATTTCTTATTTGTGAAAGAGGACGTCGGACCGTCGAACTGCAGGAGCAAGCAGTATCGTGTGGTCAGGATTTAATTAGTGCAGACATCCTCCACAAATATATATATATATATATATATATATATATATATATATAAATATATATAGAAGAGTAGGTTTCAATCAGCGGCACTCCACGGATTTGGTAAATCAAAAATTTATTGAGGTGACCGACGTTTCGGGGAATGAATATCCCTTTGTCAAGGTGTACCTTTATAAATATATATATATATATATATATATATATATATTTTTTGCAAAGAACCGCACACTCAAGTGCTTAATAATCCAGGTGCATGGAAACATAATAATTCACATATGAACATTCCTCCAATGAAGATAAAATCCGGAACACCACCAGTTTTGAAAAATATTCTTGTTAAGAAAGCCCATCATGTATTGGAAAGTGAAACATATCTTAAAAAAGACTAAAAATGGGGCCATGAGCTCCCCTACTTGATCTAATTGGTAAATGGCTAACACTGTAATCAGGAGGTTAACACAGTTAATTAAAATATGAGGATCATGTTTACGGCTATGAAATGATTTCTGTAGTGCATGATAGGCACACTATTGTAATCGCTTAGTACAGAGTCCTATCTCCTATCCCAGTATAGAATTAAACAAATGTGTTCCAGTTGTAATCTTACATAATGGGATTATTAAACTAAGTGAAGAAGCAATGCATCTCTAAAACATTTTAGCAAGTTCAGTGCATAAATGTTACCCTTCCTGTACTTCTTTTATGTATACAGGAATTAATAGCAGCAGTGTATTGATTATTATGCAAATTCTGGCAATTAAAATGCAGGCAAAACCTTATGGCTATATTAAATTAGTGTTAGATTAAGATAAGTTCTAGATCATGAATATAGAGTGTGGAAAGTGCCCTGATGAAAGGCAATAACAAGAGATTACCTTTTTATGTACAATAATGTGATGGTATTAAGGATCGCTAGAGTATTGTCTTTTTCCTTGTGTCTTTTTTTTATTAAGGATTTATTACGAGGAATATATTATTTGTTTAAGTTTGTTAGGTATTTATAGTAAAGAGGTTTAAAGAACTCAGAGTTTATTTACCTATATGTGCTGGTGACAAATGTATTAAAACTAAAACATGGTTTAGAGATATGTTTTTAACATGCTTAGCATGTACTGCAGCCTAAAATATTAAACATAATAGGGCGAAGGAGTCCATAACAAATCATTCAAAAATATTTAAAATACTCTTTCAGACATAAGCAGATGAAAATCGTGCTGCCAGCAAATTTGTATGATCAAGCCCTACAGCGATCAGCTGCCACCACTCAATGTACAAGTATATTGAAATATAACATTTATTATTGAACCTGCACACTGAAATTTGATGAATATAAATGTATTTAATGGACATATGACAGAAGACAATGGAGAATGGCACTGGGTTCAATTTTCAAGCTTTTTAGTTTCACAAATCTCGCCCAAGACCAAGTTTATTCCATGGCATCGTTCAATCACATAAAAATAATAAAATATTGTGTATAAGAAATACTGATTATATGGTACTTCCTCATCTTTACGGCCACCACTTAAGCTACGGAACTTACGTAGCACCTATGTCCCCTCACCACAACTTTACTAAAGGTAATTTAAGGTGGCGTGGACACGGACACAGGAGGGTGGGGTACTTCCTTGCAGAAAATCCTTACGTAGCGGTTAAGTAGCTGCTAACATTACTGGCGTAGCGGTGTCCGCAAAGATGAGGAGGTATCGATTATATATATATAATATAGGTCAGGGATCAACTATGAATAAGGGGGCATACCCTACTCACAAAGGGAGGGGGGTAACGTGTATATAATGGTTTCTTTATACGTCTTAAGGATCACCTTGTAAAAAGGACGGATTGTCAGTACCAAAAATCAGTATCCCCTCCTGAAATGCATACTGTACTCACACAGCCAATTACTATAGTCCTCTTATAAAGGTATCTTTATGCGAACAGCTCTAATTCAATTCTTAGCTTCCCCCTCAGTCGTGGAGGTGTTAAGCATAAAAGAAAGAGGGAGGCCCTCTTAGTAAAAGTACCATTTAATGGAGGTTAAAAAAATAACAGAATATAGGCATGAAAATAAGTCACCTGGGGGCAGTAACAGTGGCCACTTGTTGCAATCCTAAATGTCTCACAATCTGTTGCTCATTAAGTCCAAATCAGTCTCTCCTCGTCGCCATTTCCTTTTTTCAAGGCTGTGGAGTGACTGACTTAATTAAAGAAACCATTTGAATTCAAAATCATGATTTAAACCATTAGGTACCAGTGAATTCAAAGATCCATCTCATCTCTGAGACAATACCAATACTTGGTCTCTATTATTAGGTCTCTAATTCATTTTTATGTGATCAATACGCCAGAAACCTGTTATATGTTTAGTCGCACAATTATGATGTTCTTTAAAGTGTAAGGAAAAGGGGTGCACCACTTGCATGTTTTTAATCTAGTAGTCTTCCCTACATATAGCTTATTGCATGAGCATTGGATGACGAATATAATATACTGTATTTAGTGTAGAGAAAAAGTTTGTTCACCTAGATGAACAGTGCAGGCGCTTATGGGACGGGGTGCAGAGCTAGCTGCTCACACCTCGGGGGCGAGGGTCAGTCCCCTATTAAAAAATCAAGAAGAAACAGGAAAAGAGGGTGGTGGAGCGCTAAACCAAATAATAACACACTTTGATCAATTGGGTAATTACATTAAAATAAACATAAATTTAATATATGATATATATATAATCACAAAAATACAAAATTAGTAAAAATATGCACAAAAATAAAATAGCTATGGACAATGAAGGTTTGAATATTACCACTTGTTCCTAGTAATGATCCCTTTATAATGATATGGCCAGATCTCCCATTTTGTAATCCAAGTGACTGGTATTGTGGGTGTCCATATACCTGCAGAAGTCCCAAGTTGTAATTCCTGAGGATGTTTATCAGGTAACCTGTAAATACAGGTGGGGTCTCCAAGTTTTGAGCAGGTGGTGGTGTCCCTTGATGGTAGAGTCCAGTATTGGAAACAAATGTGTTTTTTTGTGGGGTCCAGAGAATGTCTGGTAGGGATCTGGTTCAAGTGGATGGAGGATAAGGTGTCCAGTAGCAAGCAGCAGCTGACGCGTTTCGTTGTTATCTAACAACTTTTTCAGAGGTCTCTCTTATATTTAGAGTTGCATGTAATGAAATGACCAATCTTTGATGTGGTTATTTAACATATTTTCCATGGTTTTTTGGGGGTAGGAGGACAGGATTTGCACATAGTGCAATCCCTGCAACTATAGAAACCTTTATTCCTATCTGACCCTAAAAAAGTTCTTGGGGTAAATGCACTAGAGAATACTGTAGTTTGTCTTTAAGATTTGGTGCCTTCCTATAGATGAATTTTTGGATGTACAGAAGGATGTCTGCTGACACTGGGTCCTTGAGAAGACGACTCCAATGCTTTTTAAACAACTGCTCAATCGACTTATGATAGCTGCTATATTGAGTATTAAAAGCAATCCCAAAGGAAACATTCACCCATTCGATCTTAGGTTCATCGTCCAAAAGGATCTTACTGGATATGTGTTCTATTTCTTTAAAAGTTTTGATTAAAAGCATAGGTTTATAACCTTTATTTAGAATTTTTGATCTGCTCGAGACTGCACAATCATCAAAATTACTTCTCTTGTAGCAATTACATTTCAAGCGTATAAATTGGCCCTAAGGTATTTTCGAAATTCCTCTGTTGAGATGGTTACTTCTAGGGTCGATGTAAGTGTTCAAGTCTGAGTGCTTAGTATAGACCGAGGTCTCTAGTTTACCACTCTCTTTTTAGATCTAAGACATTTACCTGCACCTTGCTTGATATGAACTTTAACTTAATATTTAGTTGATTGGTATTAAGATGATCCATACATTGGCTGAGGGATTCACTGTCCCCTTTCCATATAAACAATACATAATCTATATAGCACCACCATTGTACCAGGTTTGCACCCCAGCTATGCCCACGCCAGACGATATCATCCTCCCACCTGGCCATAAAAATGTTTGCATAGCTGGGGGCAAACCTGGTCCTCATCGCTGTCCCAGTCAAAATCAAAATAATTTTTACACAATATAAATTATATTCCTTCAATGATTAGCTTCTGTAAATTTTGCTGCATATCAGTTTAATCAAGTCCACTGGTGTGTTTGATAATTGTATATAATGATTTCACGTCTGCTGTCACAAGTTGGTATGTGTCCTCCCAATAAATTTTCGCTAATTGGTTTAGGACATCTTTCATGTCCTTCAAAAGGTACCTGTTCTGAATGACAAGAAGTTGGAGATAATAAATCAATGAAAAATTATTAATTAGCAGTAATCCCATTTGTTCCAGCGATGATGGGACACCCTGGGGGGTTAGTGGAACACTTGGGAATTTTGGGCTGTAAGTATAGTACAGGGACTGAAAAGTCCTCTTTTATGAGAAAATCTGATATTTGTTTTTTAATGGTTTCTAGTTCTACATGTTTATGTGTCACTGCCTTCAAGATGATAAAGATTTTCTGAGAGGGGTCACTAGGTAGCTTCCATCCATAAGTTGGCGAAGAGCCTCTGTCATATACATGGCTCTACTTACGATTTAGGACAACTAGCCCCCCACCCCCATTGTCGCCTGGCTTAATGAGGATATGTTAATTTTTACTAAGCAGTTCCAAAGCTTCCCTCTCACCCTTACTTAGGTAGTGTTTAAGGGCCGGGAGGTTATTTTTAAGTTGCTTTAATTCCGCATTAATGAGTCAATGGAAAGTTTCCATAAAGCAGCCCTTAATGTAATTGGGGATAAATTTATTTACATCGATAAAGAGATCAAAGAAATGTATATGATTACTGGGGGTGGGGGGGGATTTTAACCCTTTCTGAAGAATGGATGTTTCATCTGCAGTCAATGTGTAGTCACTTAAGTTAAAGATCTTAGTTTGTGTATCTTCTGAACTACCCGAGTTGCTACTTGATGACTGAATGGTATTTTTCTGTCTAATTCTTTTTATACCCCTTCTCTCTTGCCCCTCTTGGTTTTACTGGTTGCTTTATTTGAAGGGAGGTTGGTTTTATGCGTTTCTCATAGGTGACCTTCTTCTGTCTATTTTTGTTTTTGATAAATGTATTTAATAACCACTTATAATCCTTACACCTTAACTTAACATAAATGTTGTAAGCAACTGTGGTCATAGACGGCTACTGATATTTAAATTTAAGACATTGAATCATTAATTTGTTGCCAATAGCATTTAGGATACTAATATGTGATAGACAATATTATGTTTTTGGATTGAAATGAGTGGTATAATAGACAATATCTATTGAACCCGTTTTTACCTTCCATTTGGAATGGAACCAAGTTGAGATTAGTTGGCAGGAAAGTTACTCAATGAATTTTAACTCTAAGTTCATTGTAGCTGTGTGGATACCCATCTATCCTACACAAGAAAAGAAAGTTTTCTATCAAATGCTACTCATCCACTTCTATTCAGGAGTGGAACTTAACAGCCGCCGACATCGACTCGAGGGTGATGACATCGGCTGTCAGGGAAGAAGGGACAGAGGGGGGGGACGGACACTGCATAGATCTGTGGGGCTACACATTGGGATCGAATTGGGATAGGATGCGACAAAACGCAGTGCAATTTGCGCTAACTTGCTATTGATTTTGACTGTATAATCGCATCGTGTGTACACAGCTTAAGAGTGTAGGAAAAACAAAGAGAGGCGCACAATCAGGTTATGTTTACATGCAGAACCAGCTTTATAATTCAATGCTATTGGAGCTGAAATAGAAGTGGGACACACACTCTCCAAACTCCATGTCTGGCCTCACAATGTAAATCTGGCCCCCGTCTCCTTGCTTTTCAAAATAAAATCTGTTATATATACAGTATTGCAAATGTCACTTTTATATTGTAATACACATATTGAGCCCTAGTAGTCCAGATTCATGTACCATATGCCTATCTGATGTTGCCATAGAGTGATCCACACGCTGGCAAATTGCAGGCAGGGGCGGATGGAGGGGAACGCCCAGCATTTTAAGGGCATCCCCATGAAAACGCTGGGCAGTCACCTGGAAACACAGACGGGTGGATGCTTGCCAGGGGCGGGCGGCTTACGTCACAGACTGACTTTTATGACTTTTATTTCCGATGGGGAAAGAAATCATTTGATGGTCTGCTGTTGCTGCCGGAGGGTTGGGGGGGGCAGTGTGATCACACAGTCAGGATGACACACCAATAAGCTCTGCCTATGTGCTATTAATCACTGTGTGTAAATGCAATGTTAAGGTCACATAATAGTGAGATGTCATGGTGGTATTTCAGCTTAAAAAGCTAACCTGAAATAGAGCAGTTTTGCAATGGAAATGATCAGCCTTTCACTGACAGTGTGAGGGAGTTGGGCACTGAGGTATATCGCATAGGCCGGAGATTTTCATTCGGAGTCTGAAAAGGACAAATGTGTTTGTTACCTGCTGTATATCTCAGTAGGATTCTAATACACAATTGTATTTCTATAAAGCACTGGCCATTGATTCAGCTAACAGCTATACAGAGTACCAGAATAGCCACACTGTACAACAGGGGATACGGTCACTAGGTTGACCCTATTTAGGTTGACATGGATTGGGTTGACCACTGAAGGTCAACAGGCTTAGGTCAACACCTGAAATAGATCGGTATGCATAAGGTCAACGTGGTTTGAGGTCGACACGAGCATTAGGTTGACATGAGTTTTTCACATTTTCCCATATGTGCCGACAGGCATACCTTACCATCCACTACGGCACGGTGGGAGAATAAACTAGAGTGCCGAGCGCCGCGGTACACTTTGACAGTGTCCATGTCAGCTATGTCGACATATGGGACAAAAATTGTGAAATACTCATGTCGGCCTTTTGACTCTCCTTCGTCCTTGCCATTGTCGACCTAAGGATTGTGTCGACCTTCCAACCCTGTCGACCTATTTCAGGTGTCGACCTTAGCCCTGTTGACCTTCATTGGTCAACCCAATGCATGTCAACCTAAATAGGGTAAAAATAATGACCCATCCCCTTACAACAGATCCTCTGCTTCCTACTTATCTCACAGACTGAAAATAAAAATCTTCTCTTCTGGAAACATCAATTTATTTTCCTAGAATTGTTTTCACCACTTTTAACTTCTGTCGGAGAGAGAAAAAAACCTCACGCTTATAGGGAAGATGATAATTAGTTGCCCTCAAGATTGCTGATACGAAGCAGTCGGGCAGGTCAGCCAGTACATCTTGCAATTTGTGACATAATAAATTACATGAACAACACCGGAAGCAGTCTTTGAACCTAATTAACATCCTACCAGATTAATGTCAGGTCTCGGCAAGCAGTGCTTTATGATACCTTATTTATTTAATTATGGGTGAGTGTATAATGCTGTCCTTGCTCCTGCAATGAAACCTTCAATTGTGCCAGCTTTTATTCTTAAGTGGGGTAACGCATCTCTTTCTCTCTCCTTTCTCTCTCTCTCTCTCTCTCTCTCTGCGTTCCGACTAATCAATGCAATGCTGAATGAGTTCATTTTAGTACACTCAATCATGGCTCTAATGTTTGTAGCTTACGGGCGCAGGCATCAGTAATGTAAGAATGTTATATGGCTTTAGTTTGGGCCATTTCATTAAATATTCATGACATCAAAAAATGTGCATCAAAATAGCGTCTGGAAGAATTACGTTTATGTGCCGGCTTTTATGGCAGCTTCACATTTAAACCCATTTGTGTTAATATCAGTCTTTGCACTGGAACAATAATGCAGCTGATGAAGCCATATGCAAGTCCCTGTCTCTAATGCTTGGTCAGTAGTTGTCCCTTGCATATATTAGGTGCAGCTAAGTATAATGGGCTGATATTTTAGTGCATTACAATATGGTAGTAAAGGGGGTAAAAACTACCTGCACTGGTTTGAATTGGAAAGAGTATGAATGTAAAGAACAGGCGTCTCTCAGCTGCTATACAGTAAAGGTACAACATTTTACAATAAAAAGGCAATCTTTATGAGAACACCTGAATCGTATGCTAGTATTATGGAATATAATATAAATTGTTAAGGTACTTCTGTAGTTTCACGGCGCCACCGCGCGCACAGTCTGTAACAGAAACTTGGCAGCCTGCAAGAGGCTCTGTTTCACTGTGCGCGTGCCGCTCTAGCTCTGTCTGACTGAGCTTGTGCCGCTCTAGCTGTACGTAAACAGCGTAGTGGGCGGCCAGCAGCAGCAGCGGCGCTGCCCAGGCGCTGACAGGTCAATGTCACTGTGGCACTTGTAGTTCCACAGTGAAATAGGCAGCGCCTGGGCACCGCTGACAACGGGGGTATGTTAAAGTGGACACCCCGGCACAGCGATGCCGGGGCTTCTAAACTGTACGCGAGATTCAGACGCAACTGCGTCTGAATCTCGAGTCACATAGATAGCCGCTTAGAAGCCGGAAAGCCTGGATTCAGACGTGGCCCTAGGGGAACACTGTTGAAACCCACCCTCAGTGCCACTAGTGGACGCCACAGCTGTGGACCGTGTAAATCCCACTATCCACGTCCACCCGAAGCGTGGCGAGCGGCGGCGGTACGCGTCCTACGACCTTTTCATACCCCCACTATCCACGTCGGCGTGGAGTTGAGAATAGATTAGTGTGGCGAGCGCAGCGAGCCACCGAGCCCGAAGCATGGCGAGCGGACGCGGATACCTTCACAGCTATCCGCGTCCCCTCGCGGGCTTCACAGGTGTCAGCGTTCGCTCACCACGCTTCGGGCTCGGTGCGTGGCGAGCGGACGCTGACACCTGTGAAGCCCGCGAGGGGACGCGGATAGCTGTGAAGGTATCCGCGTCCCCTCGCAGGGCTCGCTGCGCTCGCCATGCTTCGGGCTCGGTGGCTCGCTGCGCTCGCCACACTAATCTATTCTCAACTCCACGCCGACGTGGATAGTGGGGGTATGACAAGGTCGTAGGACGCGTACCGCCGCCGCTCGCCACGCTTCGGGTGGGCGTGGATAGTGAGGCTGATTCAGGAACACATTCACACCTGCACACTCACACACCTGAGACAGTAAAGACGAAATTTTCGGCTGACTGACTACGCAAACTGCATAGCTCTCTGACTGACTACGTAACGCTGTCCGCGCGCGTCTAAGCCGAAGTGCCGGGAGTGTGAATTGAGACGCTAAAAGCGTCTCAAACCGCAATATAAGTTAGCGTCTACATTCGGGACACCCCCTGTGGTAGCGGTGTGCCGGGGTGTGCGATTTATAAGCCCCGTTTAGCCCTGTTTGTCTCCTTTTTACACTTCATTACATTTCAACTAGAGTGGCACGCGCGCAGCGCTACGCTACATCACGTTACACTATAACACTTTAGCTAGAGCGGCACGCGAGCCTCTGGCAGGCTGCCAAGTTTCTGTTACTTCCGGCGCCGTGAAACTACAGAAGTACCATTGTTAATTATAACCAATAGTTGGAAAAAAAACTATGCACCAAACTGAATATCTTGTGAATGTGTATCCGATTGTTTTTCAACCATTGTGCCGTGGCACACTAGTGTGCCTTGGGCTGTTCTCAAGTGTGCCCCCAGATCTGGAGATGCCCAAACCAGTTTACAGTCACCTGTTATTTACTGGTCTCTTCTTTTCATGTAAAGGGCCAATGTAGTTTCTTTTTGTTACCTGTGCGGACCAGTATGATTGTTTTTTTTTATATAGGGGTGGATAGGTTTGTTTTGTTCCTGTGGAGGCCAATGTGTTTTGCCCTGTAGGGATCTCATGATCTCATTAAGATCTTATTTAGTGTTCCACAAGGTAAAAAGAGGTTGAAAATCACTGGTCTATCCTGTATACATTGGCAGATTTCCCACTAGGCACATGAAAAACAGGCCCACATGCCCACATCAGTTTGCTGCAATCCCCTGACTTGAGGGGAGACAGCAGGCAGTCATTGTGTATACCCTAAGCTTAACACAGCAATGACCGAGAGGGAGACGGATGTAGTCCGCATCCATATGGGACTTCCCCCTCCCCCAAGATCTGCTTCAGGTGAGCACTGACCCCATTGCAGGACTCCGCCCCATACATCACCAGTACTGCCGACTGTATGCCGGGAGTACAGCCCCACTACGTCTGTGTTATAACTATGCAGGCTGATGTAGAGGCTACTGTAATTACTGTCCATTCATTTCACTGTATCATGTTATCAAAGCCGATATTTATATGACCAAAGAACAATAAGTGAAAAGCGTAGGTTACGTATTATGTCCGTAACCTGTGTACCCTTAATTCCTAGCTACGTGCGAACAAAACATAGCGCAGCGTAGCGTACCTTTATCGTGTATTATACACGAAAGAACCAATGCATTAATAGGAGATCCCTTCGCAGTACTTTGTCTCTAATCTGCGAATACACTTTAAAGGACTTTGGCCCTTATTCTGATCGGTGCGGATATATCCGCGTGCGTTCGGCCCGCCGATGTTTTGTGTCTGCGCATGTGCAGAGGCGTTTCTGCGCATGTGCGAGCGGGGCGTATGGCCAAATTCCGCATGATATGTGAACACTCCGAACAGGGGGTGGAGAGGGGCGTGAAGGGCTATTTGGGCTCATTACCATATGCATACGCCCCGCGTTTCATGGGAGTTCCCATGAAAACGCTGGGCGTACGTATGGTAATGCGGCCGTGACGCACCTGTAGGGGGCGGACATATGACCAGGGCCGGCGCTACCCACTCAGCAGCTCCTGCAAAGCAGGGAGGCGCCATGCTGAAAAGGCGCTGTCTCCCTCCCTGCTCTGCCAAAGCTGCCTCAGCCTTCACTGTCACTGCCTCCTGCATGCCGCCCACAGCGCCTGTCTGACAGTGGGCGGGTGGCAGTATAAAGAGCTGCTCCCTGCACCGCCAGTGCACACAGCCTGCATGTCGCCCGCAGCGCCTGTCTGACAGCGTGTGGGCGGCAGTATAAAGAGCTGCTTCTTGCCCCGTGAGTGTACACAGCCTGCATGTCGCCCGCAGCACCTGTCTGACAGCGGATGGCAGTATGGAGAGGCTGAGCAGCTCCCTGCACCGCGCACACACACTCCTCCTCCTGCGACCTGCCCCCTCTTCCTCACGGGCACTTGCGCTGAGGCATGTAGCGCTGTCTGTGAATGCCTGGATGACATGTCCCCTACCCATTACTCCCTGCGCCTGTCAGCTGTCAATCATATGACGAACAGGCAGCAGCACCGCATCCCCTTCCTTCCCTCTTCTCAGTGTGCTGTCACTGCCACTGCCAGTCCTCAACACTCTGCCCCCTCTATCTCCTCCTAGAGGGGTGTAATGGCGTCCTCAGCGTCCTGCCTACGCAGATAGAAGAGGAGGGACTGCACAAGAGTTAACCAGCAAAAGAACAGTGAGTCTTTTATTATACATGTTTATAACAACTTTTTTAATAATTGTAGATATTTTTTATATTAATTTAGACACTTTTTAAATAATGGGCTGGGTTATGTGCCTAAAGATGGCCATACACGCTGCAATAGCAGCATGCGATGCGATGTGTGCTCCTGCGGACCTTTAGTGCCTGCAACATTTTGCGAACACAGCACTGAGATGGTATATGCCTACATGTACGTGCACCCGAGATCCTCCATAGGATCGCATGTTGCATACACTCCTACAATTGGGCTGCAGCTTGTTGCAATGGCAATGTGAAAGGACGCAAAATTTATGGTTTGCAGGAGGGCGCCGGACACCCTAGCACCGGCCCTGCATATGACATCGCCGGATGTCAGCTGCCCGCCCAGATCTCTCGCTTTTGCACGGAAAAATGTCTGTGTGGTCTGAGGTTGCGGGTGCTGGTGGAGCACTCGGTCCTGCATTCGATGGTCTGCGACCATCGAATGATGGGGGAGGTTCCCTTAGATGGAGGAGGCGTATTCCGTGAAAAATACACGTGCGGTCCGTTCGGACAGCTTCTTACCGCATACGGACGGCGTTGGCGATCCATATGGAAGGCGGGGTTTCGCACGCACGGTCCTGGCCGCATAATCGGCTCCGGCCGCACCGATCAGAATAAGGGCCAATGTCCGTAATACACCTTATCGCTAGATGCGAATAATGGACGAGACCACGGTATAAAGGTGAGGAGATAGATTCTCCGTAAACAGTGTATTTAGTCCCTAATGGACAAAAGGGGATTACAGAAATAAGAATATATACAGAGTAACACGTGATACACTTATCTAACAATAATAAGTACTTTAAAAACACTTATAAAGATGCAGAAACAGATACAATCATAATCAGCCACGTTACATAAAACGGGAATACAAATGTTACCGTCAGGGAAATAGCGCAGCGCAGTCCGGTCGGAGCTCGCTATATTCAGATTGAACTATAGCCCAGGTTAATGGTGAGGGGATTCATCAGCAGTTCCAAAATAAGAGAAAGAGCCAGCAAAGGGATGGCTATCTTATAGGGTCAGAAGGGGGAGGACAAAGGCCATTCCTATTGGTCAGGGTTCGAATGTCTAGTCCTCAGCGATTGGGCAAGGTATTACATCTGGCTTGGAGACGTGCAGGGGGGGAAGGGTACTTGGGTGTCCTTTTGTTTGCTGGCATGTCGTCGGGGGTCGTAAACAGCAACACAAACTAGTTACAACTGCATTCCTTTGTCTCATACAGGACACATGATAAAAATACATATAATAGGTATTTTGTCCGTAATTATCAGACCATGGGACTTGCGAATATTTGGCTGTGACCGGAATGCTGTGTACGGGACACTGAACATAATGATACCAAACATGTACAGAAACAATCGTGTATTTCTAATTAACCTATGTGTAGTGCACTAATCCTTTAATTAACTATATTTTATTTAGTGTTAGTGGCATTATGAATTTATGTGTAATAGTATGGCTGTGCTTCTGGTCCACTTTGTCACACAGACTCGGGTATGTATACTTTATTTGCGCAGCTCTGCGAACCAAAATGGCGTCCATACTATCCTAAAATGGCGTGTATAAAACTCGACATTGACAGTCCACCCTTTGACAGTAAATATAAAACTGTCACAGTACAAACATTTTTCCTAATAACACAGAAATTCATAATCCTAACAGAGAAATTTGGGATCAGTGAGTCAAACATATAAGGGGAGTAAACCATCTGCTCTTTGGCCAATCCAGGATCATGGATAAATGAGGGGCCACATTTATCGAACAATCTACTCAGGGTGACGAAGGATAATGTACAAATCTTGGGATAAAAATAAAAACAGGGGAGGTTACACTATATACAATTGTTTTTCAGATATGGCATCCTTTGGTAGGCATTGTTTGTGACAACAGACCCTTGAACTCTTTGTTGTCTCTCTTTTTGGTATTCTTTTAAGTATGCTGGTATTATCACTATCAAACATCCGGTCCTGGGTAACGTGTCAAGCTTATAGATTCTACCTTGACCTAAACTGGGACGGGTAACACACTCTCAGAACTCTGTATCGTCTGTCCAATACCTGGCAGCAATGCGAAAGCAGTATCCTTGACTTTGAAGATAAGAACGGATAGTGGGGGGGGGGAGACAAGAATAGGACCCAAAAATAATGGAGAAAACTGAGAAAGGAAAAAAAACTTGTTAGTGATCCTTCCAACCTGTTACCAGTGGGGTGTGTCACAGTCCCTTTTGTAGCTTGTACAGGTTGCTTGACCTTAGTTGCTCTCCAGTCCTCCGGAATGGTGCCTCTAGCGATTTCTTTCTTTCGTCCTTTAAGGACCTTCTGGGTTTCTGGTCTTTTGGCAGTAGGACGAACGTACCCGAATCTCTCTCTCTGCGACTTTGTTATTGAGGTAGTGCTGGTCAACAAGACTTGGGGTGGTTCTTTCCAAAGGTCTATCAAGCAACCTGTATATGGCAAAGCAGGGGAAACAACAACATCTCCTGGTTCATGGTTATGACAGTTCACAACAGGTGTCAACAAAGTCCTTTTGCTGCAGTTTTCCAGGTGTGGATACATCATTTGCATTATTTTTCGTGGTGTGGTCTAGGATCTCCTTGTGGGATTACCATAACGTGTGGCTGCCCGCCAAGCAATGTTTCGATGGGGACAAATGAGGTGGAGTTCTGAGAGTGATTCTACTACTACAAAAAGAGATTGTGGGGTGTACCATCAGTCCCTAGAGGTTTACACATGACTTAAAATCTTTCATATATACTTGCATACTCAGGGGTGCTTCTGGGCTGCCATATCTATACACACAAACGTCAACACATATATATAAAAAAATAAGTAAATAAATAACTAAAACGCTTCTAGAGTGGACTGTACAAAGTCGATTTGTATTACCTGCAGAGGATCCTGCTGGAGGAGGGATGTGGAGATGGCTCTGTGGGAACAGCCGTTCCTATTTCTTTCCCCAGACAAGTAAGGCATGACCCTGTCGTCTTACCTGTCTGTGGGCCCACCAGTAATTTCGGACTAATTTTCCACATACCTTCCCTGTCAAGACAAGTCAGGCCATGGGCTATCTCTGCCCTGACAGTTTGGCATGTTCTCAGAGTCACTGGTTTTCCTTGTCCATCTTTCTATTCCTGTCCACATCCCTTCGGCTTCCAGACTGCTTCTCCTGCAGGGGACACAAATCTTGTATTTCTTTGTGAATACACTGACATTTACAGGGGGAACACAAACATTATCCGCAGAGCGCATGGCTCACCCAGCTGCCTTGCCAGCGTGTTCATTATCAAGTGACACTGAATCCTTATCGAAGGTGTGGGCTTTACACTTGATAACAGCCACTCTGTCCGGCAGCTGTGTGACTGTCAGGAATCTTTTAAACTTACAACGCTTGCGCCACTGGAGTGCCAGCTACTGAAACAAACATCTCTGAGGCGCCATAGGGCCTAAGATCTTCTGCATTACCCCAACAAACGTACTTGGAGTCGGCATGAATATTGGCTGTTTTTCTCTCAGCCCGCAGTACTACTAATGAGGCTGCTGTTGCTGAGTGAGACGTCCAATGGGTTCAGCCTCTACTATGCCTTTTCCATCTATTACGGTATAGCCAGTGTACAATTTTCCCCTCTCAGTGTTGTGGAAAGAACGAGGGAGAGAAAAGAAAAAAAAAATGAATTACCTCTTCCAATGGGTTGTTACCACCCTTTGGGGGCATGCTGCAAAGGTCTGATTCAAACATGTCATGCAATCATATTCGTCTCGGCTCCCACTAAACTCCACCATTCCAGCAACCTCAGCACCAATCCACCCTTTGTGCCTTGGAGGGCACACCTGGTAAGAGTGTTGCTGGGTTTACAATATTACCCATTTTACTGGTAACATTTATAGAATTCATTAATGCAAGTTCCCATTTAGTGAACTTGGCTGATCAATATTTTTCACATGTTTAGGCAGAATTTTAGGAGTGTCCAGACTATATGAGGAGCATAACCAGTTAAAACACACCCCAACACCACATTCTCAGTTTTGTTTACCGGTAGTGCTATGGCAACTACACAGTGTAGACAAGTAGGAAGTGCTCGAGTAACTGGGTTTAATTGTACACTGCAGTACGACATTGGTCAGGCTGGCATCACCAGGTTTCTTACGTCACTATATCTGTCGCCCCCTCAGCAGGTCTAGTATTCCAAATCACATGGTCTCTTGTGTCAGTCATACCCATGGCAAAGGCTGTAATCAGGTCTGTTTCTCCTTCTTTACTCTCCACATCTGTCTGTGAAGACATGGGTTTTGTGATTGCACCTATTTATATGTAAATACATTTTACAACCATTTTCATTCTCTGTTGAAGGGGAATGCTTTGTGCACTACTTGGACTGCTTTTTCACAAGATGGTGGCTGTGGTTGCCCTGGGTAACATAAGGAGCAATGCTTAAGGTTACTGGGACTTTGTTCAAAATTTACTGAAAAATATATTTTGTGACTACTCGCTTTATGGGGTACCGCATATTCACAATAGGTATTTCTCTGCTGGGAGTGCGACAGATTTTTCGAACTATTTTTCTATGATTTGTGGGTTTATGGTTACTAATGTGTCCCAGATTTCCCCCTCCTCCTCTCCCCCCTGTTCAGGCGCAACCGCAATCTGTCCTGAGATACCTTATGTCCTGCCTCAGGAGGATACACCAGAAGTTGTCTATCGCCATCTGCTGGTGTTGTGGATGAGAAAAGGACATAACAATAGATCATTGACCCATTGTATTGGTATCAACCCATTTGTGGGCTGTAAGGACAGTGTGCGATCCCGCAAGACCCGGGGGAGGGGCTTTGTGGCTCTCTAAAGTTTCTGGAACAGAGAGTAGGGGAAGAGAAAAAAAAATGGAAAAAGAGAGACAGAAAAACTCAAAAGGGTAGAAAAAATTAATGACAGTAATGTGTACATTTATTTCAACAGAAAATTTCTCTTTTATTTGGATGACACCAGGATTTGGCACTATGGGGGGAATTGGCTCTCAACTATTTGGTTCTTACCCTTTTCAACTCCTGTTCTGATCTGTAAGCCCTCCCTTCTTTCTCTTTCCCAGTGGGGTTGTGACTATGGGCTGTGTCTAGGGGTATTTAGCTAAAAGTTCTCTTTTGGGAACCTTGTTATTTCACAGGGTATTTTTCCAGCTCAACCTCAGGTTTCAAATGGTGAAGCTGTACTTTGGGGCGCTATGCTCTTTGTTTTTAAATGGGTTTCTATTTGAAGCTATCGTTGCCATTAATCCTGTGTCCTGCCCATCTTTAGTTCAAAGGGAACTCGGTATTTGTGCTGTAGTTTTTAGCTACCTTAGATGGGTTAAAAAAAATCTATAACAGTACAGTGCAGCATTAGTCATGGGGGTATATCTAACAATTTTGCATCTAGTTCGTGCATACTGGTCCTGTTGTCTCTAAGTTATGAATTCTCTGGAGTCCAGCAGCAGACATAACTTATATTTCAAGGTAGTTCTGTAATTTGAAGGTCAATCGTAGCCGCTGCAGTCAATAAGGCAGAGCATTTGATATGCAAGGGCCCGATTATGATCTCTATTTGTTTTACCAATGGGTAATGCTGCACTTTTCCTGTTACCCCAATTGTAACTGCTATTTGCTTGGCACAACCTAGACCAGGAGGGAATGTTGTTAACGGGTTTGATAAAAAAAACTTTTACATTTAAACCATTTCACTTACCCATATCTGAGGCTCCTCCCTCAGATATTGTCTTACGTTACCTGGTTGTGGGGTGTATGTGTGTCCTACTCCCTGTTTGCATATATGTGTCATGCTTAGGGCGGCGTTGGCTACTAGGTGGGGCTATGGCTATGTGTTGAGACCTACCTGTCTTCTCCCATTGTGTCTCCCAGTTACTTACATATGTGTTATGTTTCCTATGGTTACTTACCCTGCAATGTCTGGCTATGTGTCCTTTGTTTCCACATTTGAAACATACAGTTTGTTTTTGTCTTACCGTGTCTTGCCTTGGGTGTGGTATGTTATTGGTTGGATCCTTACTAAAAGTGTGACTATCGGCATTTATCAGTTTCTGCATGCCGTTTGTCTGTCTTTCTGTCATAAATCGTTTGTCCAGATCAATAGCAGATTTCTTTAAAGTATGTATTGTCATCTGTCTGCAGTTGGGGTGAATGGTTTCTATGCTGGTTCTCAAATTTTCCCTAAGACCTTGTATCAGCACAGAGACAATCACTCCCTTAAGATGTATGTTGTCCCTGGGGTCGGGGATACCAGAGTGTTTTGGCAACGCCTGCAAAGCACGGTTGAAATATCCGCTGGCAGACTCACCATCTTTTTGTTTGATAGTGAACCTCAGAGTATTTTCAACCGTCGCTGGGAAATATACACCCAATTGTATATTTATTAGGCGTATATTTTCCTGGTTGCCCTGTTCAGTTAAGATCTTATCGCCCTCCACACCACTGTCCCGAATGAATTTCGGGACATCTATGTGTGAAGGGAGGCAAGCTCTCAACATGCATCGCCAATCCTTATTGGTGGGCTCATCTGAATTTCCTCTTTCCCTTACAAATTTCTGACACTTTGCCAGATCTTTGCTGGGATCAGGGAAATTTTTGATGATTGAATGACGTTCCAATCGTGTCCACGTATTGTGCATGTCGCTATCCTTTATAGGCATTACCTCATCCCTGTCTCCCCGTCCACAAGGAGGTTCCACTGTGTGCAGAGGGGGGGTTCACTCCCCCCTGCACCATTGGACAACATCCCAGGAATAACTATCTCGGTGCTGTGTTGTGTGTACTTACCTGTGTCTCCAATTGTGTTCCTGGCATCAGCCATCTCCTCGACCAGAATGGCAGCAGCAGCTTGGGCTGCCTCAGCCTCTCTCTCCTGTCCGCTAGCTTCGCAAGGGATGGCTGACGTCAGGAATCCCTCCTGTGGATCAGTATCTTGCTTATAGGGGGTAAAAACAGTACACAAGTTATTCATTTTCAGGTTATTTTTGGTTTCACTTTGGACTTGAATTGTTCCCTTTTTTACATATTGGGGAGTAGAAACATTCATATTCCTGTGGCTGACTATACTTGCATCTGACAGATAACTATGTTCCCTTTGGATTGTACTTTCCTTCTGCCACAATTTTAGACATTCATTCTGTTCAACTCTTTCCTCGAGTGGCAAGAGCAAACATATCTGATCTCTAACTGCTGATAAGATTTCTGGATCAAAACTACCAACACTGGGAAATTCTAACTTGCTGCCCTGTGTCATTTCCTTCCATTTATTTAAGTAAACAACTGCTCGTTCACCGTGCTTCAACACATTATGAATGCCGCCGATCCTTGTGGTCGGCGTAATTCCTCCCTAGGTAGCACGGCCCCTTGGTGCGAGCTACGGTTCCCCCTTAAGGGAATGATAGGTTTACTTCAAAGGGCCGGTGGGTCATTTATCAGTGAGTAGCTCCCAAAACACTCCTCCTCAGCGACCTGCAACGGTCCCACACTTAAGCGAGGCGCGCAGGGTACGAGGTAATAATACTCAATCACCAAGTCTTTTGGCTAGTAGCGAACTGCTAGTCAACTTGCAAGGTGCGGCCAAATTTTTCCAGAACACAACAAAACTTGTTTTTCCTGTATCCTCAAAAACTGGTATTTCTAAAGCAGCTGATCAGATCACTGGGTTCCGATTTAGCTTCTTGTACCCTCCCGGTGGATCAAAATAGGTAGGTCCACGGAAGGGGGAGTTCCTATGGGCACGTCGTCACGTGCACCTTGTCCTACACCGGACTGTCCTACACCAGACTGCGCTACTACACTGAGTCGTGTCGTCACACACCCGTTCACCTCATTGATTGTTTCACACTGGGTGCTAGTTACACCTTGGTCTTACGCTCAAACTTGAAATATTTCTGTACAGAAAATCTTCCCAGGTTGGTAGTTTCTCACTAGATACTTATGCAGGTATAAATCCCTTTTAATGGCTATAGGAATCTATTAAAATAATGCTTGAGTTGCTTGTTTTGGGGAAAAATGAACAATAAAAGAAAAACTTATTTTCTCTTATTAATTACCGCTTTATCCACAGTATGTTACTATACTGTTTTAAATAAAGCTAGTGATTAATACTGTTCACCTTTGGGTTCCTATGTGTGCTGCATGTGCAGTGCCAGTGAACAGCCACGTATGTACGTGCGTTTGTTAAACCTGTTCACAGGCCGCCGATGAATCGGCCACCCACGTGTTCTATAGTGTATTTGCAAGGTCGCGTTCGGGTTTCGCTGTACGCAGTAATTGCGCATAAATATGGAATAAATCCCTTAACTCCGTCCGAAAGTTACGTATAAAGATGCGAAATAAATCCCGCACTTAATCCGTAAATTACGTACAAAGATGCGAAAATTTCCCAATGTAAGCACGTGCGCGCGCACCTTGCGTAATACACAATAGACGCTTCACGTTACTGTAAAAGGCCCAGAACTTATCGCCACGTGGCGGAGTCCCTGGCCCTGCAGTAACTAACAATAAAAGTTATAGTTTTGCACAGAAGGGATCCTCTATGTACTATAATAAACACAGGCCTTTGTCTCCACGTGTGCGAACCTTATCGCACGTGGCACATATACTGTAATGAACAAGCAACTCAAGACACTATACCCCGTTAAACTACTTGTGGCAGGCAGAAGTACAGTTTACTAAACACTTAAATATACTTTAAAACACGTGGCTTAATGTTTCCTTGGATTTCACTTATTGTACTTCGGGTTCAAACGCTAGCACCTCTCGAACCCTGCACCGCCGTGGACCTGGCCTATCCAGCAATGGTTAAATAATCACTTCCACCCTTTTGCTGGTATAGGTCAAGCTGCGCGTTTAGTACCGAGTTCTAGAGTGTGAAACGGCCGGACGCTAGCCCCCAATTATCAAAGCCGATATTTATATGATCAAAGAACAATAAGTGAAAAGCGTAGGTTACGTATTATGTCCGTAACCTGTGTACCCTTTATTCCTAGCTACGTGCGAACAAAACGTAGCGCAGCGTAGCGTACCTTTATCGTGTATTATACACGAAAGAACCAATGCATTAATAGGAGATCCCTTTGCAGTACTTTGTCTCTAATCTGCGAATACACTTTAAAGGACAATGTCCGTAATACACCTTATCGCTAGATGCGAATAATGGACGAGACCACGGTATAAAGGTGAGGAGATAGATTCTCCGTAAACAGTGTATTTAGTCCCTAATGGACAAAAGGGGATAACAGAAATAAGAATATATACAGAGTAACACGTGATACACTTATCTAACAATAATAAGTACTTTAAAAACACTTATAAAGATGCAGAAACAGATACAATCATAATCAGCCACATTACATAAAACGGGAATACAAATGTTACCGTCAGGGAAATAGCGCAGTGCAGTCCGGTCGGAGCTCGCTATATTCAGATTGAACTATAGCCCGGGTTAATGGTGAGGGGATTCATCAGCAGTTCCAAAATAAGAGAAAGAGCCAGCTATCTTATAGGGTCAGAAGGGGGAGGACAAAGGCCATTCCTATTGGTCAGGGTTCGAATGTCCAGTCCTCAGTGATTGGGCAAGGTATTACATCTGGCTTGGAGACGTGCAGGGGGGGAAGGGTACTTGGGTGTCCTTTTGTTTGCTGGCATGTCGTCGGGGGTCGTAAACAGCAACACAAACTAGTTACAACTGCATTCCTTTGTCTCATACAGGACACATGATAAAAATACATATAATAGGTATTTTGTCCGTAATTATCAGACCATGGGACTTGCGAATATTTGGCTGTGACCGGAATGCTGTGTACGGGACACTGAACATAATGATACCAAACATGTACAGAAACAATCGTGTATTTCTAATTAACCTATGTGTAGTGCACTAATCCTTTAATTAACTATATTTTATTTAGTGTTAGTGGCATTATGAATTTATGTGTAATAGTATGGCTGTGCTTCTGGTCCACTTTGTCACACAGACTCGGGTATGTATACTTTATTTGCCCAACTCTGCGAACCAAAATGGCGGCCATACTATCCTAAAATGGCGTGTATAAAACTCGACATTGACAATGTAGATGCATTAGTAGTACAGGTCATGCTGTGTTGATGGGAAATCCCTATAAACCACAATAGCGGATACAGACCTGTATAAATAGGTATAAATGTACTGTCCTGTGACATACCTTTTCTAGATGTTTCTAAGATCAAGGGAGGCCTTAATTTGGCCGAGTTGTGATGCTAAGTGGATGGAGCTTACAATGATGTGAGGGGTGCCTAAAACTTGCTTTGAATCAGTCTGGACAATAAATCAACATACAGAAATTAGCTGGATAAATTACTAGGTAATAAAGCAGTCAGTAACTGGTTGTGGCACTATGTCATACAATAGTCTGGTCAGTGAAACTTTATTGCACTGTGAAGTTTTTAATCCTGGATGGTGAAGCTCTGTAAAATAGGTGTGGTGGTGAAACCTGGACAGTGATCTGATGATAACCAGGCAGTTGGCAAGCTAGTGGTTCTTCAACTGGAGATAGAGGCAATGTTGCAATAATGAACAGCTGGTTCTAAAAATACTGTAATCAGTATTACTGCTTTCATATCGCCTAAGCCAGAGCCGACCTGGGATTTTGATCCTAGGTCCGACCCTTTCACACTAAACCAAGAACATCCATTATACACAGGGCTACCCGGGTTTATCTCTTCCTATAACCCGGGTCGAATTGGCGGGCTGGTCAACCCGGGTTATTCAGAGTGTTGCTTTCACACCTCACCTCGACCCAGGTCAACCAGGATTTAGTTGCAATGTGAAAGCGCTATATGACAGAGTGTCTCTAACCACATAGTGCAGATATTTCTGATCCTCCAAAATATCTGATGTTATCACATAGAATATGTCGCATTTGCATTTGATCTATTCAATGTTCTTTTTTTTTTTTTAAACTTTTGGAAACATTCTGATTCTGGATCAGCAAACCTACATCTTTTCCCTCAGAAACGGGCACTAATTTCACACATTTAGTGGCCACTTCCGTTTGGCAGGTTTGGCTTTTCAATGCCATCATCTCAGTATGACCTGTACTACTAATGCAGCTGCATTATAAAGTGAAATTAATGTGCAGTAATAACAGCAGCCTCTATATCAGTCTGGATGAGTCACCTACCTGAAGCCTGCATACACAGTTGGGATTAAATCATACCTCCCAACTGTCACGATTACAGCGGGACAGTCCCGATTTTCGGGTCCTGTCCCGCTGTCCCACCCGCGGCAGGCATTGTCCCGCTGCGGGGGGTGGCAGTTGGGAGACCCCCCAATCTAATAGAATAGACGCTGTGCGCAAGCGCACAGCGTCTATTCTCGTATGAAAATGAGGTTGCGGCTAATTAGCATAAGCCGTGCCCTCATTTGCATACGTCCCGCCCCCTTTTCGGTCCCTATTTCCCCAACACAGAAGTTGGGAGGTATATTAAATAGGTCCTGGCTGATATTTCTGAGTATTCAAAATATTAGCCAGTATCAAACACCCCCATAGAATGCAATTTTAACATGTTTCAGTACAACATATAACTTCATCCTGTTTAAGTTTTATGCTTTTTTTTATTTACAATCTCATGCAACACATTGCTTCAAAGTTGTAAACCTTTTATATCGCCGGAAAATCCGGGTCAGCGGCGGGTCAGTTGATTCTTTTGGGCACCCAAAAGCAATGCGCCCAGCACTGTGCATTTACTTCTAATATATAAAATAATTAATTCATAATTGTGACTATTAAAAAAAAAATTAACAAAAAACAGTTCGAATATTCCTTTCTGTCTCACTGGATGTCCCACTCCATCACCTAAACAATATTTATGCAAAAATATTTAGATTACTATATTACTATTACTATCCACAAAGAAAAGCAGGCCTGACCCAGGTTCAGTGTAAATGGTGCAGACCCAGTTCCGACCCAGGTCGAAGTGCTGTGTAAATGCGGAATGAAGCTGGGTCGACCCTTGAAACTCCAGTGTTCAAAGACCATGGATTTTGGTGTAAAAGGGGTATAAGTAATAATTGTTTTGGTCCAGTGCTCCTCCAAATTAAATTTTGGCTGGTGTCAGTTTTGCCTATTATAATATTTACTATACTTTGGTGTGGATAGCGCACTCAGGGTTGGTGTTGTGCGGGGATATGAAGAAGAAGGTAGGATAGGATAAGGCTGAATGAAGGGATAGGATAGGAAGAGGGAGTGGGTGGTGTGTTAAATGATGAGTCCGTACTCTGATGTATTGTGAAAAGCAAAGGCTTTTATTGGTAATGGGGGGGGAGTGGTGGAAGGCAAGTGGAGGGTGGAGATAAATCCTGGGAATAGGGTGCCTCCCGATCATCCACTGGGGGAGTGTGTGTACGTGGGGGGTCCTAGACCGTGCTTGTGGGTGGACAAAAGTTTGTCCTGATTAAAGTCACTAGATGACCCTAACTGTGCCTGTCGGGAGCCCTTGTGGGGATTAGGGTGTCAACAGATCCCCTTTCTACCTTGCTTGGACTTATGTCTCCTATACAGGTGTGCAGTTTGGGTGTGGGATCCTGCATTGGTGATGATGCGGTGTGCAAAGTGTCAAGGATAAGGTTAGGTCTGTGTAGGTTGCGGCGTCCAGCACCTGGCCTCTAACCCTGTTCCTTTTGTAGTTTGCGCAGAGTATCCGGTGCCCAGCCGGGCAGGTGTGATGTTAGTCACGTACATGGAAGGGTTCCCCGTACCTGTCTCCTGTGTGGCAGGTCCCGTGTCCCCGCTGAGGGCGTGGCAGCCCTGACTCGCACCAATCTTCCAGACCCGGCGTTGTCACTTTGTCAAGGCGTAATAGCCGAAACGCGTTGGACCGCACTACAACACCCACAAACCCCCGTGAAGTCTCCTCCAATCGGAGTGGAGCGCGCTGACGTACACAGTGACACACGTGACGACGCCGGGTCCGGAAGACCGGTGCGAGTCAGTGTGGCCACACCATCAGCGGGGACACGGGGCAAATACACTTTATTTTCCAGTCGTATTTGGCAGAAGCCTGCATGGATCAGTCAGATCCGTGCAGGCTTCAGTGTTAAAAGAAAAAAAAAAGAAAGAGCCGGGCTGGTAATAAAAAATCAGGGAACCTGGCAAATAGGGGTTCCCCGATTTTTTAAAACCAGGCTCCAGGTCCGGGGTTGGTTCCCAAAATACGGGGGACAAAATGAGTAGGGGTCACTCGAATTTTAAGAACCAGCCCCAGGCCAAACCTAAGGTCCAGCGGCCAAAACATCACCGTACCGACCAGTCAGCCTGGCCAGGGGCCCTAGGGAGTGGGGACCCCCCCAATAAAGGGGTCCCCCTCCTCCAGGAATTATCTCACCAGGCTGAAGCCTGGTCCTGTCCCCGGTGACCCTCTGTGGTGGACTTGGAGAACCACAAGTCCCAGCATGCGGGGCATTAAAGGGCCCGTTGGCACTTGTAGTTCCACATTTTGAAAAATATTAAACTAAACACACACACTGACACATGAAAAATAAAACTTTAATACATCCAAAGCCCACACATACTGATACTTACCTGTCTTGATCCCGTAAGTAGGTCCCTGGGTCCGGTGCTCCTGGGTCCGGGCCTCCATGGTCCAGGTCCGGAGCTCCAGGGTCCAGGATCCGAAGAAATCCATATGGGGACCTGTGGAAGGAAATCCAACTTACCAAGGTCCTTCGGCAAAGATCACGTCCTATTCTGTCCGAAGTAGTCCTGGTCTTCTGAAAATAACATACACCGGCGATTCCGGCGGTACCCGAGACGGACTGAGGAGAGGCGCAGAGATGTTTCATCTTCCGCGCCTCTCCTCTGAATGATTCTATTGGGCGCCCCATTTTTGTTCTCCAGGCTACATTGGTGCTGTACAGTGTATTACCTTTTAATATATATGAATACAATTTAAACAATTTTAACATCAAAAGTTAGTGCCCCTAAAAAGAAAGTTATCTTTTTTCTTCCTTTCTATTTTCAGCCTGATCAGGTAAGTCCTGGAGGGGGGGGGACCCTTTATTGGGGGGGGGGGTCCCCACTCCCCCAGGGCCACTGGCCAGGCTGACTGTTCGGTAGGGTGATGTGATGTGGTCGGCTGTGAAAATTACCCTGCTGGCTGGTTTGGCCTGGGGCTGTTTCTTAAAATACGGGGGACTCCTACTCATATTGCCCCCCGTATTTTGGGAACCAGCACCGGACCTGGAGCCTGGGGCTGGTTTTTAAAAATCGGGGAACCCCTATTTGCCGGGTTCTCTGATTTTTTTTATTACCAACCCCGGCTCTTTCAGCCTGGTGCTGGTTACGGCTGTGGGGGGGGGACCCCACGTCGATTTTTTTTTTTTTTTTTTTGTTTTTTTTCTATTTTTTTTTTTACACATTGCAGCCTGCACGGATCAGTCAGATCCGTGCAGACTGCCTATACGAATTTGTATTAGCGCTCGTATATACGGCCGGCTAATACGAATCATTACGCCATAGGAGGGTTACAAAGCAGTCGTATTGGACTGCTTTGTAAATTCCCCTCCGGAACACGACTTTGCATACAGCTGAAGCAGCCGTATGCAGTCGTAGTCATTCATAGTCATTCCTATTAAGATATGTTCTATTCGTATTCTTAGTAAATTTCCCCAAAATTCTTTGTTTTGGGGTTTTTATAGTAATCATTCCACATCATACACAGATTTTACTATTTCTGTGATATTTATGCCACTAAACAACATGTTTTACATATCAAACAGTTTACCATGTACTAATCTTACAAATCTCAGCATTTAGCTTTCATTACTTATTATTATTGTTTAGTATTATTATTATGCTTTTACATATGCAATACAGTGTTTTGATATCTCTTTACAAGTATCTCAAAATTACATATGTTGCTGCTATTTAGTCTTTTGAAAGATTGTATTTATTCAATGTCTTATATATTGTAGGCCAGTTGGAGGAAGCTGCTGAACATTATGAGGCATTCTATCATCTGACAGTAGGCCGAATATGGAAAGATGAGACAGGTCGTACTCACAACTCACTGGCCTGCGAGAACCTCTGGAGAATATATACATTGCTATCAGACAGAATGTTAGAGAATAAAGAGTGGCAACAGGCCATCAAAACTCTAATAAAAGCACTTGATATGGCAAGAGAAGGTAGGTGGAAAATGACACAACCACATTTCTTTTTCTTCTCTACTTTTACCCATGAGTAAACTAAATGCTGTGAAATGTTTGGCTAGGTGATCATTCCTGTCCATTTTCAGAGACAAATGCCACCAATATATTTACTTTCTATAAAGCAGACTCTTGCATCAGATTTGTAGTTGATGTCATAAAGAAAAATATTGGAAACATATTTGCATTTACTCCCTGCACAGTTACGTACTTGTAACTACATTATGTTGTTTCCCCTTTTTTGCAGCAACAAACCAGTTTTGCACATTTCTGTATACAAATGCATCCTTATACATCTATCCTCAATACAGCAATGCAATGCGAGATTCTTAATGCGAGCGAGTGCAGAGAGGGTTAAATTTGGGTGGGGTGTGGTGAAACAGAAATCTAAATTGGAGTGTAAAAATAAAGCAGCCATCATTTACCCTGCACAGAAACAAAATAACTCACACAAATTTAACTCTCTGCACATGTTACATCTGCCCCACCTGCAGTGCACATGGTTTTGCCCATTTTGAGAACAAATTTGTACTGCGATTAGATCTAAATAAGGGCCATACAGTATTGTCTTCTTTTTTTATATGTTGTGTTTTGAGTTCAGTTTTATATAAACCACTTGTGATTGATGTCCACTATTATAAGACTGTTAAATTGGGTCAGTAAGCACATAAAAAGGAAATCAAGTATTGCTGACCAATCCTGCCTTGTAACTAACACTGTGATTGGCATATATGATTGGACACCACTGATAGAATGAATAACTCTCAATAGCCAGTAGACTTTGTTATTATTTTCAATACACACATTATATCTGATTTTATAATTTTGGCTTGACCGTTGCGGTGTCAATTTTTTGCATAGCATATCGGTGTGGTATGACTTGTCGACAGTGATCATGTTCATATTCAATATGTCTTCATGGATATGTCGACATGATGAACTTTCGACAAACCATCCCTGGTTGAATAGTGGTCTCTTACAATTTCTTATTACCAGCTCCAGCTTCTCAGTAGACCTGTAATTCTCTTGCACAGGGGTGGGCATTATGTTGCCCACCAGCTGTTGATGGACTACACATCCCAGCATGCCTTGCATCAGTTTCAACATGGCCAAATAGCAATACTAAGGCAAGGCATGCTGGGATGTCTAGTTCACCAACAGCTGGGGGGCCTCTTATTGCCCACCCCTGCTCTTGCATTCCCAGCATAGGGGATGCAAAATTGTTTTTCAGACCAATTCATGTTTAAAATAAGCTGCCACAATTAAATATAATAATCAGAAGTGTTTAAAATACTGCACCTAAATAACAGAGCATAATGCATTGTTTACTGAACTTACTGTAGCATTCAGTTAAGTGTTGGACATTAGAAGACACAGAGGTGCACTATTCTAATAAGGGGAAACAAAAAGGATTTACCCTGATTTTTCGTCCCAAGTTTTTTTTCTTGGTGCGAGCAATGTTGCGTTGAACCAGGGATTGGGTGTGGGGGTCAAAGGAGAGGTGGCAGTCAAGTGTGACACCCAGGGGAGTTGGGTAACATGGGAGATGATGGTGTTGTCTACAGTGATGGAGATATTTGGGGAGGGGAGACACTGGATGGAGGAAAGATGATGAGTTTGATTTTGTCCATGCTTAGCTTCAGAAAGTGCTCAGACATTCAGGAGGAGATGGCAGAGAGGCAGCTGGATACCTGGGAGATTATACGGTATATACAGTGATGTAAAATACCACTGTATATCAATTTATCACTTAGACATGTAGAATAGCTGTACAATAGGATACAATCAATATGTTCAAGTTTTGTTCCAGTTAAATTTCCTTGTCATCCATTCAGCAGGTTGTGCTAAAAAATTGGAAGGGGAGGCAGCATATCGACTTGGTTTGGCCCATATTTCATCTGGAAATCCACAGACTGCAATCAAAGTGAGTACTGCTGTTTGCTTGTTTGTTTGTTTATTTTTTTATCAGAACTTTCATGCGGCAAGTGCAGAGTACCCTGAAGACACAACAGAAGCCACAAACAAGAAAGCAAAAAAAGACTCTGGTTCTGGGGCACTACTTGTATGAAATGGATTTAAAATATAACATTTATTAGATCTACATGAAATGAATATAAATAATCGCCCATACTGTAGTTACAATCAAAATTAAAATGTAACCGCCAGTCTCAAATAATAACAATGGTCTAGATAGTGTATTTATCATGTTGATCACACTGTTAGGGCTGTACAGTCGAAGCACAACATGTATAAAACTGAACACATCATCATCTTTAATGAAGACCAACAATTGGAAGGTAGTCCTCAACGTTAGAAAACTCTGGCTAAAATTGAAAAGGGAGAAATTTAAAAATCACAGAAACTTCCAAACTCTGCTCCCCTTATCAGGCCCAGGGAAAGGGAAGACTTGAAAGCTACAGTACAAGGTCATTGTTGGGGAATGGAGGCTTGGGGGGGGGGGATAAAGAATCTTGGTATGTAATTTGTAGAACTAAAACACTTCCCAAGTGTGTGGGATTCCTGTGAGTGTACACAGAAACATGAATAACTATTAGAAAGGACCAAGAGAAAAGGGGGATGGGCAAGTGGATAGTATAGTGCTTAAGAACAGATCCATAGGAGAAGAATTATTACCCAAGATGGAAAAAGCTGAAGACCTACAACCTGATAGGACATTATATTGGTGGACACCAGAAAAACTAAGGATATGATAATAAAATATGAGCCAGAGATGGGAGCCCCATTGAAATGTTACTTTTAATAGTAGAAGTAGTAGTAGTAGTACGTTTATTTATAAGGCGCCGCAAAGTGTGCTCATAGCAAACAAAAAACAAATGACAGGGTAACGTACAGGGTGTGTTGAAAAATACAGTATAAATAGGGGTATAGCTGGTAGAAATAAAATCAGCATCAGTTCAGAAGTAGGTGTCAAAATTGTCGAGGAGACTGAAGATGAAGTAGAGGAAGGGAAGAACAGAACAGGAGGACAAGTGAGGTAAAGAGGTAGGGTGAGTACGTGAGGCAGGAGGACCCTACTCAAAAGAGTAAACATACTAAAAATAGGTGGGTGGACGAACGAAAAACAACAGGATAAGTTGGAACGGAGGGGAACGGAGGCAGGATAGGAGGATCAAAAGAGGTTAGGAGGAGGGATAGGCTAGTCGAAAAAAGTGGGTTTTGAGGGAGCGCTTGAAGGAGGTAAGGGAATCAGAAAGCCTGATGGGTGGCGGGAGGTTGTTCCAGTGCAGGGGGGCAGCGCGAGAGAAGTCTTGGACACGGGAGTGGGAGGAGGTGATTAGGTGAGAGGTCAGTCGGCGGTCAGCGATGGAGCGAAGAGGACGGGAGGGCGTGTGGATAGAGATCAGTGAAGAGAGGTAAGGAGCGGTGGAGGAGGAGAGAGCCTTGTAGGTGGTGGTGAGGAGTTTAAAGAGAACTCGGAAAGGAATGGGGAGCCAGTGAAGAGATAGACAGAGGGGGGAGGCGGAGGTAGAGCGGCGGGAGAGGAAGATGATAGTAATAATTACCACTTTCACCATCATAGTGTTATATGTTATTACTGCCTGATAAGTAGTTCTGCAGTATCATGTGCTGATTGTATTTATGTTACTCTACAGTATACTTTGTGAATTCAAAATGGATTGCTAATATTCAACTTTATTGATCTTTGCAAACCTCGTGTAATTGCACAAATCATTGTGCTTAGAAGTAGATATGTAATCATGTATTTTTTAATGTATTTAAAAAGTACAGCAAACCTAAGTCTGTAACTAACCTTCCCTCTGGCTTGTGGCACATCCCTTACGCTAACATACTAGTTTCTCAGTCCTCTGTTACTTCATTTCCAAAAGAACACTTCTTTCTAAGGAGAATTCATGTCTATGCAAATAGTGTTTTGGCTTGAAGACCTACTGTTTTTGCCTGTCAATCCTCTCCCATGTACTTCCTCAGCAGACATGACTGATAGGAAGATAACTAGCATTTATGGCGTTATCTGCATCAATATCAGAAAGATTTTTTTTTTTGTGTTGTCCAAAAGTGTCTGTCATTATTTATTAAACATCCAAATAAAAGTAATCAGATCATCTTCAGCTCTGCTGATCTCTACAGCCATATTCCAATTCACTAGCACCCTTTGACATAAGACCAGTTTGGTCAGGTGAGGATCTTGTCCACTGGTCATTAAATGTGATGTCAAATTGGATTCTAAATATACTGTAGCATGCGGGCTGAGAAGCAAGAATTGATAGTGTATGGTCATCATGTCTTTATAAAATAGTATACTGTTTCTTAAACACAGATGTTGCTATTTATAAAAGCTAGAACACATGAAAAAGGGGAATGTTCTCCAAAACCACCAGTCATATTCTGTGTGTCATTTTTGTAGGACAGTTCAGAAATTAAAAATGCATGTTATTGGTTGTTATGGCAACACCAGTTTTTAAATGTATATCACGCACTTTTGTGTGTTTTACGTAAATCTCACGGAAGTATCAATAGAAATAAATCCTGTGGCTCTAGCAAACATTAAGATAGATAATCTCCTATATAATGTCAAGCCTTTCCTCAATGACTGCCTCTCTGGAAGCTCTAGCAAGAGTTCTTTTCCTCTATCTCTGGAGATGTTATAAGGGGAGGTCCTTCACTCTCCTTTAAGGACTCACACTTTAGCCCATTGCATGCTGAGATCTGTAGTTTTATAATATAGTAGTTTTCAGCTAAATATGTAATATTCAGATGCCTGTATACCAGGGTTGCCGACCCTCCCGGAATTACCGGGAGGATCCCGAAAATCGGGTCCTCCTCCTGGCCCCCTGGAAAGGTGGGCAACCCTCCCGGATTCCGGGGGACCCCCACGCCACCCCCCGATTGCGGCGTCTTCCCCATACCTTTTGGATTGAAATCGTCAATCCGCGGGTCTCAGAGGAGGGGGCGGAGCTAAAATCGTGTCATTTTAGCCCTGCCCCCTCCACGGAGATCCTTGAATTGGGGGTTTTAACATCCTGGGGGCGGGGCTTAATGATGTAAAGCTCAAGCCCCGCCCCCCGAACTGCAGCTGGAAGTCTCCTCTCCGGGCTTCTCCTGGAGAGGAGACAGAAAAAGTCGGCAACCCTGCTGTATACCGATAATAAGGTAATATAAATAATGATCATTATTTAAACCACACATTAGCAGATCACATTAAGAGCATTTGTTTAAGTTTACCAAAGAATGTGATCAGGGCTATGACTACAGCAGCTGGCACTGTAGGCTTGATTCAGATGTGGAGGCATATTAGGCATGGCTGTGAATTTTTAACGAATTCACTAGTGTGTAAAAATGTATACTTTGCTTATCTAAGCAGTGCTCAACTGCGCTGGTGGATCTGGTGTGTGTGTTGACCATTGTCATGTTAACCTTTTGAACCTGTCGACCTTTTGACCATGTTGGCGTATTGCATGTCGACTGTATGGGGTGGACCTATTTCCGGTCTAACTAGATACTGTCTAGTGACCAGAACCCAGCAATTTAACACTTGTAGCTGGATTTCTAAAGCTAGAACCTAGAACTCTGAAGCAATGGATGGCCAACATAACCTGCAGACACACTTTAGCTGCCCGGACTCTACTCTCTCTAACCCCTTACATTTTTATTTAGCGGTACCTTGTACACGCAATGCGTATGGTCCATATACCTGCAACATTATTTCCTCATTACAAGTTTGAACTAGGCCTATTTTAATCTAGAATTAACTAAATAAAATTGTCAGTAGTATAAAAAGCATTCATTTACATTTTGACTAGTAAAAATCAGTATTGACTGATATATCTTTTGATGTTAAACTTAGATGTTAAATTAAGCTGGTTGTAATTCAGGGTAAATATTTGAGATAAAAGGGTTTAATGAATTTAGTACAACCTACTTTGTTTATTGCAACAAAGCACGCTATTGTGGGATTGCAATCTACAACTCAACTAGTTATGCCTTGTAAAATCTGCGAAGAATAAATAGCCTAGCTTTTATCGGGTGTGGTTCGTTTGGTCTACAACAACTAGGTCAACAAGCATTGGGTAGACACCACTAGGTCGACATGGATCAAGGTCGACATGTGTCTAGGTTGACATGACATTAGGTCGACACAGGCATTAGGTCAACATAGGCTAGGTCGACAGCCAAAAGGTCAACATGGGGTTTTTCACTGTTTTTCCTACCCGAATGCCGACACAGTCGACATGGACACAGTTTGAAGTGCACCGCATCCCCTCGCATCGCTTGCTTTGCTTGCAATGCTTTGGGCACGGTGCCTCGCTGCGCTCCGCACACTATTTTATTTTCCCACCACGGACTAGTGGATGGTAGGGCATGAAATACCACCTGTCGGCACAGTGAAAAACCCAATGTCGACCTTTTGACTGTCAAGCTAGCCCATGTCAACCTAACGCTTGTGTCGACCTAATGTCATGTCAACCTAGACCCATGTCGACCTAGTGGTGACAACCCAATGCTTGTCGACCTACTTGTTGTAGACAGGGGCGGGTTTAGGGATGAGGGCGCCCCTAGGCACAACAATAATGTTTACTAAGTAGGACAGTTTATAGGGGCAGTATCTGCATGTCCTATCCATTTACACTCTATTTAAGATGGAATATAGTACAGTACAGTGGATATTTTGCAGTTATTGGTACATTTTGGGCTGACAGTACTATCACAGGCATCCAAGTGCCGCTACCCAAACATGTGCTGCCCCTAGGCACGTGCCTCACGTGCCTAATGGGAAATTTGGCTCTGGTTGTAGACCTAATGACCGTATCCCCTTTTATCAGTAATGACTAGATTTTACTAACCATAAATCAATAGCTCTGGATTAAACTAGTTCAAACTTGTGTGAAAAAAGGCTGTGGTGGACATAGCTTTGACTAGTGAGATCTGGGTTGATCAATTTGGGGGTTTTACTATAAAGACAACTTGCAAACAATGCAAAATTGTTAATTATTTCCCTTGGACTCCCGGACAAACAATACAGAGCATACACACTGTGAAATCTTGCAAACGATATTGTCAGCAGCAACATTCAGGAATATTCTGTCGTTAACGTTATTTACAAATTTCGGTACTTAACGGTGGCAGATAAATCGCATGCGATTTTGTACCTGTTCATAACCCCACTATCCACTACGCATGGAGTTGATTTTATATAGTGTGGCAAGCGCAGCAAGCCACCGAGCCCGAAGCGTGGTGAGCGTAGCTTGGGGACGCGAATTACTTTACATGTATTCCGCGTCCCCTTGCGTGGCTCGCTGCGCTCGGCATGGAATACATGTAAAGTAATCCGCGTCCTCTCGCGGGGCTCGTTACGCTCGCCACACTATATAAAGTCAACTCCATGCGTAGTGGAGAGTGGGGTTATGAACAGGTACAAAATCGCATCTGATTGCATCGCATCACATGCAATATATCTGCCACCGTGAAACTAAACAAGTACCCAAATTTCTTGCATGTTAAAGGTTAGAAGTGATGAATGACCATCGGAAGGCGTACCAGCCTCATGATAGAGCATACACAGTGGACGATTTAAATGATTTGTCATTTTGATTTGTCAGAATCATCCAAATCGTTTAAAATAGCTCATATGTACCCATCTTAACATATGCATGAACACATGTATATGTTAAAAGGCGGAATTAATTAATGGTCAAGAACACAAACAATGGAAAGAAGTGGTATACTCTGTACATTTTATCTGATTTAATGAACCCTATTCATAAAAATGGCATACTGTAGCAAGAGGCATACCTAAACTCCAAAGGAATGTGCTCATTAATTCATGGTAATCTGAAGTACCTTCAGTCCAGCCATATAAGAACATCTAACATGTGTGCACTGTAGACACAGCAGCACATACTTGCAAGCACTGGAATACTGCAATTGGCATTTAAAAATATATATTTTTAGTACTGTTGCAACTTTTTTTTAAAAATGGAAAAAGAATAGTTTTAATGTCAAACCCTGAAGTACGGGAGCGAAGAGCTGCAGATGAGACTTGTGAGATGATTGACAAAAAAATGTCAATCACATTACATAAATGTGAATAGACAGTGCTCTGGTGGTGGAGAGTGGCTTATTGGGAGATGGCTTGGTAAGCTAAGGAACATATGATTAACAGAAAGTAATATGAAATATGCGGTCTAATACATGAGAAATAAGATGGCTATTTTTATTACAGTTCATCCTCATCAGTTTGGCCTGTTATTACAAACCATCCATTTCAAAATGTTCTGTGGGCTTGGGACATCAATTAAACCCTAGCACTGCTGCATCCTTATGGTGTGTACACTTATTGCAATATACTTTCTAATCAATCCTGATTCGATCCCAATCGAATCGGGATCGATTCACATGGCGATGTGTACACATTCAATTTAGACTATATAGTACAGATCTGTACTATATAGTCTTGCTTGCACTATTCAATTTCGATGCCGCAGGGTCACGCATCGGGATCAAAATCGAATGCTTTCGATTTCCATTCGATTTGATTTTGCTTATATAATAAATATTGATTAGAAAAATAGACAAAATCGAACCGTGTGTATGCCCTATTAGAAGCAGCAGGGATAACGCTGTTTGGTGATGCAGCAGGAGGCATCTATTGAAAGCAGATGCCTCCTGCTGCAGTAGTCATCCAAGCTGTCCTAGGGGTCAGGAAATGTAATCCCTGGCCTCCCGGTCTTTCAACAGCAGCAACACACTGTTGCCACACACACACACCCCAAAACAGCATCACACTGTCAGTCACCGACAGTTTAATCCCAGAATATGTAATGTGTTAAAGGACCGATTCGCGGACCCATTGATAATCGGTACTTTGTGGCGCAGAGCATACCTTTGTCCACATCTGAATCAGGTCTGATGTTCAGCCAACCATCACCATGTTCTTGCGGCATTTGTACATCTGCAGTGGTGCGAGTAGAAAAAACGACTTAATGGTACTGTGCTGCGCGCCTTCGGCGCGCAGCGAAAAATGGGCGTGGTCAGGGGAGTGGCCATGGGCGTGGTCATATGACACAAGGGGGGGTGGTTACATGCCACCGCCCCCCCCCCCACAGAGTCTGTACGCCCGCTGACATACTATATAACACCACAATGCCCATGACATACTATATAACACTCCGCGATGCCCATGACATACTATATAACACTCTGCTATGTCCATGACATACTGTATAACACACCATAATGTCCATTACATACTATATAACACCGCAATGCCCATGACATACTATATAACACCGCAATGCCCATGACATACTATATAACACTGCAATGCCCATGTCATACTATATAACACCGCAATACCCATGACATACTATATAACACCGCAATGCCCATGACATACTATATAACACTGCAATGCCCATGTCATACTATATAACACTGCAATGCCCATGACATACTATATAACACTGTAATGCCCATTACATACTATATAACACACTATAATGCCCGTTACATACTATATAACACACTATAATGCCCGTTACATACTATATAACACTGTAATGCCCATTACATACTATATAACACCGTAATGCCCATTACATACTATATAACACTCCGCGATGTCCATGTCATACTATATAACACACTGTAATGCCCATCACATACTATATAACACACCGTAATGCCCATTACATACTATATAACACAGCGTAATACCCATTACATACTATATAACACACCGTAATGCACATTACATACTATATAACACACTGTAATACCCATGTCATACTATATAACACTACGCAATGCCCATGTCATACTATATAACACAGTGTAATGCCCATCACATGCTATATAACACTACGCAATGCCCATGTCATACTATATAACACTACGCAATGCCCAACACATACTGTATAACACACCATACACATTTGACACATAAGTGCCACTTACCTACATGCTCAATGCCAGGGGCTTCATGCCGATGCCAAGGTGGACTGAATTTGCTCGTTGCTCAGGGGGATAGATCTGTGCCACTGTGCTCATTGCCCAGGGGGATATATCTGTGCCACTTTTCTCGTTGCCCAGGGGGATAGATCTGTGCCACTTTGCTCGTTGCCCAGGGGGATATATCTGTGCCACTTTGCTCGTTGCCAAGGGGGATATATCTGTGCCACTTTGCTCGTTGCCCAGGGGGATAGATCTGTGCCACTTTGCTCGTTGCCCAGGTGATAGATCTGTGCCACTTTGCTCGTTGCCCAGGGGATAGATCTGTGCCACTTTGCTCGTTGCCCAGGGGGATAGATCTGTGCCACTTTGCTCGTTGCCCAGGGGGATAGATCTGTGCCACTTTGCTCGTTGCCCAGGGGGATATATCTGTGCCACTTTGCTCGTTGCCCAGGGGGATATATCTGTGCCACTTTGCTCGTTGCCCAGGGGGATAGAACCCCCCCCCGGCAGGCAGGCACATACACAGCCCCCTGTGCCTGCCCGCCCGCACGCTCTCGTCTCCCCCGCTGTGTACGCGGGGGAGACGTGCTGCTGCTGCTCTGCTGCTGCTGCTCCTGATAGTTACAGCTCCTGCTGCTGGACCGCGCGCTAACCAATAGCCGCGCGCGGTCCAGCAGCAGGAGCTGTAACGAAATCATGAGAGCAGCAGCAGCAGCAGCAGCACGTCTCCCCCGCGTACACAGCGGGGGAGACGAGAGCAGGGAAGACCCGGCGGGGGGGAGCGGCGCTAGCGCGCATATGTAAGTGGCCACGCCCCCCGCCACTTACATATGCGCACATGCGCAGTAAATATTTCGGCCTATTTGTTATGGCGGTACGGGGTACCGGCACCATTTGTTTTAATGGTACGCCGTACCACCCCGTACCGCCATAGTTGCACCCCTGTACATCTGTGTACAAAAGGAATCAGAATTTGTGTAATAATCTCTAAAACATGTAGCTGTGACTTTTCCTCATGCCAAGTTCCCTTGTGCTTCATCTGCGCCTTTGTAAGTTTGTTATACTAATTCCTGTGGGATTAATGCCTCAGTCCAGTGTCTCTTATACGCTGTAAGCAGCTTTTCACGGCATCTGTATTGCAACAAAATCTTAAGATAAACTAGTCACCCGTATTGCTTGAAATCGAGCAGAAATAAAATTGTGTGTTCTATAATGTGTTCATCTAAAGTTTACTGTGTTTATTTTATTTATTATTTACTGTATCCTGACAATTTACTGTATACTGAAATGCAACCATATCCTAAAACTTTATTGTATACCAAAGCTAAAACATTCGAGATACAGTATTTAGAAAGAATTCACTATATCAGCTTATAATTGGGCAGAAAAAGTTTGGCAAGGGCTTCACTAAAACCCAAAGGCAAAAAACACTCAACACCCACTCAATGATTTTTCTATGGGGAAAAGTCAAGGCTTTGACACACTATTCTTCAACAACCTGACCACTAATAAAAATTCTACAACCTTATTGCACATCTACATCAGAGACACTGTCAATTGACGCCTGAACCTTCAAAAGCGTTATTGTCATTGTGAAGTAGTTGCTCTCACAAATTGTTTAGCCAATTAAATTTACAGGTTGAGTATCCCTTATCTAAAATATTTGGGGCCACAAGCATTTTGGATAAGGGATTATTGCGGATTTCACAATACTTTTTATTTTCATACTCACCTGGTCCACTGGTAGTGCCCTGATGGTCCCCCGACGTCCACGGTGTCCCCTGGCATCCACGGCGGCCTTCGAGTTTCTCTTCAGCGGCATCCCCGGTCCCAAGGATGCATTACGTGCCTGCGCAATGCATCCTTGGGACCGGGGATGCCACTGAAGAGGAGTCCGATGGCCGCCATGGACAACAGGGTACGAGGTAAGTATAAAAAAGGTGGGGGGGGGGCGGACAAAGAAAACAAAAACAAAATATTCTGAAAACCTACGTTTTTCAGAATATTTTGGATATGGGATATCCGGATAAGGGATAATAAAATATTGTGTGCACTGTGTGTGCACTTTCCCCATTTATCCGGATAAGGGATACCCACCCTGTTTTAATATGGCACGCTACTCATCTGTCACCCCTAGCATCTTGCACAAACACTGCTGTGTTTGTCTTACATAATAACTAAAATAAGTGTGTTGTCTTGGTGCATTTTTGTCCATTAAAGTTTTGTGGGTTGATCACTTTTTAGACTTTGTAAGTATGTGTTTTTTTGTTTTTTTTTCTCAAATGTGTGTAACCTTCATGCAGAGCTAACAGAACCATATGAGATTCAGATATATATAATGGCTTTAGACAGATGTGTTCAGTTGGAAAGAGACAAAAACAGTTCCTCTATGTTCTGAAGCGTACAGTAAACAGATAAACAGCAGCAGCTAAGACGAGCCTGTATGTTAGTCTTGTGGACAGTGGCTGCTTTTGTCAACAGCAGTGTCTGAATGGTATATAAAAATAAAAATATATATGACAATACTCTTCTTTCTTTAATGATTTTTGAATGCATCTTTTGCATGCAATTTCTATATATATTGTCATAAGCTTTAAATGACAAATTGGCAAAAATTTTGGAGATGTATTAGAATTATACAGCTTCCACCACATCGATTAAAAGTATAATTGTATATTCAAATTTTTTAGCATAGTACTTATATTAATGTCATAATATAAACCGTGTCAGCCATCAAGCTAGCACTAAACTGTTCCTGTGAGATTTAATGTTCTTGACACTGATTTTCTCACTTGATCCTTTTTGTATGTTACTTGTCATGTACTTGCCCGGATCCAGAATGTCAGCTATGTGACATTACATTAATTTACTCATGTAGCTATATTAACAGTGCTGATTGACACCCATTATTTTCCTTATCCTATATAACAAAATTGTAATGCTGCTCCTCATCTCTGTTGTGGAAATTAAAGTGTTTTACGGGTAATTATGTATTAGCAGGGCGCCCATTATGTAGTGTGTAGTGGTGTATTGAGAATACCAATACATCACTATGCTGGCTAAGTAAACTACGTAACTTACGTAACTGGAGCTGTGCTAATACATAAAGGATCATATCCCCACTATCCACGTCAAACCCCCAGTGTCCACTTGGGTGTAGAGTTCACTTTATAAAGTGTAGAGAGCCCGAAGCATGGTGTGCGCAGCGAGCCCCGCAAGGGGACGCGGATCCGCGGCCCCTCGCCACGCTTCGGGCTCGCCACACTTTGTAAAGTTAACTCTACACCCACGTGGACACTGGGGGTATGACATGGATAGTGGGGATATGATTGTGTTAGTGGGTGTTGTGTGTGTGTGTAGTGTGAATTATACTTACCATCCACGATGTCCCCGGCGCCTCCGGCACTCGGATCCCCGCATCACGGCCGCCATGACAGTCCTCCCAGGTACACTATTAGCGTAGTGCTGCTGGGGGACCAGGAAAACCATGTGATGCTCCACCAGTGGCAGCACACTGAATAGCAAGTGCTGCCGGGATCTCCCCCCTCCGCTGCCATTGAAGCACCGCCGCACCGCCGGCTGCCCTGCCCGCCCTTCAGCCTTCACCGCACTGCTGGCCGCCCACCCTGCCCGCCGTAAGTAATAGCAGGGCAGCTGCCATCTCCCCCCCTCTGGCTGCCCAGCCTGTATTAGCCAGGCGCACGGCAAAGGCTACGCTGACAATGTAGCCAAAGCTACGTTGTCAGTGTAGCGTAGCCGGGCGCCCGGCTAATACATAAGTACCGTTTTACTCACTGGATGGAGCCCAACTGAGCAATTGAAGTGTTTCTCTGTTCAGCCACAAACAGCCGATGGCGCCGGCATTAGTTCTGGTGGTCCTTCAGTCTGATGCGGTGGTAACTAGTATAGCTATAGGCGCTCAGTAACAGGTTTATAGGTCCAGATTCAGAATTGGATGCAGTTAATATACTGCATGTTAGGAGCCTGAAATCAGTAAACTGCATATGTGCAGCCCAGAAGTAACTGTTACTGCGCACGCATTGTGCGGCTTCTGTGATCCATAAGCGATTCAGGGTGGAGACCGAAAGATGTGCTAAAGTTTTAGCAAAATAGGAGGTAACATGAGTGTATTTCTTGTTCACAGCTACAGTGGCCATACTTGAAGAAAGCTACAGATGGAGCCACGCTCATTTAGCCTGCCTATGGCGTTTGGCCCGCCAACTCGGCACAGTGCCTAGTTGCACGGCAGCTCAATAAATACCACAGCTTGGCATTTAGTGTATGGTGTTACAGGATGAGTACAATACCAGCGATCATCCACCAGATAGCTATAGCAAAATAATCTGGATTGCGTGTGCCTGAAGTGTCCATTGAAATGCAATATAGCGCAAGAACTACTTTACTGTACATTACTGTACTGTTCAGTATGTTATATAGACACTTTTTTCCTAAAATACTATTGCATAGACGTGCAACTCATTACGCTATATGTAGTGGGCTATGGGGATAAGTGAGTGAGTATACAGTACTTTTGCCAAGAATGGGTCGCGTGTGAGTATGAGACCCTCCTGTGTCCCATTCTCTGCAAACAGCGCACAGCGATGGGTCGCTTTGTCATGAGAGCAGCAAAGACAAGCGCAGATCCATACGTGTTAGGGCACCAAAGTTCCACTTGTGTAAGGGCACCAAAGGGGCTAACAAAATGGCTACCAGTTGTCAGCCAGGGCTCATGGGAGCCCACAAATATAAAGCTAGCAAAGGTGTAGGTTCCTCTTGTGTAAGGGCACTGCTGTTCATGCGTCTCAATATGCTACACTGGTTAAACAGATTTACGCTACAGTTGGAATGTCATACAGTATGAGCAGGCCAGACTGGAGCACTGGGGGGGTTAACAAAATGGCTACCGAGTGTCAGCCAGGGCTTCATGGGAGGCCACATCTATGGAGCTATTGACGGCATATGTTACACTTGGGTAACATATGTACTGCTGTACATGCGTCTCATTATGCTACATTGGTTAACCCCAGAATTACGTTACAGTATGAATGACAAACAGTACGAGCAGGCCAGACTGAGCGGGTTAACAAAATGGCTACCAAGCGTGAACCAGGGGAATGCTGAAGGTGCATTTCATCACGCTATTTAAACCCAAAGGGACGAGGCGTGGCTACGGAGGGTAGGGAGTGAGACGCAGGTCGCTGCTCTCTCCCGCTCCATACTAATAGTAATTATCCTGTACAGACCTCCCCAGTGAGGAAGGACTAAGTCCGGCAAAAGAAAGGAGTCTTTTCCCCCTCAATCATCGGCTTCTATTACCTGCGCTGAGCTGCAGCATCACGTAGAGCAGAGAATCCAACGTGCCGGCGGCTTGTATTGCGGGCGAGGAAGGTGGACGCCGGGAGCGGAGGTGACGTGGGTGGCTGACGAGTGGGCTGACGAGTGAGCTGACGCCGGGACAGGGCTCGAGGACGGAGCCGTACAGCAGCATCGCCGCACTATCTGTGAGCGGGCTAGGAGAGGAGAAGTGCCCAGGGAACAGGCGTCCGGCTTCTAGCGAGAGGACGGGGACACCAGCAGCTGCAGCTGACTAACGGGCAGGCTGGGAGCTGGAGCATAAGCCTGAGACAGTAGCTGGGAACCTCAGACAGTGGCTGGGAGCAAGGAGTGTGTGGTTGGCTGGAGGAGGATTGAGCCGGACAAAACTGACAATATTGCTAATAGCTAAAACGGGACCGACATCTCCTAAAAATAGGAGCTTGGTTCCAGAAGGAAAGATTGGAGCCGAGTGGCGTCAAGTACAGTGGCCAGGGGCGTATGTGAGTAGCCCTGTATCCCCCTTTTTTTTCTTTTTTTTCTTCGTTTTTTTGGGGGGGGTTTTTGTTTTTTGCTGTGTGTATTTTTGCCTTATTTTTCTCTTCCTCCTCAAAACACCTAAAAGCGGTTAAAAGGGGAGAGGGGAGGGGGAAGGAAGAGGGAAGAAGGGAAGAAAGAAAGGAAGGAAAAAAAAAGGTTGCTCAAATTACATCCCCTGTAGATCAGTAAATAAAAGATTGGACTGAGACTCATATTATTAAACATCCTAAAAAATCATAAAAAGACATTCCATACTGCTCCTCCCTTTGGCCTCCTCCCTCCTAGTATAGGAGTTCCTCCTAAAGCCACAGATAGCATAACAGCCTGTTCCTAAAGTTGTAAAATGGGGAAAACCCAGAACACAGCAGCAGCTAACAAGCTGGCAAAATTCTCGAGGCAGCCTGTCACCCCAACACCTACTACCAGAGAAGGGACTTCACCTCCAATTACCCCCCCAGAGCCAGAACAAAGTGAATCCTCTATACAAAAAGTGCTGGATGCCCTCGCGGCAAGTGAGGGGCGCCTGGCCACTAAAATTGAGAAGGTGCAAGAGGACTTGGATGTGATCAAGCAGTCCGTCCAGAGGGTTAAAGAACGAGTTAAAGAAGTGAAAAATCGCACCTCGTCATTAGAGGATACAGTGACCCCTCTGGTAGCACAATTTGAGGATATGGCTGCGCAACTTAAGTCCCTTAACATAAAGATGACGGATATGGAAGGACGTTTTAGAAGAAACAATTTGAGATTTGTAGGTCTGCCGGAAAAGATAGAGGGAGCTAATCCAGAGACGTTCCTGGAGAACTGGCTAATAAAAGTATATGGGCAAGAGGCCTTCTCTAAATATTTTTCAGTGGAGAGAGCCCACCGTGTTCCTATGAGACCATCCCCCCCGGGGGCACCAGCTCGTACTTTTATTGCGAAAATACTCCATTACTCAGACCGGGACACAATTCTTAAACTAACTAGAGTCAAAGGTCCATTGCTATGGGACACCACAAGGATTTCAGTATTCCCGGACTATGCTGTTGGGGTTCAACGAGAAAGAGCACAATATTATGAGATCAAGAAACGCCTGAGAGAGCTTGAGATTCAATATGCAGTGCTCTTCCCGGCTAAACTCAGGGTGGTCCATGAGGGAAATACAAAATTCTTTTTAACACCAAAGGAAGCTGCAGCCTGGTTGTTACATAGTTACATAGTTACATAGTAGGTAAGGCTGAAAAAAGACTTGCGTCCATCTAGTTCAACCTGGTATAGATATCCATTGCTGATTTGGTAGGTTCTGCTATTTTACAGACAAATTATATTTCTTATTTGTACCCATGGATGTTTTTCTCCAGTAAATGTTTGTCCAACTTTGCCTTGAACGCATTTAATGAGCCAGCCATTACCACCTCTCTGGGAAGAGAGTTCCAGAGTTTGACTGTTCTGACCGTAAAGAAATTCTTTCTACTAGCTGAATGAAATCTTTTTTCTTCTAATCTATACTCATGCCCTCGCGTCCTAGATTCCTTTCTAGTAGAAAATAGGGTGTGTGACAGTTCCTTATATTGGCCCTTGATATACTTGTACATGTTGAGCATGTCCCCCCTTAAACGTCTCTTTTCTAATGTAAATAGTCCCAAATTGCTTAATCTCTCCCCGTAGCTTAAATTCTCCATTCCCCTAATAAGCTTTGTTGCTCGCCTTTGGACTTTTTCTAATTCTATGATGTCCTTTTTATAGTGTGGGGCCCAGAACTGTACTCCGTACTCTAGGTGAGGTCGCACCAATGCTTTATATAGTGGCATAATTACCCTTGAGTCCCTAGTTTCCATTCCCCTCTTAATACATGCCAGAATTTTGTTGGCCTTTTTTGTAGCTACATTACAATGGGCACTACATCCTAGATTGCTGTCTATTTGGACTCCTAGATCCTTTTCAAGTATGGAATTACCCAGTTCCTCTCCGTTAAGGTTGTAACTTGCACACTGGTTGTGTCTCCCAAGGTGCATAACCTTACATTTATCTACATTGAACCTCATCTTCCATTTTTTAGCCCACTCATCTAGAATTGCAAGATCATTTTGAAGCATGGTGACATCTTCTGGTGATTTGATGACTTTGCTAAGTTTTGTATCGTCCGCAAAGATGGATACATTGCTGAGTAACCCTATCCCAATATCGTTAATAAAAATGTTAAACAAAATGGGCCCCAAAACCGAGCCCTGGGGCACTCCACTTAGTACCGGTATCATATCTGATACGGCACCATTCACAACCACTCTTTGTTCTCTATTACATAGCCAATTCCCTACCCATCTGCAGATATTTTCACCCAATCCTAGGTTCTCCATTTTATTAATCAATCTCTTGTGTGGGACAGTATCAAATGCTTTAGCGAAATCTAGGAAAATCACATCTACAGCATTTCCATTATCGAGGTTTTTGCTAACCTCTTCATAGAACCCTAGTAGATTAGTTTGGCATGAACGATTTTTCACGAACCCATGTTGGTTAGTACTGAGTAGACGGTGATGATCTAAATTTTCCTGGATACCATCCCTTAAAAATCCTTCAAATAGTTTACCCACAATTGATGTTAAACTAACGGGTCTGTAATTAGCGGGATCTTCCTTTTTTCCTTTTTTGAATATTGGCACTACCTCTGCTATTCTCCAATCTTTTGGTACTATACCTGACGATAGTGACTTGCTAAAAATATAATGTAGGGGGGTAGCTAGTTCATCCCTTAATTCCATTAATACCCTCGGATGAATCCCATCTGGCCCTGGTGACTTATTTGTTTTGAGTTTGCTTAGCCTCAGTATTATTTCCTTCGGCGTGAAATCCACAATGAGATCTGGCTTATTTGTCCCGTTTGTGGTAAATGTTCGTTCCACAGTCTGCTCTCCCTTAGTAAATACTGATGAGAAGAACTCATTTAACAGTTTTGCTTTTCCCTTGTCCTCAGTAACACTTTTTCCACTAGTATCAGTTAGTGGGCCTATGTTTTCCTTAATTAAACGTTTACTATTTATGTATTTAAAAAACTTCTTTGGGTTGGTTTTGCTTTCAGTGGCTATGCACTCTTCATATAATATTTTAGCTGCTTTGATTACCCCTTTACAAGTTTTGTTTGATTCTTTGTATTTTGCGAACGCCTCCTCATTCAAGTTATTTTTATAGAATTTAAAGGCTCTGGTTTTATTGTTGATAGCTGACCTTACTTCTTTGTCCAACCATGGTGGCTTTTTTTTGTTGAATTTACCTTTAATTACTTTAGGAATGTATTCAATAGTTAGTGAATCAAGCACCTTTTTTAGAGTATCCCACATTTCCTCTGCATTTTTTCCCTCCATAACCGTTTTCCACCCAATTCCTGTAAGGGCTTCCCTGAATAATTCAAAGTTCGCTTTTCTGAAGTTTAGTATTTTTGCAGATCCTTTTTGATGTAATTTACTGAAGTTGATTTCCAGTGAAACCATATTGTGATCACTATTCCCTAATTGTTCAATTACTTTTGTGTTTGAAACTAAGTCTGTGTTATTTGTTAATACTAAGTCCAAGAGCGCCTCATCACGAGTTGGAGTTTCTACCGTTTGTGCAATAAACTGGTCTTTAAGTAAGCTTAAGAACCCATTGCTTCTTGCTGATTTACCTGTTTCGTTTTCCCAATCACTGTCGGGTAAATTAAAATCCCCCATAATTAATACCTGACCCTGATTTGACGCTTGTTTGATTTGGTTTAAAAGAAGAGACTCTTCCCTTTCATTTATATTTGGTGGTCTATAGCATACCCCTATTATAAATTTGTTTTTTGGTTTCTTATTATTGTCGGTTATCTCTGCCCACACTGTCTCTGAGTTGTCGTCTTCCAGGTCTGTGCTCATATTTTTCTCACATGATGTTAAGTTATTATTTACATATAGGCACACACCCCCGCCCCTTCTATTTTCCCTGTCTTTCCTGTAGAGTGTATATCCCTCCATGTTTAATGCCCAGTCATGCGACTCATTACACCATGTTTCTGTAATACCAATGATGTCGTAGTCATCCCTACTGATCACCGTTTCAAGCTCCCCGATTTTACTCACTAAGCTTCTTGCATTAGCCAGTAAGCATTTTAATTTATGTTTATTTTTAGATATGGCTCTAATATTGTGATTAGTTTCACCCCAGGACCCATTTGAATTCTTAACTAGCTTCCTCTTTCCCCTCTCCCCTTCAATAGACTCTCTACAGGCCTCCCCACCATGCACACTGACTGCCCTCTCCATAGTTCCGGGAATTCTTCCTCTGTCATTCCCTCCTTCCCGTATACTAAGATCATCTGTACCTAAGAACTGTAATGGGGTAACGTGACTGTTACAACATAACATTTTATTACATGACATTCCTGATGCACCCTGAGAGTTACCCCCGATTATACCCTTGTTATGTCCCAGGGCTTTGTCTATGTCTCCGTCCCCCCCCCCCATCTCCTTCCCCCATATGATTCCTGATCCCAGTCCGGCTTCTCTCCCTGATGGTCCCATAATGTCTTGCTGCCCCCACCCCCCCGTCGCCTAGTTTAAAATCTCCTCCAACCCTCTAACCATCCTTCCCCCCAGCACCGCAGCCCCCTCCTCGTTCAGGTGCAATCCATCACGGCAAAAAAGATGGCGCCTGACCGAGAAGTCCGCCCAGTGTTCCATGAACACGAATCCCTCTTTCCTACACCAATCCTTAAGCCACACATTTACCTCCCTGATCTCCCTCTGCCTCCCTGAGCTAGCGCGTGGCACTGGTAATATTTCCGAGAAAATTACCCTAGATGTCCTCGCCTTTAATTTCTTACCTAATTCCCTATACTCTTTCTTGTTGGACTCTAAATTTCCAGGCAAACGTGCATTGAATGCTAGCTGACTTGTTGGATAAGGAGCAGAGTAGAGCTTTAATCATAGTTTGAAACCCGGGGCAGGGAAATGTTTAAATGTGTAGAGATGTAAAATAAGTACAAGAGCAAAAAGTGATTCTGTGCCCCCCCCCCCTTTTTTTTTTTTTTTTCTTCTTTCCCCTTTCCCCTATTTTTTATTTTCTCTCTCCTTGATGGTAAAGGTACAAAGGGGATATCGGGAATGTGAGTGGGTTTCCGACCCTTGTCTGATAATGTAACGGAGATTTTTGAGAGTGACCCCTTTTCTGGAGGGGAAGAAAGAGAGAGGAGGGAAGGGGGGAGGGGGGAAGGGAAGGAAAAAGAAGGGAAAAATGATTAATTGTTTCACTGGGGATCCGATGAGTATAATGGTCTCGGGAGCGGGAGGGAACCCTCAACATGTAGCCCGGTTTTGTTAAAACTCCAGGCAAATGTATAATGAATTTAATTAACATGTCAGTACAAGGAGTAATGGTCTATTCAAGATAGGCCTGGTTGGTCTTATTAACTGCTAAAATTAAGAGCAGGAATATGAGTACGTATGTTAAATGGAAATAATTATTATTGCAGGGTAGGGGTTTGGGGTGGGGTTGTGTTTTTTTTTTTTTTTTTTTGCAGGGGGTACTAGGAATATGACTGGGTTATACTTTCCTGTTGATAATATGATGGTGAATATGGAAAATGACTCCTCCATGATAGAAAAAGTTTAATTATCTCACTGGGGATCCTGTGATTATAATGGTTTTGGGAGCGGGGGAGAGCCCCCAACCTGTAGCCATTAGATTGATTGCCTCAACACAATACAGTGTAAATAGGAAAGGGAAAGGGCTGATGTGGGTGGGTTGGGATATGAAGCGTGTCATGGGTAGAAGAGAGGGAGGGCATGCAGGGAGGGGGGTGGAGGGGGGGGGAGAGGATGGGAGGGAAAGGGTTAGGTTGATTAAAAAATGGAGGGAGGAAGCCTCATGTTGTGATACTGAGATAAGAGTAACTACCCCTTGTCATATGTACGAAAGGAAAATTGGATGTCGGTAAATTATAGTGTTCTCACGTGGAACGTGAGGGGAGTAAATAACAAAATAAAACGATCCCTTGTAATGAGGTATATCCGCCAGCAGGCAGCAGATATAATATGTCTACAGGAGACCCACCTGGTGGGTGGTAAGGTGTTGTCATTAAAAAAAACCTGGATAGGGTGGGCCTATCATTCAACTCACACCTCCACCTCCAGGGGGGTCTCAGTGCTGATACGTAGGGGGGTCCCATTTTCCAATGATAAGATCATAGCTGATCAATGGGGAAGATATATCTTCATTAAGTGTAGAATCTGTCCCAGGGTTCTGCTGCTGATGTCGGTATATATACCACCACCATTCAGTTATGACGTACTAAGGGCAGCAGCTGACTTTATGGCACTATATCCTAATGTTCCCATTGTTATGTTAGGTGATTTTAATAATGTGATGGACCCAATTCTGGATAGAAAGAGGGTAAGGAACACGGGAGGCATAACACGGAAAACTGGGTTCCCAGAAATAGTTAAAGAAATGGGGCTGCGGGACGTATGGAGGGAAAAATACCCGGAGGTACAACAATATTCTTGCTTCTCGAGCTCCTACGATACATTTTCAAGAATAGACTTAGTGCTGGTGTCCGAAGAGCTGATCCCGAATACCCAGGAAATCACGTACCTAACAAGGGGGATTTCAGATCACTCCCCAATAATGTATAAAATAGATCTAGGTGATAAAAGGGGATTTACATTCTGGAAATTAAATACATTCTGGCTGACACAGTTTAAGTCCGGGGAGCAATTTGAAGCTATGTGGCAGGAGTTTTTCATGATTAATAATGGCTCAGCACCCATCGAAATCATATGGGACACCTTTAAAGCCAGTGTTAGGGGAACCTTGATACGGGAGATAGCAGGCCGAAAGGCATCATTTCGGGCTAAAGAAAGGGAGCTGGAAAATAATTGCTGTATTGCGGAGTCAGTATATCTTTCGAATAGTACAGAGGAACATAAAGTAAGATGGAGGGATGCCCAAGATGCTTGGCAACAATGTCTAGCGGAGAAGGAAAAAATGCGAGAATTATACGCAGGGCACTTAAGATATATCGAAGGGGACAGACCTGGGAGTTTCTTAGCGGGGATAGTAAAACAGGATAGGCTCGCAAATACAGTAATAGAAATAAAAGCAAAAGGAGGAAGCTCAGTCTATCAGACACCAGAGATAGCCGAGGAATTTAGACAATTCTATTCCCAGCTATATCAATTTAGTCAGATACATACCCCAGAGGGGATCCGAAGCTATCTAGCCAATATAAGCCATCCGACCCTGTCTCCAGCTTCTAGGGAAATCCTGGACGCCCCCATAACTCTGGAGGAGATTGATGCTGCTATAATCTCTATACCAGGGGGAAAAGCGCCAGGAATGGACGGGATACCCCAAGAACTGTACAAGAAGTATAGCAGATTCTTCACCCCTAGGTTCTTGACCTTGTTTAATGAGGCCTATGTGCATGGAAAACTTCCTAGCTCAATGTCAGAAGCCTTAATAACGGTATTTTTAAAAAAAGATAAAGACCCTAAGGAGGTGGAATCCTATAGGCCAATATCTTTGCTAACTAATGATGTGAAGATTTTGGCCAAGGTCCTTTCAAACAGGTTTTTTCAGGTCCTTACAGAAGTTATACATAGTGATCAAGCCGGGTTCATGCCAGGAAGGTCCACAACCTCTAATTTGAGAAGACTGTTTCTCCATCTGCAAGTTCAGCAGGAGGAGAGGCAGAATGCGGCTGTTATCTCACTTGACGCGGCCAAAGCCTTTGATACCATTGAATGGTCCTATTTATGGGAAACCATGGAGTGGATAGGGATTGGCCCAGTGTTCTTTAACTGGACAAAATTATTATATTGCCATCCAGCCGCAAGAGTCTCGGTAAATAACTACATATCCCCTAGATTTGAGATTAAACGCGGAACAAGACAAGGATGCCCGATGTCCCCAGGTCTCTTCGCCGTGGCCATTGAGCCCCTGGCATGCCTTATAAGAGAAAGCAGAATAATAAAGGGAATTAATATTGGGAAAAAGGAAGATCGAATAGCTTTATATGCAGACAATATCTTATTGTTTGTACATAATCACCTAGAGGCAGTGCCGGGGGTGGTGGGGATGGTGGAGAGATTCGGGGGATACTCGGGCCTCAACATTAATTGGAGTAAATCATGTATATTACCCCTGGAGGGCCCATGCCCCCCATTGGTGACGGCCCTGGCCCCACTTAAATGGGTTGAGGAGTTCCAGTATTTAGGGATAAAGGTAACTAGGGACACTTCGAGGTTCGAGATATTAAATATAACCCCGCAAATTGAATATATTAAATCTAAAATAGAGCCTTGGGGGCGTCTCCCTCTGACGGTAACTGGGAAAATTAATTTAGTAAAGATGATAGTGCAGCCGAAGGTCCTGTATGTGTTACAGCACTCCCCAGTATACCTCCCAAGGCGAATTTTCCGCAAGATAGATGGGCTAATATCATCTTTAATCTGGTCTAATAAAAGACCAAGATTGAAATTAGAAACACTAACTCGACCAAAAGGGGAGGGAGGGCTGGCACTGCCGAACCTTTGGCTGTACTATCTAGCCACACAATTGGCACATCTAAGATCACTGATTCAAAGTGGGACAGAAGAGGATGGCTTTGGAGAGATAGTAAGGATTCTAACCTCTGGATATACCCCCCTAGAGATGTTATTGAGTGGCAATACGAGATGGAAATGGCCACCAATTATTAGGCAGATGAGCTTAGTATGGAAACAGGCGGAGGGACTACTGGGAAGTCGGGGAATAGACCCTGAAACGCCGCTGTATGGGGCTAGAGCTCTGACAGAATTGGGGAAATTGCAAATAGGGAAGATATGGGGACCAAAAGGAGTTAAAACACTGGGACAATTATATGAGAACGAGGAGTTAAGGTCATTCCAGTCCCTTAAACTGGAATTTTCCCTCCCCAATAAATACTTGTTTGGTTATATACAGCTGCGCCATGCCTGTAATACCCAATTTGGGAGGGTTAGCCCGAAATTAGAGCATGCGGAAACTAAAAAATTGTTGAAGAAATGCCCAGGGAGTCACGAGGTATCTTATATATATCGGGCCCTCAGCCAAGTAATTCATAGGGGCGATCTAGTGGAGTTAAAATCTAAATGGGAGATAGACCTAGGTCCGATCTCCGAACAGGAATGGCAGGAGACCCTTGCAAATGTACGGTTGGCAACCAACCAAGTGAGTTTGCAGCAGATCCAGCTATTTATAGTTCATAGAACATATATGACATCAGAACTATTATATAGAATTGGGGGGAGAGATAGTGCTAACTGTCCCAAATGCACAAACAACATAGGTACATTTTGGCACTTGCTTTGGGCTTGCCCAGAGGTAATTGAATTCTGGGAGGATGTAATCAAAGAGTTGGTTGTTAGAGGAGTTCCCAAGGAAAGCTGCACACCATCCGCCTGTGTACTGTCCAATATAAAGAAGGGAGGGATGGAAAAACATCTAAGACTCTTCGCTATTATAGCACTTACTCTGGCTAAGACCTGTATAGCCCGAAAGTGGATGGCCAAAGAAGGCCCGGATGTAGACACTTGGAAAGCCCTTATGAATACTAATATGGCGCATGAAAAATTTACGTACATGGCAAGGGGGAAGATAAGTACTTTTTATAAGGTCTGGAATAATTGGATTATATAGAAAGATGAGTTTTTAATAAGTCAAGAAAGATCAAAGGAGCTAGGGTCACAATATGAGGATGGAAGGTGAAGGCAAGAAAAATAAAAATCAACCTAAGAGGGGAGGGTGGGGGGAGGAGGGATAGAAATTAGTTATAAATGTCATGGTAAGATACAATGCAGAAATGCCGGAATGCACACCCAAAATTATGGAACAATGTAAGGCTGATGGGAATGAGACAAAAAAGTAAAATTCCCTTATGGGAGGATGGAAGCGGAATAAGTGTAAATCGAGGGGCGAACCCCACGGCTCCTTAAGAGGGGGGGAATGAAATAGAGGGAATAATGAAATTTAGAGAAATAGACACTTGAACCTCACACATACCAGAAGAAGATAAAATAAAAAGTTAGAGCACATGGGGGGAATAAATTAGACACAATAGAGGGCACAATGAAACTTAAAGAAACAGGTGTTTAAATTTCACATATACTGAATAAGATAAAACAAAAGTTGAAGCACATTGAAATTATGTTAAAAATAGAAGAAGTAAAGTTCAGGAAATCATATATAAGAGTAGTAGATGGAAGGCGGTGATAGAATATAGGTAGGGATAGGGGGATAAAATCAAAACCTAAATAGTGAGAGTAAGGGGTAACACTGAAGAAATAAAACACTAATCACATAGAGTTACAGTAAAAGTCGACATAAGTAAGGATTAAAGAAGGCATTTATAAATAATAAATAAAATTAAATAAATTATGAAGACACAGGAGAGGTGGAGTTCGCCCCCCGATGCAAAGTTCAGCTGTAACACGGCAACATAAAATAGAATGGAGAATTGTAAATGGGGGAAATTGAAGGGCAGTGTATGTAAGGTATTTCTGTTTTTTAAATGTATGTAACTTTTTCTATGTGCAAAAAAGGAAAATGTAAATAAAGTTGAAATTTAAAAAAAAAAAACCCCAAAGGGACAGCTGACAAAGGTACAGATGCAGCATCGATAAACCAGCAGCTCCGCTCCCCTACCCACACCGTTGTCCATGTTTGGGCTCACCTACTGTGCAACAGGGAGCTGAGCACCTGGCAGGAGCTGACCCACCAGAGTGCAGAATTTCTCACTGTCACCTCCCCGCAGTCCAGCGATGGTGCCCTGGCTGCAGAGGAAGCCAGTAATCCCTGCAAGCTGGGTGGACAGTTGTAGGGGACCCCACCTGTGGCTGCTTGTGGCTTCCTTTCCCAGTATCACATAAACTAGCCTCCTCTTTCATATGGTTCTGGCTCATTGGCCGTATTGGCTATGGGATTAGACGCTCACACAACTTCCCCATTGTCTGTGTTTTAGCTAGCATAATGAATTGCTGCTTAATGCTGGCTGGAAACCCCCACCTCTGACTGCTCTTTTCACAGTCAATAAAGCCAGTGTGAGTACTCTAAATTGCATGCAAGTCCCCTAGCCATTAAGCCATGAAAACTAGGCAGACAATTAGAGGGTACCCCACACACAGTTGCTTACTGATTCCCTTGTCAGTATAGTATAGTACAGTACAGTATGTCAGTCCGTCTCCTCTTTCATATGGTACCAAGCCAAGAGTCTCCTCTTTCATATGGTACCAGTCTCGAGTCTCTAGGCCACCTAGAACCGGAAATATCAGGGTACAAAGTGGACACATTTTCCCCATAGACTATAATGGGCCCATTAATTCTGACCCACAATGAATAATGCTTTGTGTACTAAGTAGCACTTTGCATACTGAGTAGCATGAACAGCTTTTATTGTACTGTCCTGTAACACCTACAGCTATAGGTGATATCTCTAGAAGTATAACGGGGAGAGGTAAAAGTAGCGTCTCCATACAGTTTTTCCTATCTGAGTACAAAGTAGCACTTTGAATACAAAGTAGCTCAAACAGCTTTTATTGAACTGTGCTGTAACAGCTACAGCTATAAGCGATATCTCTAGAAGAATAACAGGGAGAGATACAGTAAAAGCTCCTCCTTAAAAGTAGCACTTTGCGTACTAAGTAGCAATTTTCATACTAAGTAGCACTTTGTGTACTTAGTGATACTGATGATGAATATTCCAATATTCTCTATAAAGCGCTGCAGAATATTTATAAGGAGAAAAGAAAGCGTAACCAGCGCTGGCTTGTTTCTCAAATTATTCGGAGAATGACGGTTTCTGAATATTAAAATAATTTATTAAAAATTAAACAGATATAATAAGACATATACATATAAAAATTATATACGGGCTGGACACATGGGGAATATATTTAAAAGATTTTAAAGTGATACCCTTTAGACACTTTTAGACTCCTATATCCAGGATAATGGTGACTGGAGGGAAGGTCTCTAGTATACGCAGCAATATATTACCAGGTGGCCGGTCCCAGATGCATATTGAGATGGTGTATAAAAGTTCTGGTAGCTTATCCGGTATACCTGGGAGTGTAGTATCGGTCACTGCAGGTCCAATCTTTGAACTTGTGAAAGATGGCCAGATAGAGATTGTTAGTCCCAATTCCAGTGGATGATTAGATATCAATTTGTAATCCTCAGGAGTCTTGGTGGTGTCAGGGTAATGGGCTTCTGAAAGGCTCTAAGCGTTTCCCTGGGAAAGGTCTCCCAACTTGCTCCTGAGGAAGCGTCAGTAGTAGTACTAGTGTACAGCCTATGTACAGTACACAATATAGTGTGTGTACAGTGTACAATAATTGTGCCGCACTGCACTGCACCCCAATACACCATAGTGAGATATTGTCAGAAGTTCCCTGTGTGATTGTTCTGCCTCCATGCAGTGTTCTGCCTCCACAGTGTCACAACATTGTGAGCTGTAAAGTGGTCAAAATTGTCTGGAAAGGGCTGGAAATTATCGTTATTGAGGTTAATATTATTTATTGAAATTATCGTTATTGAGGTTAGTATTCCACAGTCTTGGGTTGAAGGAGGAGGGGGCCCAAATTATATTGTTGCACTTGGCCCATATTCACAAGTTCCAACTCTGGGACCAACTCCATATTAAAGTATAAGTATTAAAATACGATGTAATTACAGTCCCTGCTGGTGTAATTGCCAGGCATCCGAATGTGTATAAAGTGTGTGGATGGATACATGTACCTGTGTGTGTGTGTTTGTGTGTCTTTTGTTTATAAATACCAGTTTGTGTGAACATATCCTTCAGTGCTGCATACCAGTGCCTTGCAATGTTGTAATGCTATGGCTATCTGTACTACTGTATATGTATTTTTCTACACTTTTATAATTATAATACCTACATTCAATAAGTATCTTTCTAAAATGAGTTTGTATGATTTATACAGTGCTTTAATGCTTTAACGTTATAGTGCATGTTTCTGAGCTGCTAGGACTTTTTCAGGTATAATTAGTATGTTCCTGATCAAAAATCTGCACTTTTCACTTCCATTTAGCGATCTGTGCTCAGATGCATAGAGAGATGAAAACGCTGCTACCTCTCCCATGGGAGTGCTAGTTATCATTACTCTTACAATACTGCTCAGGCTCCGTTTGTTTCATGGTAATGTGCTGTTTATCACCAGCCTTTGTGACATGCTAAAAGGTCCTGCCACACAGCCAGAGACTTATGGGATGTAAACTCAGGGGTCTCAGCAGTGGTTTTCCTGCTTTACATTACAGTTTTCATCTTGTGTATCCTTTTGTGCTAAAGCCTACCTCAGGCAGTTTCCTTCTAGGGGAATCCAAAGGGAGCAGCTGTTTGTGAAAGATTTCATTTCCTCTCATGGTTGTTCATTTCTCTCGTCTCCATTGCCTTACCCCCTCCCTCTGACACCTCTTTATGCATATGAACTTTTTTATTGGGGATTACTCATGCACCTTATTCATGATAAGAAAGCATATGCTAAAAAGAGGAGCTCAATTAGACATGAACTCACAGGGGGTGGTTAAAAATGCTGGCATCTAATTATTTTACGCTTGAATTATACAATCTCCTACATTACAGTATTTATTTTTATATTGTAAAATAGCAGTGAATGGGAAGATGTATAAAGTTGCGTTATGGGGAGGAAGGGGTATCAGCGCACGTTGTTTGCACTGATATCCCTACTCCCACATGTAAGAGGGAGCCGGGGTGCGAAAAATGACAAGGGAGCATATGCGCTGCTGTCCATGTCGGCACTGATATCTATATGATAGCAGGCCGATATGCAGGGCGAATGTATGAATGGTTGATGTATCGACTTCAACAGCTGCAGGGAGGCGATGCCCTATCCCCAACACAGTGACAGCGCTGTCCCTGCTGCTAGCACCGGGCTGCGGTTGAGATCTTGCGTATGCCCAGTCCAGCCGGCAGTGGGGGAGGGAGGAGACAGCGCGTCAGCGTGAGTTAATGTGCTGTCTCCTCAGGGGGATATCTCCAAAGGGGGAGTTTGCACCCCTTCCCCCCCCCCCCCCCCCACTCTGGCAGACAAGATGTTACTACTTCTTGTCAATGTCCCTTGTCTCTTGCTGCTATAATACAACTGGCCCCTTGTTTCTTACGTTATTACTTTCAAATTTTACCTATAGTCATATGGCTTGAGTTGTGCCTTAATGCATTTGTAGCAGTGATCCTGTGTGCAGCAGATACAAGCAACTGTGTACAAATATGTAGCGGCAGATCGTCCGATGATCGACGACCTGAGTAACACTATGGTTGTTCAGCATGGCTGAAGGAAGGGAGACTACATGCTACTACATGTAGGCTAAGACTCATCACCCCTGAAAATGCCTGCGTTTTTGCCTCCACTCCCTGTTGCCACGGCTGTCATTCATTGCAAATAAATCCTCACTGAGAGCAGCATCACTAAGGTACCATGGTGCGCGACTGTGAATCTGGCCCATAAACTGTTTATAAAATGTGCTAGACTACAGTAACATTTTAGGCCCTGACAGGGCTTTAGGTAAGTCACCGTCTTTGGTAAGACTGCTTAAATTGTAAAATGTATTTTAAGTGGTCAGTAAATAAAGAGCTCAGTGTAGTTTCAGAAAGACTCTCATACACACTCTCTGAGGAAGCCGGTGAGTCGTTTTGAGGCAGAGAAATGCATAAAAGGACATTTCTGGTACCAGCTATTCTATCTCTTACCACCGGAAGTTGTTACTGCAGAGACGGATCCCCATTCCTGGCTATATGGAGTGTTAACCAAGCCAAGGAGCCCTCGTGTTAATTCATCACCTGCGCACAATTCAGTGCATCTGTTATAAATCAGTATTACTGCATCCACCGCAATAGAAGTGGTAAATACCATATACCATAACCATCATGATGTCTTTTCAATACTAATTAAGCAAGAGAACTTTCTTCATATGGAATATTGTGTTGCCTAATCCACTAACCCAACTAATATCTGCAAGATTATAGAGGCCTCATTTATTTATTTTTTCATTCTTTAAAGAGAACTTATACTCAACTCACCGTACTAACCTTACTACCTACAGTGACCTTGTGATTTTTTAATAAAATGTTTATATGTATGTCAATATTGTGTTAATTATTGTATTGACTTTTATTAAATATGTCTTCATTTTAGCACAGTCTTTGTTATATAGGTTTTTTTTTCTTCTATGTGGTACCTACATGAGACTTCTGCCTAAATGAAAGACATAATTGTCTTATAATATTAAAAAAAGAGGCTTGCCTGGGCCTCAGTCTTATAGTCTGATTAAAGAGACTTTTAAATGTTTGGCTCATCATGCAATGTTTTTGTATGCTGTTGAGTAGACGAAAAGATGTCTCCTTAGCATATGTGGTTTAGTTACTAGCCTTCCCTGCTTTGTAAAAAGCTATATGACATAAACTGAGCCATTTTCAATCTGAATGAACTACCACAGCCTTTTGTAGAGCTTTTGTGTGTTGCACAAGGTTAATGCATTGGACACAGGTGTCGCAGCTTTGGGAGCAGTCCTTGTCCCCACCTAGTTGGGTTACAGACACTTTAGGTCAGGGCTGGGCAACACCGGCCCTCCAGATGTTAATGAACTACACATCCCAGGATGCTTTGCATTAGTTTTGCTATGTGGCCATGCTGAAACTGATGCAAGGCATGCTGGGATGTGTAGTTCATCAACATCTGGAGGGCCGGTGTTGCCCAGCCCTGCTTTAGGTGATAGGTCACCATACAGAACCAGCTTATTTCCCTGCAGACTACTGACACTGGTTTACTCATCAGGCCTCCACTGGATCAGGCCTCCACTGCAGCAGTGGCAGATGTCAGTGGTCCTCCCTCCCAATGGACATGCAATGCCTGTGTTTTCCGGGGAACTGCCCCCAATCACTCAGCACCTGTCAATCAACTTGCGAACGCCTAGCGATGGCTAGCCATCACTTGCTTTGTTCATAAGGATGGCTCACGCATGCGCACTGTGGGCCGTGCGCATGCATGGACGTTAGATAATTGCTAGGGCTGCGATCAGGGCTTAATCAGGCCCTTAGTTCCAGACTGTACTTGGGAGAGTGGGCATAGAGCCGGGACCTTTGACTCCCTGTGCAGCGAGCCCAGTGGCTTACCCTGTGTGCTCTGAGTGAGCAGCACTGTGTAGGTGTGTAAAAATAAAATGTGACTGCCCCCCCCCCCCCACATGAACATATCCGCCGGATTTCAAATTGATGTTTAGCATAAACCTCCATTTGTACAGGGCAAAATCACTCATGGTCGCCGACCATCTAATGATTTTCCCCTGTTAGCAAATATGTCAGTCTTGAATGACCAATCTTTGTGGCATGTGGCTTCGAGCCAACCATCAGATGATTTCCCCACGTACACTCGCATTCGAATAGATGTGTGAGCATACGCTCCCTTGGGGAAGGTTGGCTTGAGTTCGACGGGCAGCGTCTAAATGCTCAGTAAGCAGGGAATGTACGCTGCTTACCGAGCCCACATGAATCACCCCCGAAGTTTGTTTGCTATCTCAGGCACTGAATTTCAATGCAATTTATTAATTTTTTTGCACATATTTAGTGCCAGTTACAGATGTCTCCAGTAGTGCCAGTTACAGATGTCCCCAGTAGTGCCAGTTACAGATGTCTCCAGTAGTGCAAGTTACAGATGTCCCCAGTAGTGCCAGTTACAGATGTCTCCAGTAGTGCAAGTTACAGATGTCCCCAGTAGTGCCAGTTACAGATGTCCCCAGTAGTGCCAGTTACAGATGTCTCCAGTAGTGCAAGTTACAGATGTCCCCAGTAGTGCCAGTTACAGATGTCCCCAGTAGTGCCAGTTACAGATGTCTCCAGTAGTGCAAGTTACAGATGTCCCCAGTAGTGCCAGTTACAGATGTCCCCAGTAGTGCCAGTTACAGATGTCCCCAGTAGTGCTTTTAGTAAAAAAGATAACATATATCTGGATAGGGGATACTCAACCTGTGCTTACAGTTTGAATTCTCTGAAACACACACACGGGTCAGTTCTGGCAGAAGCCAATTAACCTACCAGTATGTTTTTGGACTGTTGGAAGAAAATTAAATCCCCAGACAGTGGCGGCTCTTACCAGTATAGAGGAGGGGGGCTGCGCCCCCCCTCCGCTGTCGTCCACGTCCAGCCATACTCCCTGGCTGCTCCCATCCACCGCCGCGCTCCCCGGCCATGTGCGCTCACGATACCCCTGCATGGGGCCAGCGCATGCGCAGTAACTTCATACATACTGCGCATGCACTAGCTCAAGCCTCCATGGGCTGCCTTTGCAGCAGCCCCCGGAGGCTTGATCTGGTTCTGGTGCATGCGCAGTATGGTCCACGGTACTGACACAAGCATAGAACATGTTTTGGGAGCTGCTGAGCATTTGCGCAGAGAGAGGCATCCCGGAGGGAGGGAAAACCTCACAATGGGGGATGCCTTGAGTCACTGCCAGGCACAGTGAAGCCAGAGCAGTCTCACAGACTGCATCTGGCTTCACTTTAGGCAGAGAGAGTGGCAGATTTTACCGAGGGGGGGGGGGGGGGCTGCAGCCCATAGGTAAAAACCGCCACTGTCCCCAGAGGAAATCCACAGAAGAGCATAGAGACCTCACAGAAGCCCTGTTAGGATTGTTTATATTAGTTGGGTTTTATTTAAAATTAATTTCTAATATTAAACTGACAAGTTTTGCAACTGTTTTCAATTAGTCAATTATGTGACAAAAAGATGTAAAACAAAAATGTAACACTAGGCTTTCTACCAGTGCACAAATATTTGTGCATTATTTGTGTTGAGTGTTCTTATAGCATGTTCTCGGCCTATTGTTTAGCACATCCTTCTATTGTAATAAAATACACTATTCCGTTGACAACCAAAATACCAAAAAAACCTTTCAATTTCGTAAACGTCTTTAATCGTCACGTTTATCAGAGTTAAAGATTGTTTCCAGACAGTTTCCTTCTGTAAAATAATCCCACTTCATTCCATATTACTGTAAAAGTTTGTTGCAATTAGAACACATATGTGCCATAACACATTGCATCCAATCAGATATGAGCTTCATCATTCTACAGGAAGTTAGGTTAGCCTATGCTCATGCCTAATTGGATACTGCAGATTATGGCACGTTTATATCATATGCCTCATGTTTGTGTTTGCACCTTTAATACTGCTTTCACATTGCAAAAACCTGCTTTCAACCCGTTTTTCTAAACGTGTCTTAAAACTGGTCAAAAGCCAGTTAAACCCCTTTCATATTGCATGATGTAAAGGTATATTGCAGTTTAAATACCGTTTTGTACCTTTCAGATTCAACCCGTTTCACCCATAGAAAGCCATACAATGTCATTTTAAATGTTTTTTTTCCTGCTTGTGGGCGGGGATCAAGTGTGGTTGTCATTTGTAGCAAATACCGTTTCTGAGCTGTTCAGACTGCAGGGAAAACGGCTCAGAAACGTGTAGGATCCTGCTTTTAACACGTGTCAAAATACCGGTTTTCTGTAACCGGTAAATTGACAATGTAGCTTTCACATTGCAGCTGGAACCGTTTTAAAACACTAAAAAAACGGCAATATACCGTGTTACAGCTGCAATGTGAAAGGGGTATTAGTGTCATTCACTATAATGAATGCAGATAATGTCGGTAAGATATATTGGACTTTATTATTTACACACAACTCAATACTTCTTCCAAGGTTTGTGCACATCTTATAGAAGTCACATTAATTATTGAAAAATATTTAATCTCTTGGTGCCCAATTCGCACTGAGCTTGCAGTGGAACCTGCAGAATTTCTCACGCTTTGTATACCATTACGTATACCAAATGTGCTTTACAGTACCTTACAGTTATATTTCTGGAGTTATTGGAAAGATCTATATACTGTTGGACATTCCCCACATGAAAAATACATAATTAAAAATTAATAAATTAGGTGGACGGGTGCCATTAACATTTTTATGTTAAAAAAAAAAAAGTGTGCAAATAAATAAAAAAAATTGAAATCACAGATATTCATTTCAAATTACACTCTTCAAAAACAATTATACTTGCAAATAAAATCAAATTTAAGGTTCCCCTAAAGAGCTAATCAGACATTTAACTGCGCTAATATCTTCACATCTTTGTTTATAGTTTTTTTATTGTCATTTTACTGTTTGTGCATAAAAGACCACATGAGCCGCACAGTTTAAATAAACTACAATACTAATAGTATCATCAATTTTCACATAACTTATTTATGCGTGCTCATTAAATATTATAATATCCTTACATTTACAGTTATCAAAATCTAGTTATGTGATTTTTAGCCATTGCTATGTTTAAGCTGATTGAAGATGTAGTAATTACAGACAATCTATTAATATAAACTGTAACCCCAAGTTGTCGACTATAAGTATTTCACCGTATCACATGGCAGCTGTGTAACGACATAACTGCAGTGTCAGTAATAGTAGCGGCACCATTCATTCTGCTTATAGCCACCTACAGTACAGTAGGTGTGCCTGATCACAGTATCGTCAAATCAATGCACGTCTAAGTGTAAGTGTATACTTACCCCCACTCTTCATAACTGCCTGTGTCTCCTGTTATTTGTAATCACCTTTATATGCTAGTTCCTTCTGATTTCTACTTTGTGATAGTTTGGCACTTGACACTATTCATCAAGATGTTGAATCCTCGAGATGTAGAGCATTATTTCCCTCCTTCAGTCAGCCTCATACGTCCGTCCTCTGCTTGTCACTGCTCAGCTCCCTGCTCCACACTGGCTTGTTTTGTCAATAACCATTTATTTGTTGCAGGAAAAGTAGGAGCCATTACATCTGACCTCCCTGTTTCATCAATTATGGATAGATTATTGGATGTGAACATCTGCAGAAGCTCACTGCTGAACTCACCTCCTGGCTGGGATTAGATAAAGTATTAAACTGTTGTTTATTGTCAGGCCAAAACTACTGGGAAGTCAGGGGATTCCAGCTCTCGCAAACCCCTATCAGCAGGCACCTAACATTGTTAAGTATTGCTACCGTTTCCCACTAGGTCTCGGCCATCTATTATTTACGCTTATTACTAGTTGTTATGACATAGTTGATAAAAGCTCTTGGCAGGAATTACATTTCCCGTCTTTGTCACATCTGTCAGAAAGGAAGGAGAAAATCATACATTTTCTTCAGCCTCTCTGTTTTTGGGTACTGTAGAACCTGAATTGTGCACTTGCTTATATCTCTGACGTCTGTAAATATGTGTTCCTCTAAATATTTGTTAATATAAGCCCTCTGCCGCACGCACCTTTATTTGGTTGTAGTGAAGATGGCTGATAAATTGCTTTAGACACATTTATTTTTTTCTGAGAGCCATGGTCAGAAAGGAAATAAATAATACATTGTGCTTCTCTGTATTCATTTTTCTGTGATTTCCCATGTATATTCTTTGTCATTTTGTGGAAAATGCACATCATAAAATAGCTTTCTACTTTCTTGGGATTATTATATTTGCTATACAGTACTTACATGAAACGCTTCTTTTATATTTTCATCATGTCTAAACTTATATTAAAAGTGCCTATATATACATAGATTTTTGTATTCATAAATGCAGGTTCATGTTGGGGAAACTCAATGAGAATAATTCAAACTGTTTTATTGTGAAAATGTATTTTTTCTGGTATTGTAGATACAGTCTGGTTTTTTTTTCGGGGGGGGGGGGGGGTTGTTTATTTGGTAACGGCATTCGTCAGTGTGGTTTGCCTTAATTATTTTTTATTAGCCTAATTTATAAGACTCTCAGCATTTACGAAGATGGACAGCTAAAAGATAAACCTTATAAACAACTTTAACTAATGTATATATATCAGCAACATCATACATAACCGGCCATTATCAATATCGGAACCAACACACTCGCATAATTAGCAGCTTTCAAAACATTTATTAATCCTAAAGTGCTCGTACGTAAGCTGATAGATGGTAAGACAGCATATTTATCAACATGGATACATCAGTGGTGGCTCCAGTGCAGTCCAAAATCAAAATAGGGGAGCCACACCAACTGTCACCACACACTGCCAATCATCACCAGCCATGGACTACCTGGCATTTGGCATTTCTCTCCTATTTGAATTCTGGAGTATGCTGTGGCCCAACCTCTGCAGCTGCCACTAATGCAGATATAGGGACTCGCGGCATACCAGAATGCCGTTTTAGCGCACAAACATCTTCCATTGAGGTACTGAGTACTGAAGGCCATATTAATTTGTCCATACCCACACAGGTTATTTGTTTTCCAGGTTTATCTTTATCTTTTAGCTGTCCAATATTGTATAGTTTCATTGGTTTTCTAGTTATGCACTTTTTTGTGTATGTGCTCTGATACAGAACTGCAAGATCAGGTTTGTACCCAGTGAAGCGATGTTTTTGCCAATGTGTGAGAATCTAAGTCGTATTGGCTTAAAACAGCGGTTACAGAGAGAATTTATTCATAAATGGTTTTAAAGTAAGTGCCCATTTGTGGAAAATAATGGGGTAGAGTGGCGACATACAGTAAATGCAGACATTTCTGAGAAGTATCATTGATTGCGACTGCAATACCGTACAGCTACAATGGTTCCAGCAGTTGTTGTGTTCTCTGTATACTGTATTAGTGTGAATGTGACCTAGTGTGTGTCATAGTTGTTGACATAACACTAGAACTTCTTTTGTAGGTATTAACCCACTTTTATTCACAAACTCACAGGTTAACAGGAAATTACCAGGTAGAGGAAAACCACAGGGACATGATTGTGCCACTATATATGAGTCAGAGATACTCAAGCCTCCAGGCAGAACACTTTAAACCGCCTAGCTGGCAGTCTCATCCTCTGAAGATTTTGATACTTTGCAGCTCTCACTAATTGGTTGATCTTGCCTGCCTTTGTAACTAGCTCGGTCTGCTTTCTTGAAAGCAAGGGCTGGAGCTTACAAGAAATCAGACATATGTATTCAGACTGGTGCACTGCAAACAGGTGGGGTGAAATGTAATAGAGGTTGTTTTTTACACGTGTGCGATTTTTGGTCAAAAATGGCCGAAATCGCACATTTCCCAAAAATCGCACATGTAATAGGGTGCGATTCGCGGTAAACAAATTGCACTTTTTGCCGCACATTTTGAAGTGGCGATTTTTAGTCACACTTCAATTCGCATCCAGATGTTTTCCCATTACAAAGTATCTAACTCGCACATGTAATAGAGTGCAATTTTTGGTAAACGTTACCAAAAATCGCCAAAAATTAGACCAGGTTCTGACTGGCGAATTTCACAGAACCATGCACAGATCATTGTGATCTGTGCATGGTTCTGTCCAAAAAAGGGTTAAATACAAAAAAAACGGAAAAAAACGGCGTGGGGTCAAATCTCCTGAGCATAACCAGCCCTGGGCTCAAAGATCCGATCCTGGTTTCATAAAATCACAGGGACAAACAAGTTGGAGTTCCCTTCATTTTACTAAACCAGCACCAGGCTCAAGGGCCAGTCCTGGTTCTCAAAATTCGGGGAACAAAATGACTAGGGGTCCCCCGTATTTCAAGAACCAGCACCAGGCCCAACCTGCCAGCAGGGTAATACTACAGCCGCGGAGAGACTTTTTATACAAGTCCCCCCCAGCCAAAGCATTCATCCCTCTGACCGGTCAATATGGGCAGGGGTCCTAGTGGAGTGGGGACCCGCCCAAAGATGGGGTCGTCCCCCTCCAGAACTTACCTGCCCATGTTGAAGTCCGGGGCTGTCCTCGATGCCCCTGGGCGGTGGGCATCGAGCTGATAATTGGTGTAAAAAATAGAAATAATCCTACTGTATATTGCTGTGGAACTATGAGTCCCAGCAAGCCTGCACCGCATGCAGGGACTTGGAGAACCACAAGTCCCAGCATGCGGGTCAATAAAGGGCCTTGTAGTCCCACAGTAGTACAAATAGTTAAATAAATACACACACACACTGACAGTACAACTTTATTGCACACAGAGCCCATTTATCCAATACTCACCTTTGTTGCCACTGAGCATCGGTCCCCTTGCTCAGTAGTATCCTTTTGGGGTACCTGTGGATAAAAAACATACTCACCAACCGTCTTCAAGGCTTCTCCAGGACCGCTGTAACCAAGCTCCGTCTTCTGTTTACTTCTGGGGACTTAGCCCTGCCCTCTAGCCAATCATGGTCCGCCCCCCGACTGGGACTTAGGCCCGCCCTCCAGCCAATCAATTATTTTTTACACAAAATTGCATGTCTGAAAATGCACACATTTTCATGACTGAACATGCGCACATTTTCAAGTCTAAAAATCGCACTAAATCGCACCATATCACACTTTTTTGCTGCAAATTCGCATCTCATTACATATGCGAATTCGCTGCACCATTTTTAAACATTACCAAAAATGAATTGCCCATCAATCTCGGCCAGCGATGCGCATTGCTGTCGCTATAGCCCCTACACACACACAGCGATGTTTGCCAAACTTTGCCAAACTAAGCAAAGTCACTTGGAAAATGCCTTAATATCAGCATGTGTGTAGGCCCTATAACATGAAGATTTGCTAACCCATAGTGTTTCAGTAAACTGTTATAATACCAGACTAAGGAAAATGTAATTATTACCAAACAAATAATGTGGGCCTTCTTTGAGTGAGTAATCAATGGGTCAAACCATTTTATCACATATAAATCAAAATGCTTGGGCATGTATTCTTAATTAAAGTTTATAATATATATATTTTTATTAATCAATTGTATGGAGAGCTACAGTACTCCACTGAGGATTCTGTTTCTCAGAGAGTACAGTAATGCTAATGATAATCAGCATGGTTTCATGTGAGATAGGTCATACCATAATAACCTCATTAGCTTCTTTGAGGAAGTAAGCTGAAATTTTGATCAAGGTAATGCACAAGATGTGACCTACTTTGACTATGCATAAGCTTTTGATGCAATGGAGTACAGCAGATACAGTACCAGTTTAAGTGTAGGCAGCAAAGTGCGGTCATTAATGATATGATTATAGTATTCAGATTGGTCTGGTAGCCTAAGTCATTTAGCATAAAGTTCAGCATTGAAATGCAACTGTAAAATGGGGAATACCCATCAGCAGAATATTGTTAATTTGATGTAGTATGGTAGGAATTATATTGGTATATTACATTAACAGTTTACCTCATGGGAAACCTTCTGTTCCAGAGTGGTTGGAGAGTTGTTGTGGTAAAACTGGTCAGTCACAAAGGAAAATGTGCCATTGAGTTCTTATGTAATGGTCATTCTATTGGATGTGTTTGATACTGTATTGAGTATTTAGTGATGCATAAGAGATCAGCTGTTTTGTAAAAACGGAACTCTTTAGGGACAGAATAAATATAGTATACAGCCTATAGTGAATGGAATATCACCTCGTATCCATTGTGTTTTGTTTTTTTTGATAAATGGACAATATATTAACTGCATAGTGATTTTTAGATGTATAATGGATGTGACATAGTAAAAATACTATCTTATACAGTATACTGTATTTATCTGTCCTATGATCTGACTCCATATTGTATCATTTGTAGCAATATAAATTCCGTTTAGTAAATTTAGTCAATATCAGCTTCATTGTTGCACATTCTTTAGGTTGACAGTTAATGAGAGAACTTACAGTTGGAATTACCGTGCATGGGATCATGTCTGCTACATTTTATTTTGGATGGTTGTAATGTTTTTTTTTAATGTAATCTTATGAAAAGATTCTAGCCTTGCTCTTTTGCCCCACCATGTTTAAATATTATGAATATGAAAAAATGTGTATATATATATATATATATATATATATATATATATATATATATAGACGTGTAGGGTATCTGGCACTCACCCGGCGTAGTAATGATTTTTCTTTGACCCGGTGCCCTCACCTGAGGGTGTAGATAAGTGCAATGTACGTGCGGCACTCTCGGGTACTTGTAGAAATAAATGACACTTCGTGCAAGTATTGAAGTCTACGTTTCGGTTTATTTACAAACCGTCATCAGGAATACATGCATATCAAACAGAGGCTGCTTTTATAGCAGAATAAGACAGGCACCCTTTGTGAACCTCGTGCAGTGGATGACATCATCAGTTGTGGACAGAACTGTAGTTGGCGCGTCGTTAATCAATTAAGCAATTAACCAATTACTACAATAAGTGAGAGAGTGGTGTAACCTTAAATCCCAAGGTGTATGTACAATTCATTGTGGGTTACATATAATACATATTTACAAAGGAAGAAGTTTTTACAGCAAGAAATGACATATATGCGGAGTTCCATACTTATCCTATATTCGTAAATGTTTAGGATTATGTCAGAAACCACGCTATTAACTTTAATAGCATAAATGTTGCTTTAATACATTTCAATCATGTAGCTTCTAATGGCTACTATAAGTTTCTGGGTATCTGTAGGATAACAGCGTCTGTCCATATATTTAATTATACTAGACATTGTGACCTGTGAGGCATATAGTGATGTTTAATACATTACAAGAAACACGTATAGGAAAGGTATTCATTTAGTCCCGTAGGGGCTAATGTGTTGAGTTCTGAGATCCACTTGGTCTCTTTTCGCAACAAGGCTTTGTTGCGATCTCCCCCTCTTTGGCTGGAGGGTACATGGTCAATCATTTTATAGCGTAACTGTGCTAGACTATGCTTATGATCCTTAAAATGTTTTGCTACTGGCTGGTCTATATTTTTACCAGACAGAGCTAATCGGATAGCGCTTCTGTGCTGACCCATCCGTTCTCTAAATTGACATTTGGTTTTGCCAATATAGAATTTGGCACAGGGGCACCGTATATAGTATACAACATGAGTGCTAGTACAGGTGAGTACGTGTCTAATGGGTATTTTTTTACCACTCTGCGGGTGCAGAAAGTATTCCCCTGTTTCCATGTAGGAACAGGTTGTGCAGCCCAGGCATTTGTACACTCCCGGTTTTTTCGTGAGAAAATGTTCCTCTTGTTTCTGTTTGAAGGATGATATGTCAGTATGCACTAACATATCTCTAAGGTTTTTCCCCCTCCTGTAGCACGGTAGAAGGCGCTTCTGACTGAGGGATGTTAAATTGGGATCGTTTTGTATTATAGGCCAGTGTTTCTTAGCTGCCTTGCTGAGCGCATCGCTCGCAGTGGAAAATGTATTTACCCAGACCATACAATCTTCTGTATTAGTCTTATTTCTAGTTAGAGTACCTTTTTTGGGGGTGTTTAAGGCCCTAGTGATCGCCTGTTCCAGATCTTTGTTAGGGTATCCTCTTTGGAGGAATTTGTTTTTCATCAGTCGTATTTGTGTCAATTCGTCTGTGGGATCTGTACAGATCCTATGCACCCGCAAAAATTGCGAGTACGGGAGACCTCTTTTGAGAGGTGCTGGGTGAAAACTGGCTGCCGCTAGTAACGTATTGCAGTCTGTAGGCTTTGTATACAGCGATGTGACAATTTGGTTATCCCTTAAAGAGACAGCTACATCTAGATAGTGTACACAATGCGGTTCAATCTCATATGTGAATTTTATATTAGGATCCTGTTTATTGATATGATCCATCATATCAATAAAAGCCTCCTTGGTGTCCTGCCAAATGATAAACAGATCATCTATATACCTTGTGAAGAAATATATTTTACTGGTATAAGCATCTGTGAAAAACAACCTTTTTTCAACTTCAAACATAAATGCATTTGCATAGGCAGGCGCCACGCAACTGCCCATCGCGCAGCCTTGCACCTGCCTATACATTGTTCCATCAAATAAGAAGTAATTTCTGTCCAAAGCCATTTCCAAAAGTTCAATAAAGAAGGAGACATGAGGCCCTTTGTAAATGTCAGAATTAAGAATTAACTCACGTACTGCCGTCGCTCCCCTCTCGATGGGAATGTTCGTATAGAGGCTTGTTACGTCAGCAGTGCATAACATGCAGTCTGCTGGTAATGTTCCCAAAGAGTCCAGTTTGTTTAGAAAGGTACTAGTGTCCTTAAGATAAGTAGGTTCACATTGAATTACTGGCTGCAAATAAAAGTCAAGATACTTGGAGACATCATAGAAGAGAGAGTCCCTTGCCGAGACTATTGGCCTGCCTGGGGGATTGTTCCTGTCCTTGTGGACCTTCGGGATGGTATAAAATATCGGGATTTTGGGGTTTGTGGTTAATAAGCTCGTTGCCGTTTCACTCGAAATCCATTTATCCACGACTGCTTTCTGTAGTAGATTGTCCAAATCTTTGGAATACTCTGCTGTCGGGTCCCCATTAAGCCTGATGTAAACTTGTTCATCCGTTAATTGGCGTAGTGCTTCTCCGCGATATGTATCAATGTCCTGTACCACCAGGGCTCCCCCTTTGTCCGCGGGTCTTATTATAATGTCCTCATAACTCGAAAGTAGTTGCAGTGCCTGGTATTCAACTTTGGTCAAGTTGCTTTGTATGTTAGATCGTTCATTTTGTTGTTTAATTGTGCTCATCATCATGTTGGTAAAGCTCTTAATCGCTGGGTTATTAGATTGAGGGTCAAAGCTGCTCCTCTTTTTTATTGGACTTTCTTCTATGGATGGATTTACAATGGTTCTGTTGTTAAAGTATTCTTTCAGTTTCAGGTTGCGTGCAAACAGGTTAGTGTCCACGATAGCTTGGAAATTGCGGTGCTTGTTGGTTGGGACAAAACTTAGGGCCTCATTCAGGTTCATGCGCTCGCATGCACATTCGCAAGCACTCTTACAAAAAAAACCACACGCACGCATCGGGCGAAGGCACGCCTATAGTGCTTGCGAAATTATTCGCACGCAACCATACTTAAAAGGGGGGTGGACTATCATTGCGCGTACGTGTAACTGGTCGCTCGCACCCACACATTTTCGTACGCACACTCACCTCAGTCTGCTAACGGTGGGATTTGTTTGGTTGTGGCGCATTGGTTTGGTCAAAATAACTTTAGCAACAGAAGAAGTTTGTATCTGCTAACACTTGATTGCTGGTGGTATGCAATCAGAAGTTGTGCTGAGTTAATTGTCTCATGAAATCAACCATGTATTGGTGTCAATAGTGTGCAGGTGCCATTGATTTACCCATTGATTTATCCATTTCGTGCGTGTGTTTGCTCCGTACGAATGAGCACATTACAAGGAGCAAGGTGTGCGAAACTAAAAACCTGCTTTGAGCTTGCGAAAAGTTTTGCGTTTGAGGGGAACAATCCCTCTTGCACTCATGCGAAAGCACACCCACCACTCATAGTGAACGCCCATGTGTACGCCCATGTGTACGCCCAGTTTTGCTCATTATAATGGTCGCGCCCATGCTAACGCCCACTGCACGCCTACTACCTATGCACTCGTTCGCACGGAGAAATTTACGCGAAAGTTTGCTTGCGAGTACTTTTTTATTAGATTGCACATGCGCAGTGCGTTAGCTGCACATGCGCAATGGGGGTAGCAGGGTGAAACGTGCGAATTCGCATGCGTACGCGCCAATGTGAATAAGGGCCTTAGTCCTTTCCTTAAGATAGACATCTCGTCACTTGTCAAAGATCTTTGCGAAAGATTAATCACATTCACTTCTTGTTTGCTTTCGGCCTTCCTCTGCCTTTCACACTGCTTTGCCCTGCGGGTTCTTTTCCTTTTGTTTTTTGCGCCCGGGTGCGCACTCCTAAAGGGTATTTACCGGAGGAGGTACCCGGCACGGAGTCCTGTTCGCTGTTGGACGATGCCCCGCCGTTGGATGTGTCAGTGTCAAGTGGATTGCGGAATCTGCGCCGATAAGCTTTCTGACGATTTTGCTGAGGATATTGTCTGGTGTTATTGACCCAGGAGTAGACTCGGTTTTCCAAATAGTCCTTATTAACCTTTTCAAATTTGTCAGTTTTAAATTTGATTAAGTCTTTTCTATATTTGTCCACCTGCGTTGCCAATTTATTGATCCAATCCTCAGATTTATCAGATGTCAGGGTCTGTATGCAATCCGTTTCCAATTTCTGTATATTATCTCTGGTGGCTTGTAATTCACGCTGTGCTTCTTCTATAACCAGTAGAATCAAATCGAATGAAGCTTTATTGAGCACTGCAGCCCACTTACGGCAGAATTCTGTATTATATCTGCCAATCGTCGGGGTATTGTGTATCCTAAATCCCCGGGGGATTTTTTTCTCTCGGTAGTAATCTGATAGGGATACACCATGTAGGAAAAAGTCTACTTCTCTTTTTTTGAGTTTGAGTAGTTTGAAGAAGTGCTGCTCTGCTGTATCTTCTGCTGTGGTTTGGACCAATTTCTCCTTAAATAATATACGGTCCGCGTCACTGTCCGATAGGGATAGAAGTTCACCTATTGGCAAGTTGGTTTGCTGGAATCCTGGTACCTCTACTGGGTTGGGATCCGTCATGCCTTTCTGGCTAGCTGTAAGGATGTCAATCCGTGTTGATTCACTGAAGGATGTTAAAGTTGCTCCGTGGTGCCTCGATTAGGGATCCAGTACTCCCAAATGGATAGACGTGTAGGGTATCTGGCACTCACCCGGCGTAGTAATGATTTTTCTTTGACCCGGTGCCCTCACCTGAGGGTGTAGATAAGTGCAATGTACGTGCGGCACTCTCGGGTACTTGTAGAAATAAATGACACTTCGTGCAAGTATTGAAGTCTACGTTTCGGTTTATTTACAAACCGTCATCAGGAATACATGCATATCAAACAGAGGCTGCTTTTATAGCAGAATAAGACAGGCACCCTTTGTGAACCTCGTGCAGTGGATGACATCATCAGTTGTGGACAGAACTGTAGTTGGCGCGTCGTTAATCAATTAAGCAATTAACCAATTACTACAATAAGTGAGAGAGTGGTGTAACCTTAAATCCCAAGGTGTATGTACAATTCATTGTGGGTTACATATAATACATATTTACAAAGGAAGAAGTTTTTACAGCAAGAAATGACATATATGCGGAGTTCCATACTTATCCTATATTCGTAAATGTTTAGGATTATGTCAGAAACCAATGCTATTAACTTTAATAGCATAAATGTTGCTTTAATACATTTCAATCATGTAGCTTCTAATGGCTACTATAAGTTTCTGGGTATCTGTAGGATAACAGCGTCTGTCCATATATTTAATTATACTAGACATTGTGACCTGTGAGGCATATAGTGATGTTTAATACATTACAAGAAACACGTATAGGAAAGGTATTCATTTAGTCCCGTAGGGGCTAATGTGTTGAGTTCTGAGATCCACTTGGTCTCTTTTCGCAACAAGGCTTTGTTGCGATCTCCCCCTCTTTGGCTGGAGGGTACATGGTCAATCATTTTATAGCGTAACTGTGCTAGACTATGCTTATGATCCTTAAAATGTTTTGCTACTGGCTGGTCTATATTTTTACCAGACAGAGCTAATCGGATAGCGCTTCTGTGCTGACCCATCCGTTCTCTAAATTGACATTTGGTTTTGCCAATATAGAATTTGGCACAGGGGCACCGTATATAGTATACAACATGAGTGCTAGTACAGGTGAGTACGTGTCTAATGGGTATTTTTTTACCACTCTGCGGGTGCAGAAAGTATTCCCCTGTTTCCATGTAGGAACAGGTTGTGCAGCCCAGGCATTTGTACACTCCCGGTTTTTTCGTGAGAAAATGTTCCTCTTGTTTCTGTTTGAAGGATGATATGTCAGTATGCACTAACATATCTCTAAGGTTTTTCCCCCTCCTGTAGCACGGTAGAAGGCGCTTCTGACTGAGGGATGTTAAATTGGGATCGTTTTGTATTATAGGCCAGTGTTTCTTAGCTGCCTTGCTGAGCGCATCGCTCGCAGTGGAAAATGTATTTACCCAGACCATACAATCTTCTGTATTAGTCTTACTTCTAGTTAGAGTACCTTTTTTGGGGGTGTTTAAGGCCCTAACAAAGATCTGGAACAGGCGATCACTAGGGCCTTAAACACCCCCAAAAAAGGTACTCTAACTAGAAATAAGACTAATACAGAAGATTGTATGGTCTGGGTAAATACATTTTCCACTGCGAGCGATGCGCTCAGCAAGGCAGCTAAGAAACACTGGCCTATAATACAAAACGATCCCAATTTAACATCCCTCAGTCAGAAGCGCCTTCTACCGTGCTAAAGGAGGGGCAATCTGTTTATCATTTGGCAGGACACCAAGGAGGCTTTTATTGATATGATGGATCATATCAATAAACAGGATCCTAATATAAAATTCACATATGAGATTGACCCGCATTGTGTACACTATCTAGATGTAGCTGTCTCTTTAAGGGACAACCAAATTGTCACTTGACACTGACACATCCAACGGCGGGGCATCGTCCAACAGCGAACAGGACTCCGTGCCGGGTACCTCCTCCGGTAAATACCCTTTAGGAGTGCGCACCCGGGCGCAAAAAACAAAAGGAAAAGAACCCGCAGGGCAAAGCAGTGTGAAAGGCAGAGGAAGGCCGAAAGCAAACAAGAAGTGAATGTGATTAATCTTTCGCAAAGATCTTTGACAAGTGACGAGATGTCTATCTTAAGGAAAGGACTAAGTTTTGTCCCAACCAACAAGCACCGCAATTTCCAAGCTATCGTGGACACTAACCTGTTTGCACGCAACCTGAAACTGAAAGAATACTTTAACAACAGAACCATTGTAAATCCATCCATAGAAGAAAGTCCAATAAAAAAGAGGAGCAGCTTTGACCCTCAATCTAATAACCCAGCGATTAAGAGCTTTACCAACATGATGATGAGCACAATTAAACAACAAAATGAACGATCTAACATACAAAGCAACTTGACCAAAGCTGAATACCAGGCACTGCAACTACTTTCGAGTTATGAGGACATTATAATAAGACCCGCGGACAAAGGGGGAGCCCTGGTGGTACAGGACATTGATACATATCGCGGAGAAGCACTACGCCAATTAACGGATGAACAAGTTTACATCAGGCTTAATGGGGACCCGACAGCAGAGTATTCCAAAGATTTGGACAATCTACTACAGAAAGCAGTCGTGGATAAATGGATTTCGAGTGAAACGGCAACGAGCTTATTAACCACAAACCCCAAAATCCCGATATTTTATACCATCCCGAAGGTCCACAAGGACAGGAACAATCCCCCAGGCAGGCCAATAGTCTCGGCAAGGGACTCTCTCTTCTATGATGTCTCCAAGTATCTTGACTTTTATTTGCAGCCAGTAATTCAATGTGAACCTACTTATCTTAAGGACACTAGTACCTTTCTAAACAAACTGGACTCTTTGGGAACATTACCAGCAGACTGCATGTTATGCACTGCTGACGTAACAAGCCTCTATACGAACATTCCCATCGAGAGGGGAGCGACGGCAGTACGTGAGTTAATTCTTAATTCTGACATTTACAAAGGGCCTCATGTCTCCTTCTTTATTGAACTTTTGGAAATGGCTTTGGACAGAAATTACTTCTTATTTGATGGAACAATGTATAGGCAGGTGCAAGGCTGCGCGATGGGCAGTTGCGTGGCGCCTGCCTATGCAAATGCATTTATGTTTGAAGTTGAAAAAAGGTTGTTTTTCACAGATGCTTATACCAGTAAAATATATTTCTTCACAAGGTATATAGATGATCTGTTTATCATTTGGCAGGACACCAAGGAGGCTTTTATTGATATGATGGATCATATCAATAAACAGGATCCTAATATAAAATTCACATATGAGATTGACCCGCATTGTGTACACTATCTAGATGTAGCTGTCTCTTTAAGGGACAACCAAATTGTCACATCGCTGTATACAAAGCCTACAGACTGCAATACGTTACTAGCGGCAGCCAGTTTTCACCCAGCACCTCTCAAAAGAGGTCTCCCGTACTCGCAATTTTTGCGGGTGCATAGGATCTGTACAGATCCCACAGACGAATTGACACAAATACGACTGATGAAAAACAAATTCCTCCAAAGAGGATACCCTAACAAAGATCTGGAACAGGCGATCACTAGGGCCTTAAACACCCCCATAAAAGGTACTCTAACTAGAAATAAGACTAATACAGAAGATTGTATGGTCTGGGTAAATACATTTTCCACTGCGAGCGATGCGCTCAGCAAGGCAGCTAAGAAACACTGGCCTATAATACAAAACGATCCCAATTTAACATCCCTCAGTCAGAAGCGCCTTCTACCGTGCTACAGGAGGGGGAAAAACCTTAGAGATATGTTAGTGCATACTGACATATCATCCTTCAAACAGAAACAAGAGGAACATTTTCTCACGAAAAAACCGGGAGTGTACAAATGCCTGGGCTGCACAACCTGTTCCTACATGGAAACAGGGGAATACTTTCTGCACCCGCAGAGTGGTAAAAAATACCCATTAGACACGTACTCACCTGTACTAGCACTCATGTTGTATACTATATACGGTGCCCCTGTGCCAAATTCTATATTGGCAAAACCAAATGTCAATTTAGAGAACGGATGGGTCAGCACAGAAGCGCTATCCGATTAGCTCTGTCTGGTAAAAATATAGACCAGCCAGTAGCAAAACATTTTAAGGATCATAAGCATAGTCTAGCACAGTTACGCTATAAAATGATTGACCATGTACCCTCCAGCCAAAGAGGGGGAGATCGCAACAAAGCCTTGTTGCGAAAAGAGACCAAGTGGATCTCAGAACTCAACACATTAGCCCCTACGGGACTAAATGAATACCTTTCCTATACGTGTTTCTTGTAATGTATTAAACATCACTATATGCCTCACAGGTCACAATGTCTAGTATAATTAAATATATGGACAGACGCTGTTATCCTACAGATACCCAGAAACTTATAGTAGCCATTAGAAGCTACATGATTGAAATGTATTAAAGCAACATTTATGCTATTAAAGTTAATAGCGTGGTTTCTGACATAATCCTAAACATTTACGAATATAGGATAAGTATGGAACTCCGCATATATGTAATTTCTTGCTGTAAAAACTTCTTCCTTTGTAAATATGTATTATATGTAACCCACAATGAATTGTACATACACCTTGGGATTTAAGGTTACACCACTCTCTCACTTATTGTAGTAATTGGTTAATTGCTTAATTGATTAACGACGCGCCAACTACAGTTCTGTCCACAACTGATGATGTCATCCACTGCACGAGGTTCACAAAGGGTGCCTGTCTTATTCTGCTATAAAAGCAGCCTCTGTTTGATATGCATGTATTCCTGATGACGGTTTGTAAATAAACCGAAACGTAGACTTCAATACTTGCACGAAGTGTCATTTATTTCTACAAGTACCCGAGAGTGCCGCACGTACATTGCACTTATATATATATATATATATATATATATATATATATATATATATATATATATATATATATATATATATGAATATACACCAGGGACGTGCAGTCAGGAGAGGCAGTGCTTTCCCTGTCATAAATAATTAACACAATAAAATAATACACCCATGAAACGCTGGGCATTCCCATGAGCGGAGCCCCTGGCCCGTCGCCCCATGCCCCCCCTGCCCACACCGTTGTGTGGGAGCTCCTGACGAATAGATTATTGTGGCTGCGTGCACACCGTGGCTGCACATGCGAACGTGCGGGGGACGACTAACTTAAAATCACCCCAATATGCAAGTGTCTCATATCAAACTAATCAGCACACTCTACTGGTGTTTCTCTGTTACATCTTGTGCCTAAGACATATTTCTGGCAAAGAAGACTCAAAAGAAGATGCCTGGCACTTTCATAGTCTCAAGCGTGCCAAGAGTGGCTGTTTGGAACAACTTCAGCAAAAATGTATGAGGACATATCTGTATGTTCATATCCATATATTCATATATAAGTGGGTATATGGTACTCATGCCCCATGATAGTGAAACAAAACCAGTGTTAGTAGAACATTACAAAAATGCACTGACTGTACACAATATAGTAATGAAATGAAGTGTAAGATGCAAAAAAGTGTATATTGTCATAACAATATATGTGAAAGTTGCAGTGTCAATATAAAAGGTAATGAATTAGGAACCTATGGCATTTAGTAGGCATGTGTTTTCCCGTCTAAAAAATCAGATCGGAGTCTTCTTTCCCGTACTAATCGAAACGTCACTACAGTAAACTTTATGACTTTGGACATGACTCTAATGAATGAAGTACTATCAGCAGGAAGGGTCAGCCAATCAAAAATGTCTAGATAATGCTGCTGATGGTCACCACATATCCATGCACCTTTCACTAGCAACCGCAGAAGACATGCCTCTTGCAATTACATAAACTACATGTATACATCCTTACTGTATTTTTCCTCTTCCTTTCCAACCAATTACGCGTTCCAATTCTAAGGAGACACATCTTCCAAAACACCACAACATGCATAATAAGTTTAAAGTATGTAGTATAAGTTTTAGAATATAAAGCATATGCAGCAGTGCTTGATACAAATTCAGCAGTACCGGAATTGAAATGACTGCAGACACCTACCTGTGCCCCAGCATTCCTCTCAGATGCCGTGTGTCAGCAGACTCTTCAGCCCATTTCTGCAGCACATGTCAAAAGTCATTAGCTGGAGATCGCTTTGACTAATGTTCCAGTTGATTGTCTGAATCCTGCTCTGGAGCTGTAAATGAAGCAGAAGCACTTTTACTGCTCACAAACTGTGAAATGACACACACATTCAGATTGCCAAAATCCAAAGAAATGTTTTTCCAATAATCTTTAATAATGTTTTTCAGTGTCAAGCAGGTAAAGGAAATTAATTTGTTCAATTATACTAGTAGTGGATGTAAAGAGTGTTGATTCAACACACAGCACTAAGCTGATTAGTAGTCAGAAAGCTGAGACACACAGGATGCTATATTCTACTGTATTATTATCATTTTATGACAAATCCCCTATCAGGTTACAATGGGAAACATATCAGCAACATAGTTTATTCCTATATAGTTGGAATCTATTCACCCGTCAGTACTAACCAAACTGATACGCCCCATAAACTTTTAAATAGACTTTACCTGAAACTCACTATACCCCATAGGATCTGGCTCATATGCTTCATACTGTGCTGACACTTATGTCACTTGGGCCCTTATTCTGGTTGGTGCGGTAATATCCGCGTGCGTTCGTGCCGCCGATGTTTTGTGTCTGCGCATGTGCAGAGGCGTCTCTGCACATGTGCGAGCGGGGCGTACGGCCAAATCCCGCATGAAATGTGAACACTCCGAACAGGGTGTGGAGAGGGGCGTGAAGGGCTATTTGGGCTCATTACCATATGCATACGCCCCGCGTTTCATGGGCGTTCCCATGCAAACGCTGGGCATACGTATGGTAATGCGGCCGTGATGCACGTGTAGGGGGCGGACATATGACATCGCCGGATGTCAGCTGCCCGCCCAGATCCCTGCTTTTGCACGGAAAAATGTCTGTGTGGTCTGAGGTTGCGGGAGCTGGTGGACCACTCGGTCCTGCATTCGATGGTCTGCAACCATCGAATGATGGGGGAGGTTCCCTCAGATGGAGGAGGCGTATTCCATGAAAAATACACGTGCGGTCCGTTCGGCCAGCTTCTTACCGCGTACGGACGGAGTTGGCGATCCGTATGGAAGGCGGGGTTTCGCACGCACGGTCCTGGCCGCATATTCGGATCCGGACGCACCGATCAGAATAAGGGCCTTGGATTGGTACCATTTCAAAATGTTTTGAGAATGCCCCATATTTGTTCCTTTTTGGATAGAGCAAAAGAGGTACTGGGCGTTACTCTCACACCGGGCCCTATCTAGCCTTCTTGTAGTTGGCAAGTCTGTAGTTAAGTCCATGTGAATCCTCCGTCACATCCTAATATCATCCAGAGCTGCTATTGCTTACTTTTACTAATGTTATCTCAAAAACATTGAAAGGTCCTTGTTCCACGATCTCCTTCTTGAAATGGTTTTCATGGCATTTATATATAACAGAGGGTGACTGTGCCCCTTCTAAGAATTCAGATGTAAAGTAGTACACACATGGCACAATGTACTTTCTATTCTAACCCGATCGAACTGGGATCGAATCACATGGTGCCATTTACACATTCGATTTAGACTATATAGAACAGATTTGTACTACATAGACTTGCCTGCACAATCTATTTTTCTGTTTGATTTCGATGCTGCGGGGCTGCACATCGGGATCGAATCGAAACTGAATGCATCCGAATTCCATTCGATTTTTCTTATATAAGCAAAATCTAATACAAAAGTAAACTACATGGAACCGTGTGTACGCCCTATAAGAGTTCACTCCTCTCTGTTTCACTGCAATGAATTTCCAACTGCTGACAATGATGTCTGAATTGGTATAGTCATCCATGGCCTCCATCTCGTTTTCCATTTTCTTTTTCTCTTATGTGGCTGCTCTGATTTGTCTTCCTCTTATTCTTTTATTATCGTAAGTTTCATACCTTGTGTAACTGATGTGAATTTCCTGTCTCCACTACTCTGTGTTCCCCACCCACATACACCTTTACTTTTCTACACAACATCCCCCTCCCCCACCTGCATTTTTTCTTTAAGCATACTGTACTTAATAAAAATGCAATGTTAAACTAATACAATATAAAACAAAACAGAGAGACAAAAAGTGGCAAGACTCATTGGAGACATGGAGCAAATCTCGGAATAACTTGTATTTTGTCTAAAGTCTGTTATAAATGGTTCCTGTACTTTCCTTGTACAATTCAGATGAATGTTTTATGTGCGATTATTTCTGAAAACTTAGCAGAAGTTGTGATTGGGAGATTATTTGGCCAGTCAAATATTTGTCACAGCTTGCTATCTCTCTTGCTGAGCATATGCATAGAAATGTTAATGGGGAGAGGACAAGCATCATAGCAATCGTCAGTCATTTGCAACGGATGTCTTGAGCTGATTTTGTTATCTGTGGTTCCACTGTGGACAGTTGAGCTTTTCACCAAATGTATTTTATTATGTAGACATACTAGTGAGCAATTGGCAAGCAACTTCCATGAGTTTCTTTCAAGTTTGAAGTGGCCATACTACAATATATTAAATATGAATGTAAAATATATTGATATGCAGATTCCTAAGGAGAATATGTTTGCTGAATAATATACACGTTCTGAGCATAATATACATGTTCTGAGCAAATTTTGATCCTTGTAGGACAAAATACAGTATAACATTGCTCAAAGGTAGTTTTTTGGTTTTGTTTTTCATTTTTCTTAAGAAACACAACTGTGGAATCTTCTAAAGCAGGACTGGTGAACCTGTGGCTCTGTGAATCTGAATGCAAAATGCTACAATGCAGCAGTCATAGCTTTTTTCCCACATCAAGTTTGATTATTCTTCATATACAGAGTCGCACACAGATATGGAAGTGTTGTAGAGCAAATTAATTAACAGAGGGTCATGTATTAAGCCTGGTTAAGAGATACAGTGGAAGGTGATAATGCACCAGACAGTCAACTCCTAACTGTCATTTTTCGAACACGGTTGATTGGCTCTGCGTTATCACCTTCTACTTTATCTCCACTTTAAATCTTCTTCACCAGGCTTAATACATCACGCCCCACATTCTCCCGGTGAGTCCTAGTCACAATTTGACTTAGACACATTTATGGCCAAAATAAGATGCCCAATGCCAGGAGAGTTGAACAGGACATGGCGGCTCACTCGTGTTAAGCATCTCATGGTGCATATGAGACGAGATGTATAAGGACACATAGTAGATAAATAAAAAAAAGACAGAATAATGTTGCAACTTTGCATCACAACACTGAGCAGGTGAAACAAGACACTTAATAATACTGTAATTTCTGATTTTATGGCACCCCAGCCGAGATGGTGGTGCAGGGGGCATGGATTAATATAGGGATAGTGTGGGGGTGGGATGTAGACACTATCGGTCGCATCATCAAAAATTGCACCATCCTTGGCAGGTACAATTTCTCCAGCTGGCCATGAACTCCTATGCTTGTGGTTGTGTATTTGAGTACACAGCTGCTTGCATTGACTTGCACTCACAACAATCCCATAATACACCCAGTGATTGTCCTATCTTTGCCTGCACTGATATGCACAACACAGCGCTGCCTGGGAAGCCCTATCACATTCCACCACCTTTTTGACACCGTCTTCCCTGATGGAATGAGCATGTTTCGTCTATGTAATGCATACTGTATGCCTGTAGAGTTCTCAGAACTTTTTGCTAATGCAGGTATCGGCTAAACTACATAAACATTGGCATCCGGTGTAACTCAGAATCAAGCCCTTTGGAACTTAACATGATATTTCAGACACACACACACACACTTGTTTTAACTCTCAGGGGCAGATTTATTAAGCTTGGAGAAGATATATACTGGAGATAAAGCGGAGAAAAGGTAAAAGGAGATAAAGCACCAGCCAATCAGCTCCCAACTGTCTTTTTCAAACAAAGCTGATTGGCTGGTGCTTTATCTCATTTTACCTTTTCTCCGGTTTATCTCCAGTTTATCTCTTCTCCAAGCTTAATAAATCTGCCCCTCAGTTCCATCATAGTTACATTGTTCGTATATGTCCAAACATTTCATCGTGAAGATGTTTTCTTATGATCAATTGTCAAAATCTATAAAAGTAACTTAAAGCACTGAGTAAATATAAATCAGGCTACCGTCTAATGTCAGCATAATAGTCATTATCATATTACTGGCATACTAGTGTTACAGTAGCTGACATTTACAGCCTACACAACTGCAGACCTGCAGTACTTTTTTTTTTAATGTGACCATGTCTACTTCACAGTCTTCTATAACACCACCGGATAGAAAACCAGTGTTAGAAGTGAAAACCTCATGTCAATATTAAAGCAACTATAATATTAAGACATTTCTATAGTTTCATTTAGTACAACATTTAGGGGGTTATTCTAGTCCATTCTTTCTGACAAAATCCTTCTTAGATGGACAAAACCATGTGCACTGCGGGTGGGGCAGATGTAACTTGTGCAGAGAGAATTAGATTTGGGTGGGGTTTTTCTTCAAAGTGAGATCTATATTGAAGTGTAAAATCATGCAGTCAGTATTTTCCCTGCACAGAAACAAAATAACTCACCCAAATCTAATTCTCTCTGCACATGTTACATCTGCCCCCTGCAGTGCACATGGTTTTGTCCATCTAAGAAGGATTTTGTCAGAAAGAATGAACTAGAATAAACCCCTTAGTGGACATCCATACTGTCTGTATAATGCTTTTGATTACTGGATTGGCATGCATGGACAAATAATAATGTACCAATGTACCTTCTTGCATTATTGTGATTGACCCCGCAAATTACAAATGTGGCATTAAATAAGAGCATTTGATCTTCCGTTTTCTACTTTGCAATTTTATAGTTCATAAATTACCTTTGTTATTTTCCTATTGCTGTAATTTAATATTTGGATAATAATTCTGCTGTGTATCTTTTTTAGGCTCTTACTACTTATATGGAAATCTCAAAAGAGCTTGGCGATAATGTTGGGCTAGGAAAAGCATATGAAGCAATGGCGAAAGCCCTGGAAAGGTAAGTCAGCACTCCCATGTCTTGCTGTCACTGCCAATTCATTCAACTGTGAAAGCCTTGAACTGCTAGAGATCTGTCACTTCCCATTTACTGGCTCTTTACATCCTAAGCACTGCTCTTCTGGAATGACCCTTTCAATCTAAATTACCTGAAACAAATACAGTTTAAAAGGGCAGTGTGAGACAGCTTCAAAGCTTTTCTCATCCTGTGCTCTTACATTTACTGTATATTCGTGTTGCGATCTGTCTAAAGCCTCTGTAGTTCCCTCTATAGATAGATAGATAGATAGATAGATAGATAGATAGTTTGGGCATAAGCGCTAACCTTTTTTCATGGTGTATTTTTAGCGCCAGATATTATATTCTTATACTTGATGCACATAATATGGCTGATAGTATTGCACGTAGTGATGAGGACAAGAATGTTTTTTAATCCACCTACCCACACTGCACTGTCACCTTAACATTGTCCCAGTTTGTATGGCTTTAAACTGTATTTTTTAGGGAAGGATAGTACCTGCACTGATCACACACCAATGCAAGATTGCCACAAGAATAAGTGCATTACGCATTTTTTTATTTATTATAAGTTAGCCAAATCCCACTGCAAAAACAAATCCAGCCTTGAATGGAAAGCGCATGTGTTGTGCCGTTTCAGCAGGTTTGTATCGTTTATTATAATCCTGCCTCCAACATATTAGTAGTCCAATTTAAATATTCAACACAAACTAATAGTAAATGAATACATTTTGCAACTAATAGGGGTGACATTTAATAGGATTTTGACTTTTGCCATTTTTACTCAGACTTATGGTGTGAAAATTGCACAATTTTTTCTCACACTTCAATTTGCATCTAGATGTTTTCCCATTATAAAGTATACAAGTCGCAAATTTTATGGGATGCGATTTTTGGAAAACGTTAGCAAAAATCGCAAAACAAATAGACCAAGTTCAACATGGCGAGTTTGACAGAACCATGCACAGACCAGTGCGATTTGTGCATGGTTCTGTCCAAAAAAGTGTGAAAGTTAAAATTAGAAAAACAAAAATGGCATGGGATCCCCCCTCCTGAGCACAACCAGCCCCACGCTCAAAGAACCGGTCCTGGTTTTAGAAATTCAGGGGAAAAAAAACATAGGGGATCCCCAGGTTTTCTAAAACCAGCACCAGGCTCAAGGGTCGGTCCTGGTTCCCCTAATAAAGGTGACAAAATGATTAGGGGTCCCCCATATTTTGGGAACCAGGACCAACCCTTGAGCATGGTGCTGGTTTTAGAAATCCTGGGTAGCCACTATGTAATTTGTCACCTGAACTTCTAAAACGAGAACCGGTTATTTGTGCCCGGGCTGGTTATGCTCAGGAGGGAGTACCCCACAACGTTTTTTTGTTTTTTTAAATTATTTATTCAAAAACCACACCATGTCTAACAAATCGCACATGTGCATTAATTTGCACATTTTCATGACTAAAATGTTCACATTTTCATGACTAAAAATCACACTTTATTGCATCACATTGCATTTTTAATGCCACAATTCGCATTCTATTAAATTGACGATTTCTTAAAAAAATTAACGATTTCAAAACATGCAATATGGTGCGATTTCAGAACCTTACTAAAAATCACATCCGGTACTTGTGTAGTATCACGGCTCCCATCGCATGCCAAATGTTGTGGCATGGGATGGCATGCGATGCGATGTGATTTTTCCTGATTTTTTTATGCATTTTTTTGAAAAAATCGCATGCGTTCGCATGCGATTTTGATCACAAATGCATCCAAATGCATTTAAATTAGTAGGAAACATGTGAAAAGCACCCCAAATGCCATTTTTCACACTGTACCACCCCCATTATCAACGCCAACCCGAAGCGTGGCGAGCGCAGCGAGCCCACGAGGGGCGGCGGTACGCGTCCTACGACCTTTTCATACCCCCACTATCCACGTCCGCGTGGAGTTGAGAATAGAAAGTACCTTCCCAGGTATACACGTCCCCTCGCGTGCTTCACAGGTGTCTGCTGCGCTCACCACGCTTCGGGCACTTTCTATTCTCAACTCCACGCCGACGTGGATAGTGGGGGTATGAAAAGGTCGTAGGACGCGTACCGCCGCCCCTCGCGGGCTCGCTGCGCTCACCACGCTTCGGGTTGGCGTTGATAGTGGGGGTGGTACAGTGTGTAAAATGGCATTTGGGGTGCATTTAACATGTTTCCTATTACTTTTTTACTATACGATGCCCATCGTGGGAGCCGTGATACTACACAAGTACCTCACATCCTAGTAAATGTCACCCTAGATGTTGCAAGGGAGTTTCATTCTGTAAATCTTTGCTTAGATGTCTGATTAATTGACAAACTTAGTAATTAGGTTGTTGACACACAAAGCCTGATTTTAGAGATACGATGTTTGCACAGTTGAGCCATTATTTGCTACTGTCCCTGCATTAGTCTAGTAAACTCTTACTGCACATGTGCAAAACAAAGTTTGAGATGGCGTACGCATTTGCCTATAACATTGCTGTTACTTTGAGATGGCTTCTGCGATCCATGGGAGTGGAGACTTGTTGATCTAAAGTCTTTGCAAGTAGAGGAGGTGTCATTGGAATGTTTCAGCATCCAGATGTGATAACATTCATAGCACTGCAGCCACAGTGTCTATGGGGGGTATTCAATCTTCGGGTCACGGCAGACGAGCTTGCTCGCCTGCCGTGACCCAGTCCCGTTCTCGGTCAGCTCGACCGAGAACATGCAGGCGGGATTCAATGTCCCGCCTGCAGCGGGACGAGAAGGGGGCGTGGCCGCGAGTTGCGGCCGGAAAGTGACGAGATGCAGCCGGCAGCTCGTCACTTCCCGGCTGTTCTCGGCAGAACGAGCCCGACAGCTAGAGATGTCGGGCTCGTTCTGACAGGAAACCCTGTTCAATGCTGTCGGGGAAGACAGCATTGAATAGGGCCCGTCGAGCATCTCCCCCACGGGAGATGCTCGACGGCGATTGAATATCCCCCTATATCTTACGAAGTTTAGGGAGACTGTGCACCAGGCAAGAGCTGCTCAGGGAGTCACTGAGATTGTATCAAAGCCGGATTAAGGAGGTGGTTCTAGGGGGCAGTAGCCTTAGACCGCCCTCTCTGAAAGGTCTGCTGACAGCTGCCACAGATTGTATCTGTTAGCGATCCGATCAGTGGCATTGCACCCCCAGTGACAGCCATCCATCCCACCTCAGCCAGTTGCCTGCCGTCCTCCCACTGGTTAGAAAAATTGCATAAGTATAAGGGAGAATTTATTTTAAGTTAGCAGGACATGAGAGGTGCAACTGAGACCGGGGGATGGATAGGTGCAGCGGTGACATTGTGAGGGAGAGGTGCAGCTATACAATCTGTTCGTATTATAAATAAAATTAAAGTTTGTTTTAAACATCTGCCTTTAAAACTAATTTATTCCCTTCTAATAAACTGGGCGGCAGAATGATTTATGTTTGTAAGTGGGACATTACTATTCGATGGTAACTTTCAAAAGAAATGAGTATGGCAATTCATATTATTATTTCTTGAAATTAGGAGAAAGCGATTTATTTTTTATACGTTTCCCATCTCACTGATTCCATTTACCTTAATACTTTAATCTACAACTTCCAAACTTATAACACCATCAAGAATCCCCTTTGTGGTAGTTTCATCCCTGCTCTATTTGATTTCTCCTTTCCGAGTAAATGATTAAGTTTTCATGCATTGGTTCAACCAAAACCTATGTTCACTCAACCACATCCTTTATTGATTACTTCTACAGCAAACAGTAGGCCAAGTGTGATATACATAATTGGACAGTTGTCAAGGGATATGGGTGTTTAAAGTCCCGTTTGCCCATCTGGAAACTAGAATCACCTTGGTAGACAAATATCAATGATGTTTCATTCTTATTTCCTTGGACCAAGGAATACTGCTTGTCAGAATATATGTTTTTAACTCTCTGAGGTCTGGTTGAATGAATTTGGTGATTATAACCGATAATATGCTCTCCAAGTTGCACCTGTGCACCGCATTCAGAGAATTGGGAGAAGAGGAATTAATATTTGTCTAACAGCGTAACCCTGTTCTTTATCCTCCGTAAATCCTTTGCATTTATCCTCTAAGATTGTGTTTGATTTCCTTAACACTGCTGTTGTGTAGAGCTTTTATTTGTACAATGCATTTAGAGTATATTTATTGATTGTTTTTGGTTATTGAAAGTCATTACCGCTTGTAAAGTTGTTAGATGAATATTTGCCAGGCACGTTATTGCTGGTTTTGCCATGCATCAGGGACAGTACAGTCTAGTAGTTTTCTAAGTGAACACATGATTTGCTGAATAGCACATCCCTACAGAAATAGGAGGAATATAAAGAAACATTGGCCCTTATTCTGATTCACCCTCAAAGGCAAATTCCTTCTCAAATAGACAAAGCCACTGCAGGTGGGGCAGATGTATCTTGTGCAGACAGAATTAGATTTGGGTAGGGTTTTATTTCAAAGTGAGATCTATATTGCAGTGTAAAAATAAAGCAGCCAGAATTTTCCCTACACAGAAACAAAATAACTCACCCAAGTCTAAATCTTTCTGCACATGTTACATCTGCTGCCACCCCCCCCCCCCTGCAGAGCACATGGTTTTGTCCATTTGAGAAGGAATTTACCTTTGCGAGTGAAGCCGAATAAGGCCCATATTTCGCTTGTATATTGCCTATTCTCATGTGTGAGTTATTTTAACCTCGTTAAATATGTTAAGTAGTTGATAATTTGATGTGAACAGTATAAGCAGTAGCTACTGAAATGTCTCTCTTCTCCACACTTACCCAAAGTATTACTTTGGTAATGCAAACTATAGTACAGAATAAACCAGTTTTCATTCGAGGTTTTTAAACTCGATCCTCAGGACCCCACACATTGCATGATTTCCAGGTCACCCAGCAATGTGTATCACCAATTGTGACATTTTAAAAATCCACAGGTGACCTGGAAAACATGGGGTGAATAGGATGAGAGATTCAGGAAGTGAGAGATTTGGTAAGAAATCTCCAGGTTTTTTTTTTTAAAGCTGCAATCATTTACACTGCAAAATCAAACTGGTTTTGCAGTGTAAATGATTACCACTTTAAAAAAACCCTGGAGATTTCTTACCAAATCTCTCATTTCCTGAATCTCTCATCCTATTACATTTCACCCTTGAACTGTGTGGGATCCTGAGGACCAAGTTTGACGACCTGTGTTTTAGATCTACTAACCGTATAAAACCACTGAGCTAAGGTGCTATTTTATAGGTAATATGCTGGAAATGCAACATACACTGTGAGAAAACAATCATTATCGGATTGATAGCTATAATAACGTGGCCATAGAATATGGTATGCCAGATCTGACGGCGGCTGCACCTGATTATAATGTCACTGACTGACTACTATATTGGTGCTCTCTTGGATCCAGACACTTTTTTCAGATTTGTACATATGCCTGCCTACATGGTTGCATGTAGACCCCCACACAGGGCATGATTTCCATGATTTACATATATACTGTACATGGGTAGTTAAATCTGAAAAATCAGGTGATTTAATTGCCTTGTATGTCAGCATTTTTAAGTTTGTTTCGGCAAAAAATTATGTATTTTAAATGAATTCCATAATAGTGCTGCTACTTGTTATGAGGATTATTAACCCCTTCTATGCAGATAATGCATGAAACCTCATCATCTGCATAATCCTTATAATTAAAGATGATTATCAGAGTGACCCCTGCCAACTTATCTTCATCTTGCACGCACCAATCACCTGTACAGAGTCCTGAAGGGGCTGGTCCTGGCACAGTGCAGGCCATACCAACTTTTTTTTTCTTAGCTTTAAAATATTGGCAAAGATTGAGAGAGGGATTTAAAATCCCTCTGTTACCCCGAACTTGGCACCTGTTTCAAACTATGCATTTATCAAACTATGCACTAAACATTAAAAACCCCTGTAGTACAAAAATACATCATACTGTACAATCCATGGATGAGGGGATGTCTCTCATCCAACCTTTTTAGAAGAAGGTATTTTGACTGGGGATCACCTTCTATATGATTACAAAACATTATTTTTCTGAGCAACAGAAAATGTTGTTAATATATGGAGATAGGGCACTGTGCTCCAGATTTAGGGGTCAGACTGCCCCTAAGCACATTATTGGCCACTTCCCCTTCCTATTATGTCACTGTGCCCTTCATTTCAGGACCAGTACAGGTTCCTTGAGATCACCAAAGCAGCCTCATCCTCACCCACTATCAACTCCCTGATCACCAGTTTGTCTTTATTGTCCACCTCCCAACAGTTGCAAATTAAAATAAAATAAAAATAATCACCCGAACTCAGCAACCTGGTGTTCCACCCCCTAGCAAGTGACGCCCATAGGCATGTGCTCACACCTTTCTGAGCACCCAAATTTGAATAAAGGGAGTCATTTTTTTTTTTTTTTTAATTTTGTGGCACACTAGTGACTGTGATGCATTACTGTTAAGCAATTAAACTAAGATAGCAAAAAAAACTTTTTTTAAAAATTGCATTTACTATTATAGTATAGTTAAGTATAGATTTTTATTGTCAAAACCTACACATAGGGGTAAATTTACTATAGTGGGAGTTTTTAGATGTGAAAGATAAGATTCTAGCTTTTATCCTCTAGATTCTAAGGTGCTAGATAAATGATAATTAGAATCTAAAATAAATTATAAAAACTCACACTTTCGTAAATGTACCCCATAGCTTCCTGATTTTTACAATTTTGGAAAGCTGGATTATAGGAAACACAAGAACCACAAAGTATTTCTACATGGTGCTTATTTACAGGCCTAAATCTATTTGAATATGTCTCCACCCACTTTCAGCTAATTCTATTTTGAAGAATTGTTCAAATTTAGTAAAATTTTCTGGTGAGTGTCAGTGAACTGCTCTCTTTAAAACCATCCAGATTTTATGTCAGATTTAGGCTTTCCCAATAAGCCACTGCATTGTTTGGGGTTTTTCAATTTTTGTTTTTATGTATGTCTGGGGACATTGTTGTGCTTGCAGGTGAACCATCTGCCCATCTTCAGAGTACTATAAGAGAGCTGTAGGTTTTCCTCATTAATTTGGGCATACTTGGCAGCATCCATCTTGCCACCATTCCTTACCAATTGACCAGTCCCTGCTGAAAAGAAACACCCTACAATGTAATGTTGACACTGCTCTGCTATACGTCAGGTATGGTAGTTTTGGGTGGTGTGTTTGGTTTGGTCTTCACCAAAAATGATGCTTGGGCTTCAGTACATGAAGTTCTGTCTTGGTCTTGTCTCACCATACAACCTTTACCACATGGCATTAGAATCTTCCCATGTGTTTCTTTTCCTTCTACCATGCACACTTTCCAACTTTGTGTAAAGCTTGCAAGATAGTTGTCACATAAAAAGACTGACCAATATAACCATAAAGTCCTGTAAAGGTACGTACATACTAGGTGATATCATGAACAATATCGCTCAGTTTAACCCTTCTGAGTGTGGATGCAATGTCCAGTGTGTATATATACGTATGGAATATATCAGTATGGAATACAGTATTATTATTTACAGTACAGATGGTCTAGTATAGGCTGTTAAAAACATTTAAATAAGATAAGTGGTCAGGAAAATGTTAAACATGCCATAATAAAGAAATAAATACACAGACATAATAGAACCAGTACTGCACTTTCTAAGCTCACATTCTCCCACTTCATGGTAAGGCTCCTGTCTCTTCCTCCTGGCAGCTACTTTTTGGTCTATTGCGATGTTTGAGGGCTCAGATCCACACACACAGCAAACTTGGTAGAAGAAGCTGCTCCCACAGGGCATGCGCAGCAGCCCTGCTCTGTCCCTTACACTGATGTGGTGGCAGCTCTATTGATCATATTATATACAAGTGCTATTGTTGTAATAATTTAAGGCACTTGCCAAGAGGAGGGGGGTTCTGTGCAACCAGAAACCCCCCTCTGTGTTTGCCTCTGGTATGTGCAGTGTAATGAAGGACGGAACAAAGTGTCATTCCATCACTCATTAAATAATCTAGTGTATACTGGCAATCTGGCATTGAGCAGGATGAATATAAATCGCTCCGACCATTGGCAATCATCCTAATATGTACCCAAGTCAATGTACACAGATCATGAGCAACATTTCCTAGGGACAATAGATAGGTCAGCAGATGTGTAAGAATAAATTGTAAAAAAATTAGTAAACCAAAGGGAAACTGGTGCAAATATTTATATGACTGTATTTCACATTGCCATGACCTCCATTATGGGAGAGGTGCCGCCATGCTTGTTTTTTATAATCCATATTGTTACTGGTAAAATTAATGAATTATGTTTTTTTTTTTTCCTTTCTATTTTTCTCTTTAGCCAAGGAAAAATTGCTGAAAGCATTGAGTACTTAGAAAATTTTATACAAGTCGCCAAAAGTAGCAATTTATTCCACAGCCTTGCAGAGGCATGCATATGTCTTGGAGAGATTTTCAATGCAAGAGTAAGTACTGATCAAATTCTGGTTCTCTTGTAATAATTCCATTATTCCAGGGTTTCTTAAATGTGTGCATGACATGTAGCTCCATAGTAACATGTGCGGCGGTATGGAGCACATGGTAGCTTATACAGAGGCATGCAATTTGTGCAAAAACGGAGCAAGGGGGAAACAGAGTATGCAGGGGGGTCAGTTGTACTGACCCTGCTTGCTGTCACAGCTCGCCCCCAGCATTGAATACTGCCCTTTATCAGATGAAGATCATTTAACTAATGAGTATCCTTATTGTCACAAAGCATGGCTGTGGGAGGTAAGACACCAGAGACATTATAGCCTCATACAGGATCACAGTCACAACCTTAAACACGCTCCCAAATCTGTAGCAACATGCCTGCATTTTTGGATAACACTTCTATTTACTCCCCAATGGTTGTTTACTGTCAGGCATTTTGTCAATTGTTACGGTTATTGACCATCATTTTGCACATGCGCTGTGTGATTTAGAGTGGAGAAAAAAATTACTCTATTAGTAGCATTCCCTTCACATCTCCACGTTCCACCCCTTCGCCCAAATGCATATGATGAGGGCTCAAGCACTACCTTACATGCCGATAAGTTTATAAAATGCCTCTGGGTCAGCGCAGTGTAGCACCAATTCTATATTCAAGTCTAAAAGCAGATAGCGGTGGCCCTCCAACTGAATTTTTTAAATGATTGTTACTGTGCATCCCTGTCTCACCCTAATTTCTATATAAACCTTCTGACTGATGGTGTCCCATGACTCTATCTGGCAAAACCTAACAATTTTAGTAGCAAAGTATTTTTATTTTTATTTTTAAAATAGGAGAAAATGCATCATCAACCTTTGTGAAGTTCCATACTAGTGCCCTTCTAGCTGCCTGCATTGCTCCAACATATGCTGGTGATATGGCTTAACAGCTTTGTTAACATTTGAGATACATCTATAGATATCTACAACTTGTTCTTGACCTACGAGCCTCGTGGTTGGTAGCCAACCGGTCACTCTCAGAGAATGATTGAAGTTGTAATGTGACAGCAGCTGGAAAGCTACAGGTTGTAGCTATTTGATCTATAGAGATGAAACCAGATAAGCCAAATGAATAGGTTCTAGCTTATCTCCACACATGGCTTATTGCGACATCTACAATGATTTTATGATTATTCTGCACAATGTTGTTTTGTGGCTATTACATGTCATTTACTTGTTTTTTGTTTGTTTTTTACTTGCTTGCATACTCTATTCATAGTTGGAACTATTCACTTTATATATTTAGCTTGTGTGTAATTTGCAAGTTATCTATAAGCTATGAGTTAGTGCTCTATATGCAGTCGCTTGCCATTTGTGCTGAAGGAGTAGTAATATTGGTGACTTCTTTGTGTCATTTAATTCCCAGTAGGAAAGAATAGCTTTGAAAAAAGTGCACACACTGCTTTCCTGTGGGTTTAAATGGAAGAGTCACTCTTTGCGGTCTGCTGCTTGACAGCTGGTTAGAGTGTGCTAATTGCCAGTTGTGATTATCGCAAGATTAGCCCGTGCTGATGGCATCCTGCTTGCAGCAGATCAACTAGGGAAGATTTTGAGTTCATGATCCAAGACTGACTTTTTGACACAGTATGGGGGAAGACCTGTGATGTTTAAAACCCAAGTGAAAGCAGAAGCCGCTAAAGTTTGTGACATATGGTGTGTAATATAGGTCTTTAGAGAAGCTAAGCTATTTCACCATTCCTTGCTGTTCTAAAGTCCACTAAGATGACCAGTGGGAAAAAAAATCTTTTGATAGAAATAGATAAAAAGGAAAGTCTCATTAAGTAAGTCATGGCTGGAATTTCTGACACTACAGCTTCAATATACATGAACAGCACCCTGCACACATACTGAGTGTGACAGACCTTTAAATCTTCACATACTATTAACCATGTATTGACATTTATGTAATTTGTAACAGTATAGCAAGTGTAATCGTTCTAGACTTGTTTATTAAATGCTACATATATACATAAATAAAAAATACAAACTTTAACGATTCAAAATTAAAGAGCAGAGGCATACATTTTTTGTGTATGTTCTCATTACCAAGTTTTTAATTTATTTATTTTAATTTAAAAAATATATATTTTTGCTTGAAGAAAATATATTAAGCTTTAGGGGTGTATCCAATTATCCCCGGTAAAACAATAGAAGCAAAAAAGGTAAATTTTTAAAAAAAAAATCCTGATGACTTCTCAGTGTTTCAAAAAAAATAAAATGGGGGGGGGGGGGGAGATGAGTGAGACAGGGAAAGAGAGAAGTGAGAGATAGGGGGATATTCAATCTCCAGCCGCCATTCCCCGACAGCATTGAACAGGGGATTTCGGCAGAACATGCCTGACTTCACAAGAAGTCGAGCACGTTTTGCTGAGAACGGCCAGGAATTAACGAGCTCCCGGCCGCATCTCACCAATTTCCGGCCACTTCTCGCGGCCACGCCACCTTCTCGGTGGGCGAGCCCGACAGTTGTGACGCTACATTGAATACCCCCCATAGTGAGAGAAGATGGAGTGAGTGAGTGTGAGAGAGAGGGTGGTAGGTAGAGAGGGAGAGGGCTTTGAGAGTAGAGAGAGAGGAAAGAGAGGGGGAAGAGAAAGGGGGGATGAAAGAAGGAGGGGGAGAGAGAGAAAGGGGTGAGAAAGAGAGGGGGAAGAGTAATGTGAGAGAAAGGGGTAGAGTGTTAGAGAGCAGGAAGCAAGAGAGGGGTAAGAGAGTGGTGAGGGGGGGTGAGGGGGGTTAAAAAGAGGGAGAGAGGCGTGAGAGAGGATGAAGAGCAAAGAGAGGGGGAGGCAGTTTGGGAGAGAGGGGGATGAGAGAGGAAAGAGAAGGAGAGGGGAGAGATTGTGAAAAAGGTAGAGAAGAGAGATAGGGTTAAGAGAGAGGTAGTGAGTGTGATAAAGAGGGAGATGATAGAAAGAGAAAGCGAGAGGGAGAGGTTGAGGTAAGAATGAGGGTGAGAAAGAGGGAGAGAAGAAAAAGAGCGGGGATATACTGCATATGCGTACGGATCGTATCGCGCATGTAATAATAGTAACAGTAATCGCCAATCCAGCCATGCTAAACAATTTGCAGGCTTGCACTGGGTAGGATATCACTCTGGGCAGCAGCTATCTAATCGCATGGTGCCACTAAATCGCACCACAGCGATCAGGAAATGAAATGAATAACTCCCATGGTTCACTGGGGCCAACAACACACACTGTACTCACTCACAATACTTACCTCTCCATCAGGACTGAAGATATCATTAGGGACTTAAGGCAAGCACCAAATTTCTGAAGATCTGCACCACAGATATCTCCAGAAACTTTGCAGGCTCCATTTTCCCTGAGTCTACTGAGGAAATGCGCCGGCGAGAGGTGGCCAGCATGCACAGAGACTGCATTGAGGCCCTCACCTCTTTTGATCTGCATGGAATTATTTATGCCAATAATGGCGAGCTACAATTTCCATCAGATTTCCCTTTTTAAATACTAGTCTGTATTAATGAACCCAGAAAATAAACAGGTAACCTAGGGACATTACTCTGAAATCTGTAGGGGTAAAACTTTGGATTCCCTGGAAAGTAGTGATAGTTTTCAGCTGTCTTGCTTCTCTTAACATTAGACAACTATAACATGGTGCTTGAATATATTTCTGTCAGACAGGGAAGGTCCTTGTCTAAGTGGTTATAGTATTGGAGATGGCAGGGCGCATACTATTTTATTTCCTCTCTTGCTTGGTACAATTTACCATTGACGTGGATAGTAGACCCATGCTAATATTTTATTTTATATTCATAGAGTATGTGTCCTCATACAATATTCCTTCAGTTGCGCCAAACATCCAATATTGGTGTGCCAGGTACAATCGCGCAGCTTGCACGTGTTGCCTGAATGTGCTTATTTATCACAATTTGATGCGACACAACCGCTGTGCAAAACTGAACTGATTAATTTTATATGCAACGTGTATATTTGACTGAATCTGTACAGTCACAGCATAGCTGGTAACAAGAACTGATATGCCATATAATGAATCAATATTTATTTCAAAAGTAAATAATAGACTTGCCATTCACTCTTGTATGGTGTAACTTGCAGGGGAACTACGAGAAAGCGTGCCAATGTTTTTCACAAGCTCACGAGGCTGCAGTGAGTCTCGGTGAAATACCGCTAATAGAAGAGGCCCAAGTTCATTTCGGCATTGCAAAGGCACACAGGATGATGCTGGCAGTGAGCAGACACACAGAGGCTGCAGATTATGTCAGCATGGAGTACCTGCTGGCATGGAAGAAGAACAGAAGGGACATGTTCAGTGACCCAGCAAACACTGGTAAGGCTAGTAATGATGCACATTGGACTTATCTCTTATATCTAGCTGCACATGAGCAAGGTATTCATTTGGAAGTGCTACTGCAGAATGTTACTGTTTGTTTTTATTTAGATGTAAATCTAGCACAGGTTTCCTCAGTAGTTAACCCTTTGAGGGCCAACATCTTTGTGAGAGATGTGTAAAATGTCAGCTAAAAAGGCCAGCGTCGTTCACATTTATTATATAAATGCAGATGTTGTGTAAAAAAATATTATATTCCCTATATAAGCGAAAAAGATTATCAAGGTTAAGCTGTTGTCGAGGGAGTGTTGTCAAGCTGCTAGTCGAGGGAAGCTCAGTTCCCAATATGTATGGACAAAGAACAAAAGGTTGGAGTTTCGCAAAAAAATATAGAACTATGGATTAATTGGCGTAAGTATACCTGTTTTATTAATACATAGTATCATTAAAATTGCAATTGTATAATATAAAATCCATCTAAACAGTACAGTATGTGTATAAAGGCCCACCTTTTGTGTAGTTAAATATCCACTTTAGAGGTATACATAACCGCTGGAATCTTTGTAGATTATTGTCACCGCTGGAGGATGGGGCTCCTTTTGGCAGAGTGTGGCCCCACAATGCAGATGTTATGGATCCAGTTCAGTGCAAATTCTGTGGACATGGAAGGCAAAGTCACAAATGCAGGGGGGGGGGGGGGGGTGTTATACCTCCAGTTAGTGAAGTAGTGTAGTGTTTGTACAACATAAATGCAAGATGCCCCAAGATACCTCATTGAAATATAAAAATATTCCAAAATGTGGAATAATCCGTTATCCAAAATTCTTCTGGTCCCGAACATTTTGGATAAAGGATACTTTAACTTGTATATTTAACTACACAAAAGGGGGGGGGTCTCTCTATGCATGAGAGGCACTTGAGCATTATAGTAACAAGCAGGACAGCACTACCAATTTATGTATCCTCACTCTGTTCATGCATTTTAGTAATCATGTTTTATTTTATATTATACAATTGCAATTTTAATCATACCATGTGTTAATAAAATAGGTTATATATATTTTTAGGGTTACTCCAACCTTTTGTTCTTTGGGGGTGATTCAGCCCTGTTCTGAAAGTTGGAGGACTGTGCATGTGCATGGTCTTTTATGCACATGTGCAGGTCCCCGTTGCGAACGGCTTCGGAAACTTGCATAGTCGCTGAGCTGTTCCCAGGGAATCGTGGAGGGCCGGGGGCAGAAGGGTGCAGGGTGGAGTGTTGCCCATGGGAACGCCCAGAATTTCCCATGGGTATGCGGGCAGAATGATGTGTGCCAGTGGCGGGCGGCTGACTTCACATGAGGTCAGCCGTCTGCCATGTCTTCGTCTCGGTGGTGGCAAATAAAAGTCCGTTCCCACTGACTTTATTTTTGAATGTAGGTGAAATCATTCAGTGGTCGAGGACCATCGAATGATTTCTCCTGCAGCGGCGTAGTGCGAGGGGGTGTCTTCGTTACACATCCCTTCACATGGTAGCGACGGAACTCGGCGGTTGGGGTGGGGGCTCCCTGGCACTCAGTAAGCTGCAATCCTTGCAGTTTACCATGTCAACCAGAATCAGCCCCTTTGTCCATATATTTCTTCTATAAATACATTAGAGACTGTACAAAGAGGGGCAACTAAAATGGTGCATGGCCTACATCACAAAACGTACCAGGAAAGACTAAAAGATCTTACTATTTATACTTTAGAGCAGAGAAGGGAAAGGGGGGACATGATAGAGACTTTCAAATATATCAAGGGCTTTAACAAGGTACAGGTGGGAGACATTGTTCACAGGAAGCGGAGCAACAGAACACAGGGACATATATGGTTTGCGGTAACATGTTTAAAAAAGGGGCAGACTAGATGGTCCAAGTGGTTCTTATCTGCCGTCAAATTCTATGTTTAAGGTAAATATTAGGTCATTATGATGATTAAAAATGTTTGCTTGGCAATTTTCACACCTATTTTGACAAATTTACCTGGCACTTAAAGGGTTAAAATCCTTACTGATAATGTATGATTTTCTGTGTGATATTATATTAATATATTTCTGATCACAGAAAAGGAACAGTTTAAGGGACTAATGCGGAGTGGAATGTTGGAATTAGCAGACTGTATCTTGCATGTTTTCAGACCACGCATGCTAGAGCTGAGCACACACGAATACGATCGTACACATTTCAGTCTCATCTTCGCTTGCAGCAGAGCGGTGGTGACTGTACTGTAACCGGGAATTAGATAACGTTCAGTGGGGTCGTGTTAATGCAAATGCACACTATGAAGCACTGGATGTACCAGTGAATGTTTCTATTTTTATGGCCAGCAAGCCACAAGATCTACAGTATATATGTGTAAGTAGCTACAGTTAGGTTACAGTCAACTCTGCATCAAGAAGAAAGTGGTTTATTTATTAAATCATATTTACCTACCTTCCTGCATTCTGCAGGAGACTCCCTGAAATAACAGCAATCTCCCTCTATCCCTGGTTAGTCTAGCAATCTCCCTCTATTCACCTAACCCAGATTATGTAGCTGTTACATTTTTGGGGAATAAAACGAATGACAGATAGATACATTTATACTGAATCATCAGTGCTTTTCCCAGCATTGGTGATAAAACACAAATATCCCACAATGAAGGCTACATGCATTTCTTGTGGGGATTTGTATGGAACAATCCCTTACATGTATCAGTGACTTTTTAGCAAGTATAGTAGTACTTACTAACTGCTTTGGGGCCGTGCTGGGGACTGGCAGCTGGGACCGGGATTTGCGGTGGCGGAAGCAGCGGGGTCCATGAGCACAAAAGCGACCTCATCGGAGGGGGGCGCATCATGGCAGCCCCCCTCCTCCGCAGAGGTAAGAGCCGTCGCTGTGTATAACGGTAATGTGTAATTTAAAACATTTTCCTCACCTTTATATGGGAATTTACAGGAAATAACTTTATTTTCCTGTAAATGTTCGGTTCAACATAATGGTGTAATAGTTATTCATAGGGAATCTTATCACTCTGTCATTTATTAACCACAGGATACTTGGTTTACCAAATTATCATGCGCTAGAAGAATTACCGAGTGGTAATATTGCTCAGTGGTACAATATTCAATAACTACAAAGTATCTCTCATGCCCATTTATTCAGCAAGATGGTTCTATAAAGCAACTGTTATACATTATTAAAGCACTATTAACATTTATAGTTGGCTTCATGGTATGTACAATGATGTAACCACTGAATTATGAGCTCGGTTTGCACACAGATATACAGTAATCAATTTCATTCAGTATGATGTAACATTATCCCATTTCTAATGGATTTCCTGCTATAAAATATAGGTTATTAATTATAAGTTACATATGGGCCCTAAGACCACATAAATACTCAACTGTAAACTTTATAGTATACAGTACATGCAGTATATTTCCTCTGTTAGATTTTCACACACCATTTCTCTGGGTACTTTGGCTGTTGCTCATTCAACCTTTTTTTTTTTTCATTTTGAGGAGCACAGGCACGAATAATGGGATTTGACTAGGCCTAATACACAGATCATTCAGTGGCGATCACCAGAATTCGCCTACAATTTGCTCTCTGAGCAGCCCTTAATTCGGGCATGCCATGGCACCACTCGAATCCAACTCATTCTGTGAGAAGGACTAGAATGCTGTGTATTGGTTTCACCTGTCGAAGCTCCTTTTTTACTATTTTATTTTGTATGTGGAATAAATATTTTATGGAGACAACTGCTACGTCTTGTATCCTGAATTGGGAGGAATCTCACGTTAAAGACACTGCTACGTGAACATAGGGACTGTTGTACAGGTCAGTTCACCTTCTATCTGAGCATGCTGGCTTGATATGTGAAGAGTTGTTCATCTTAAAGAAACCCTTATGTGAAAATAGGGACCAGTCCCAAGGTCTGTAATATTACCAACTGACCATTGTGGAGTGTATGACCATTGGAGTGGGTGATACAAGATATAAAGAAAACACTATGTGTATATAGGGACCAGCACTCAGGTCAGAGTGGTCCTATAGGAAACCCCTTGAACCCCTAGAGAACATCGTGGGGAAGCGAGAGAGACTGTTTCCGCAGATATTTACTGTATATCCTATAGATCAGCGCCTGGTCACTATCCTATTGTGTTTTTTGGAAGTGTGTTTTGGAGTGGTGCTCCTTGGATAGGAACCAGGCAGCAAAATCTGGGAGTGCAGGAAAACCTTATAGTACATGGCAAACCTATCCTATGAAAATGCCCAGTTACACGTAACTGTTTGTAAGTAACGCAGTCCATAGAACCTTCCTGCAGCATCCTACTCTTGTTGTTGCTATATGCATACCCAGAGTATCCATGGTTCCAGCCCGAGCTGTTACATCAATGATAAACTAAGAATGGACTCTAGTGGCTATCCAGTTAGCAGCAGTAATTTACCTCTGCTAGTGGATTTGTCAGGGGCAATCCTATTAGCCCCTATACCAGAACACTTATCCCCCGATGGAGTGTCTTATTGGGTATTATGGTTTGCGTGCCTCGGCGGTATATGAAGCATAATTCCTGATAAGCAGGTCTCAGAGCCACGAGTTACCCCGAGTCCCATGTGTTATTGCCCGAAAATAGGAAATTTTTCATTAAAAAAACATAACAAAAAACGATTAGCTCGATAATCACCAGTTCTAAAATTGCAATATTGGCCTGTTTTTTATTTATTCTCCAAAAGATTAACGGGGTTAGTAAGATATGTCCCTATGAGCAATTTAGGCTTGAACAGGCAATATATCTGCTTCACACAACCTGAAACAGGTGATGAACTCCATATTTAGTCATTCACTGACCATTTTGTGACCCCCATACTATACTGAGAGAATTTTTATGAAATCATTCACTACTGAGAGTATTTTGCGATGCCATACATGAATGAGATCATTTTCGTGATGCCATACATGACTGAAAGCATTTTTGTGACTTCCGTTCCCTATTGAGAAAATTTTTGTGACCGTCGTACAATAATCATACAAATGTGTGAGCTACTTAGATTGTGGGGAGCATTTTTTGTGACAGCCAAATAAGATAGAGAGCATGCTAACTACCGCCATATGTTACAGAGCAGTTTGTGAGACTGCCACACAACATTATCCACTCAGCTTTAAAAACTCATCCTCAAAATTAATTGAGTCCTTCTGTATATTCATAACGGCCCTCTTCAATTAATTCCATTCACATTTATTGCCTTCCTCAGTTTAATAAAAACCTTTAATCTTAATTAACCACAATAAAAGCATTAACCCTGTCATTACTCCCTTATTCTATTTAAACTTTTCTCAGACATACCCATTGCCTCCTACCCTTCTTCCTATTACAGACTCCCAAATATACTTACCTTTTGCTGGTCTGAGTATGAAGGCTATTCTCTGACCTTTCATGCATTGCTCACTGTTCTGTTGTCTTCTACCAGTACCATTGGGAAAAGGTCCTGTGTCTTTCTTTTGTGGACCATCAAAGAGCAGAACTTAGGCAGGGTCTGTGCACTGTAGCAGTAGACTGAGCCCTGCTTCTTTCATCGGCATTGCTATTAAACGCATTGTGATATTTAAAGACATTATGGTATGTATTCAATTAGAGTCGAAACTGCCATCTTGTCGGAAAGATGACGGTTCCCGACTGATTAGGTCGGACGGGATACCAACCTATTCAATATGGGCTGTTTTTTCTGACAGGTCGGAATCCAGGTGGTTTGGCAGAATAGCCACAGATCCACGTGCTTTTCCCCGTTTCTGGCAATCTCAATCCGACTTGAAAAAAATGTCAGATTGAGGCAAGGAGTATGGTGCGGGTGAGTAGCAGCAGCTCATCCGGTGCCCTTATGTGTTCCTTCCTCCAGCCTGCCTCCCGCACCCTCCTCTGTTGCTCACCAGGTCCTGCCCCCGAGCCGGGTGAGAACAGCTCACCCGATGCCAACGCGCCTTCCAGCCACCTCCCGGCTGCCTTCCGCCATCGCTCACCTGGTTCTGGTGCCAGCTGGGTGAGCAGAAGCACCAGCGGCCAATTCCGACATTTGGTCGCTAATTGAATAGGTAGTGTCTGATCCATTTCGACCCATCAGTCTCTATAATGTATATTTTCTCTATGTCTGTGGGAATTCATGATTTTATGAACAAAATTTGATCTTACCTACAGTAGTTAAGGTTTTCCAGCTAAAAATCATACATTGTTCTACTGTATGTAATAGTTCTCTATCTTTAAATGTATTATACTTCCTTCTCACTGGTTATATTCAACTTCCCACTGAAATGATAAGCAGGTATTAGCCTGTCTGGAGTTGACAGTGGATGCATTATGCTGCAACGCTCTTTCTTGCTAAATAAGACCACTCTTAAAATACTGCCGACATAAATTCTGTATCTTCACCACATGAATAAATAATGCTGCACTGACATATCAATCACATATAGGGAATATACTGCACACCTTTTATTCCGCACTTCTGTTTTCTAATTTGCAAAGTAGTTTTTCATGTTGCCTATTTTCCCTAAAATAGAATTTGTAATTATTCAATCAGAATCTCTTAATGGATGCATAAATTTACAGGTGCTACTACTTTTTCTTCTTGCTAGAACAAATAATTGAGGACTGTGTCAAATTTCACAGTGATACGGAATATAAAGTAGTTGTAATGAACAAAATAACGTAAGAACGGTACAGTGTATGCCATTGTACCCTAGGCCACAGTAATACAGTAAACAAGTCATGCATACAGATGTAGCACCTCTCAGCCATCCCAGAGAATCGCCAGATTCCCTGAGCTGGGGCATTTTGACGGAGAGGTGCTGCATCTGACGGGGATGCGTGAGCGTACAAGCATGTGCGTCCCTTTACTGGGCGGCGCGTGGCAGAATCCCTGCTTGTCTCCTCTTCAGGGAGACGGGCAGGGTTAGGGGGTGCGGGGAGCTACAGGGGAGTGGCATAAAAGCGGCAGAGGGCGGTGATGGGCTTCGTCAGAACAGGGTGCGCGCATGTCCCCTTCTGGTGGTGAGCACCAGCGATTGGCGATAGAATCCCCAGGAGCAGCTCTCATTAGAACTGCTTCATCCATAGCTTCTGTTTTATTCTTCCAAAATAAAGTTCCAAAATGATAACATATGTTAGGGAAATTACCCTGATTCCTAAATGTGTTGTCTCATTAAGAAGTATGTGCTCCACATATCCAAAGTTTGTGATTGAGACGCTTTTGATTAATAACCTATTTGCTATATGTGCAACTCAACAGGTAATCGTATTGCTTTAAAGTGTACCCATTGTTCATATGGCAGAAGCCTTTTTGGGGGATAAACTGATGTTCTTTCTATTGCAGCCCCCTCATATCAACAGCTGTGAAGGCACAGTATAGTATACTGATGATATTACTACTTCTTATACTGTTGTTAATGTCAGGGCTCTGCAGAATATTACTGGCCCTACAGCACTCAGCCCTAGCCTCTAACAGGCCATGGTGGAACCTCACATTCTCCATGGGCAACGTGTTGTCATAGAGAAGATAGTGTGTGGAAATGTATTTTGCAAATAGTGGCTCCTACTACTAGTCAGGCACTAGAGCATTTCTGCTCCTTACTGGTTTTTCCTCTGACTCCTCCATATCTGTATGTATCCTATTAATGCTGGTGTTTTTTTCATGTTCTTCGTTGAGGGTAATTATAACTGCATTATAATGTGCTGAATTCTAAAAAATAATAAACCAAACATTTGTTCACTGTGTTATGGGCCTACACACTTACACTTTAGATTGCTCAGCACACAGTGTTGCAAAGCGAAGTGTGCTAAGCGATTTGTCAGGGACAGTGTTCTCTGGTAAGAACACTGGCCCTCACCGGCTACCTAACTAGATTGATCCAGCATGCTGGATCTTAATCGCCAGGCAATAGCGACGTGCGGGGCCTCGCATCAGTATGGTCCCTACACATGGAGCCAGTGTAGGTGCGTTCTCTAAGTGTTCTAGTCAAATTAAGTCAGATCGCTTCGAAAATACCCTGAAAACGCCCCATGTGTAGGCTCCATTACAGTTGTGGAAAATGTACCAGTTTGTGCATTGATATCTTTGGGTGTATAGATACAAGTCACATTGATATAGGTAGCATAGGTTTCCCCAGTTGTCTGTTGTACTTTGTGATCCATAGCTGGTAATTAGTGATATACAGGTTGAGTATCCCTTATCCAAATATCCGTTATCCAAATTATTTTCCGAAAACCATTCATTCCAGAAAGTAAAAAAATATATATTTTAAATAAATATCTGCAAGAAAATGATTGGTTGGAATTCAAATTCAGTATCTGAGATAGTGCACAAACTTTGTTTCATGTTTTGAAACCTTGTTTTATGCACAAAATATATTTGTGTGTATTTCATGTGTTTAATGTGTTTGTACAACATAAATGCAAGATACCTCAAGATACATCATTGAAATATAAAAATATTCTGAAATATGTAATAATCCGTTATCCAAAATTCTTCTGGTCCCAAGCATTTTGGATAAGGGATACTCAACCTGTACTACAAACACTGTTGTTCATGCTCTCCACACACCTGTGATTAGCTTATACTGATTTGCGGCCTGGAGCTGTTACATTATTGATACATGTTATTTGTTGACAAAGGTTTGGTTATCCAAGGCCTGGACTAAATCATGTACATCTACCCATTTCCCTAAGGGGGTATTTATCAAAGTTTTGAGAGAGATGGTATTGTTAATAAGTTTCTATCTTACATTTAACAGACTGTGTTTGAAAAATGACAGAAGCTGATTGGCTGGTATTTTATCCAATACAATTTTATCTTTTTCAAACCTTTGATAAATGCTTTCTCTTCTCTTCCTCCAACTCCATATAATCTTAACTAGGGAAGCTCAATCACATTTTGCCACTTAGTTACCAAACTAGTCATTCCTATGTACCTAGTTCTCATTTATCAAGACTTACCCTGATCCTCATCTCTTAACTCTTATGCTGCTTTCACATTGCCTAAATGTTTAAGACCCGGTATTTCGAAACGATATTTAATACGGGTCTGAGCCACTAAACCCCTTTCACATTGCAGGTGAAAACCAATTAAAATAGCATTTAATACCATTCACACATTCAACCCGTTTAACCCCCAAGGAACACCTTTCAAGCCATAGAAATAGAGTTGTTCACACTGCCAAAAAAAAGGCTCTGAAACGGGTAGGACACTACTTTTTAACTGTTTAACAAATACTGGTATTTGTTAAACGGTTAAAGCACCCAGGAGCTTTCACACTGCAACTCTACCCGTTTTAAAAGGCTAAAAAAAACCTGCTATTTTCCGGGCTATTAGTGAAAACTTGGGGACTTCCACAGACCCTGCAATTTTGTCCTGCATTTCCATGCAGATTTTTGTCAAATTGCATGCACTGGTGACAAATCAGCATTTGTACTGAATCTTTGCTGCCCATAAATGAGCAATGTGCAGGAAACAGGCACACAATGTTTCTTGGTATCTAGAAATTTTGGTACTTGTTTCCTAGCACGACACCCGTCTTGGGTGATCGCATACCTTAACTTAAGGTATGCGATGGACGCGACCAACGTGATTTTAGGGCTATTTTTAGCCTTTTTTCCGACAATTAAAAAATCTCGTCCATCGCATGCCTTAAGTTAAGGCATGCGATGCGACCAATGCGATTTTACATAGGGAACAATGTTAAATGTGCCAATGGACCCGATTTTTCATTGTATACCCACCTTGATGGGTAATTTACATGAGAAATGCCCCCCCATTGTTAACGCCACCCCAGGATGAACGCCAACCCGGAGCGGGGCGCAGCGGTACGCGCCCTCTGACCTTTTCATGCTCCCACTATCCACGTCGACGTGGAGTTGAGCTTATATAGTGTGGCGAGCCCGAAGCGTGGTGAGCGGACGCGTAATACCTGTGAAGTAATGCGCGGCCACTCCCCACACTTAGGGCTCGGTGGCTCACTGCGCTCCCCACACTATATAAAATCAACTCCACGCTGACGTGGATAATGGGGGTATGAAAAGGTTGGAGGACGCATAGCACCGCCCCTCGCGGGTTCGCTGCGCTCGTCACGCTTCGGGTTGGCATTCATCGTGGGGTGGCGTTAACAATGGGGGGCCATTTCACCCATCAGGGTGGGGATACAATGAAAATTGGGGTCTGGTGGGCATTTAACATTGGGGCCAATGTAAAATCGGGTCTCAGGGACCATTATACATTGGTTCAAATGTAAAAATCACGTAGATCGCGTCGATCGCATTGCATGCGATGCGATCGACGCAATTTTTTTGGACCCGATGGATACAATTTCCATCGCTGGCGCCATGCTAGGAAACAAGTACCGAAATTTTTCTTTTTTTTTTCATTGGATAATATGATAGTTCTCTGTTAGCCTAATCTCCTGAATCCCTGACCTGTTCCAGCCTCTGTGTCCTGGTGCATCCAGAATTCCATACTCTGCCTGCAAGTCCCTGTGATTTCTTAAATACTTGTTCAAAGGTTTTGAGCTCATCAGTATCCATTGCTTATCCTATCAGTATAGCATTGTTGAATTTGTATAATCCATTGCTTATTCCATCTTCATTGCATTGTTGCATTTTGTCTCTACTGTATAAACTGCAGGTATGCTATCTAGTACTACCAGCACCTGATTTTTATCTTGCTCAATACTGTGTCTTACTACTCCGTTTACTCTCTAGCAGTCTCCAGTCTATTGTTACGAGAATCTCTACTGTCCTCAAGTTTAGTCTAGGCAGCATTTTGCACTAAGGAAAATGGCTATAATTGGTGAAGACCAGAGGCTGTAGAGGTTCACTTAACCCCTTGAGTGGTGGATTTTGCTGGGGCAGGACAAACCTACTGGGGCAGGTTTGTCCTGCCCCAGCAAAACCCACCACAGATAGTGGGAAGCCGCCGCTCCCCCCTCACCTCTGCTCCATCGTTAGTATGCCGGAGCTAGCTCCGCTGCCGCCGCTTTCCACTGCCGCCTGTCAGTAATGACACAGACGGCAGGCATGGGGATGTTTCGCGACGGCTCGGGAGGACTCGGGTGCCTGAACTCTCCCGAGTTCCCCCGGGCCGCGCCGACCACCCCCCGAGGTCTCAGAGTGCATTACTACAAACGGAAGTGTTCATGCTGACTCCGGTGGTTACCAGGGTGACCAGAGGACTCTCACTCCTCCATTGCTCCCGGCCGCCGTCTCACGTCACTTCACTTCCGGCATCTATGTTCCGGGATCCCTCGTATGCATTCAGGTGTTTGCCATGGAGACCCGTCAGCCCCTGCAATACATAAATGACAACAAGTGTTTTACAAATAACATTAAAAACATGAATATCTTTAACTCTATAACAATGCTATTTTAAAAAAAAAAGTGTATGTATGCAAAAATTGTGATACAGTGAGCTAAACATTCTCCATGTGTAATGCTTCCAATAGTTTTCATAAAAACTGTTAAATGAAAAAGGGGAGCAAAAAGTGCACTGTATGGGTAGAGCTAAGGCTCTGTCCCAGAGTAAAAAAACCTGTGTAAAGTGCTACGTGCTAAAATCATATAAAGTGACTCATAAAAATCTTGCATAAAAAAATGTTAAGATGGCTCTTTCTTAAATGTGTGACTCTATATCAATAAAAACCTGGGGTCATGCCCCTACGTAATTTTTGTGGGTTTCCTTATGACCTACAGTTTGGTGGCTTCCTCGGTCACCAAGGTAGCCCAGAGGCTTCACTGATTCTAATGCATATTTACTTGATCTTAAGGTGGGTGTATTGCTGTCCTGTATGCTGTTGACTCCTAGGGACCCTGCTACTATGGAATTATACAAAATTGATCAGCCCCAAGGATTCATTTAAACCCTTGGGCATTAAAGTCTGCAATCTAAAAATCCATCTGGATTCTAACTGTAACAAAGCTTGCCCCTGGTTGCCACCCCTGGGGCTGTCCGGGACATGGTCTATGATTTTATATTTCATGGTAGCCATGCCATGTTTCAAGGCCGCAAAGTTGCCTGGCTACCGGCTGGTCGCTAGTCCTAGTGTTTAGGGCCAGATGTATAGCTTGACGGTGATGCGCCATGCATGGACACATCACTGCATATACCGCAAACTTGGATGTACATGTGAGGGACCAATTGATTTTAAATCTCTTCCCCGAATGTTGGAATTCTACTGTTGGAATTCTACTGCTTCAGTGCCAGACATTTCTTATATTATGGCTGAAGTTTTTGGAACTGCTAATTCCTTATGAAGGCACTAAAATGTACATTTTGTTTTTGTATTTTTATTTAATATGTCAGAAGTAATGTAGTAAACTAATTTGTTTTGAATGCAATCTAGCTATAATATTTAATTGGTTACATTATTTCTGTATATTATTTATATATATATATATACGATACTGTACTGCCTGACGACGGGCCAATAAAAGGCTCGAAACGTTGCAAACTGCAAATGTGATGCTGTGATATTATTTGTATCGAGTGCCGGATCTCGCCTGTATATATATATATATATATATAAAATATGTGTATATGCTCGCTGCATACCCACAGGAGTCGGATGTTCATTACTACCTGTTTTTTATCCACACATACGTGGGAGTGATCTCTGTGGTAGAGCAGTTCCACAATTATCAGCAAAAATTGGACTTTTTAAAGTCCCATATCTCTGCAGGACAGAGATTTTATCTGAACGTGGTCAGTAACCCCTTATAAACTTATCCTCATTACCGGAAGAAATCTGTCTTCACGATACTATTCAGATTGGATCCTTATTTCACCCCTGATGAAGTCCTAAAGGGACGAAACGCGTAGGGTTCTCGCATCTTAAGAAGCCACACGCATCATGAAGTTGGATCTGATGTTACTTATCTGAACAAAACTGTGATCTGAATTTGAAAAGTGAACCAAACTCTGTATAAGCCTTTTTTACTGACATACTATTACTGTGATGAAATTTATAATAATAAAAAACTTTTTATGTACCAATGCATGCTTGCTAATGTACTAAAGTGGTGAAACAGACAGAGCGCACATCTATCTCTTTTCCTTCTATCTGTCCCACCTGGTGCCTATATTAACAGCTAGGTACGGTAGAAGTGCTGCTCACTAACCAGCGCAGAAAAAGGACCACACTCCCCCCCATTTTTATATATATATATATATATATATATATATATATATATATATATAATTATTATTTTTACCTGCCACTCACACGTCCACATGACATGGAAATACATTTTTAATGACTTCAATTTTTTGGATTATGGAATAAATTGAATATAAATAAATAAATAATCTGCCCTTAAGGAGCCACTATAGCACCAATTGTTACTGTTTAACTGTTTAAATACTATCAGGCATGTGCTACTCATCGTTGTATTGTTATCATTTGTATAGATAGCCAACATATTTCACAAATTGCAGTAATATTGTTTTGGTTGCATATTCATTTTTCTATAAATTGGGTATAATGAGCTCAGCTAGAATGTGTTTTTGCACGGTTATGATTTTAACGGTAGTTTGTCCATATTTAGCTTGTTCATTTCTAACTGCTGACTGTCTGTATATAAGGTGTGCTCCTTATCTATAATTATATGCTATTGTCGTATTTCATTTGGAACATGCATTTTATTATAATATAAGATCTTGCTCCTTTATGTATATAACAATTGGCATTATGAAGTTTATTTTTTTGCCATAGTAATGCAAATGAATATCATCCTAACTAATGGATCTTTTTGACGTCAGCTGAATGTTGTGGCCATATAGTCAATATGAAGCGGAGAATACAGGGTTAAAGAGCTGCATTTGAGGCACTGTTCAGTTGACTTGTTATGTAGGGAGAGATCGGCTAATGACGTGTAGGTGCTCAGCGCTCAGGTCTCTCAGGTGGCTTCATTCGACCAGTTTCAGCAGAATGATGAAAAGATTGAGATAAAATAAACTGACAGTTGCTACTCATCGCAAGCAGCAAGCAGTACCCCAGCAGCTGAGACCCTGGGAGACCTCTTTCTTAAACAAAGGCTTTTTGCACTGCAGTAAGCAATGAACTCCAAAATAAAAAAAGATTGAACGGATTGGCAGCTGGTGGCCACGGGAGGAGGGAAAGTTTGGAAACCAGGATACACAGCAATTGTTGGCTAATTAGAAGCCATTCCCACCTACTTAATACCAAGCCATTAAGCAGAATACACTTATTTTTTCTTGGCTTCACTGTTGCACATGACATTATACCCTGATCAATGCCCACCCACTGGCTGCCTTAGTGCCCACAAATGAATACATTGCAGTTCAAGAATGCAGTAATTGAGTTAGGACAGAAAGAACCTTCTCCAGACTTTCTCCATCTCTGAAGATACCAGTGTAGCACTTGAAAAGCCCAAATACAAAATCAGTATCCATTTTCTGACAAGTGTCAGGTAGTGAGCAGTTGTCAGAAGGGAGATATATTTCAGCACTGTGATTCAACCCACAGGAAAAGTGTGGGCACTGTGGATTAAAACTGCTAGAAAAAAATGGAAAGTTTGTACAGTACCTCATATCATCTTCCCCCATACTATTTATTGTGTAGGGAAAAAAAAGGCACCTAATTATTCCACCAGTAGCCTTCAGGATATTTTAGTGGATTATGAGGGCTGTATTAACCCATGGCCAGGCTCCTAGGTATTTTGAGCCCCCTCTGGCACTTCAATCATCACCCCACCACAGCTGACATTTGGGAAGCCTATGCCATAAACTTACACTTTCAGTATTCACATGAACTCCAATACCCAGCCTGCTATCGTATATTCTCACAGTGAAATTATTATTAATGTTCTCTTATAAAATAGCACTAGTGCCCTATTGGTTTTCTGCTGTGCCCCCCCCCCCCCCCCCTTTAATTATCTCAGCATAAACCTCAGCTGACTATGATTGTGAATTGGGAGGATGCGGAGTGCACAGTGCCTTTAACCATCAGAGCCCTAGGGTGCAGGAAACAGTGCCTCAGCAAAAAGAAAAAAAACAAGTTAAAATTGACAGCCTCTCAAGTTCTTAGATAATACAGCCCTTACAGATTATTGTTATGTTTAAAACATACAGTATAAAGCAAATAAAGCGATATTGGCAGATGGCAGATATTTGCAGGGGTGCCGAGAGGGGGGGGGGATGGGGGCAGATACAGTTTACCCATGCCCAGGCCTGTCAGGGGGGCCCGGGTCTGGACACACAGGTTGTTTTTTTTTTGGTGGTGAGTGCACTGGGTCTGAATGCGCTGTCGTCAACTTTTCAGCGGCGGCATTGGGAGTGCGGATGTGGGCTGGCATGGGGGCAGCAGCATCACAGAGGTCCTTCTGCTCTCCGACTCCAGGGCCTGCTAAGAGCCCGCCACGTGATTTGAGAGTTTACTCCTGGCAGAGCATATTAACCCCTGGCAGAGCATGTAACCCCTGGCAGAGCAGGTTAATCCCATGGCAAAGAGCATGTTAACCCCTAGCAGAGCATGTAACTCCGGGCAGTGCATGTAACCCATGGCATTGCATGTAATTCCAGGCAGAGCATGTAACCCCTGGCAGAGCATGTAACCCCTGGCAGAGCAGGTTAATCCCATGGCAAAGAGCATGTTAACCCCTAGCAGAGCATGTAACTCCGGGCAGTGCATGTAACCCATGGCATTGCATGTAATTCCAGGCAGAGCATGTAACCCCTGGCAGAGCATGTAACTCTGGGCAGAGCATGTAACTCCAGACAGAGCATGTAACTCTGGGCAGAGCATGTACAGTAACCCCGGGCAGAGCAGGTTAATCCCATGGCAAAGAGTATGTTAACCCCTGGCAGAGCATTTTAACCCCTGGCAGATCATGTAACTCGGGGCAGAGCATGTAACCCCTGGCAGAGCAGGTTAATCCCATGGCAAAGAGCATGTTAACCCCTGGTAGAGAATGTTAACCCCTGGCAGAGCATGTAACTCCAGGCAGAGCATGTAACCCCTGGCAGAGCATGTAACTCCAGGCAGAGCATGTAAAACCATGGAAACGAGCATGTTAACCCCTGATAGATCATGTTAACCCCTGGCATCAAGCATAAAGCCCATAGCAATGAGCATTTAGGTAAGTGGAATTTACAAGGGTCAACAGAGTGTGCGGGGAGCTCCGTTCGTGGGGGACTCAGGAAGTTGTTGTATCGGGGCCCAGGATTTCTCTTGGCGTCCATGGATATTTGGGGATTTTTGTAAAAGCCAGATAAGGGTTCCTGGGGTGTGGATCTGAGAGAGAAGGAAGTGATCCATCCATGGGGCCTAGTTATGGTCTTTAGGGATTAGGTATTCAGTCTGAGAACAGGATAATTAGTATGTGCACCTGTAACAGGCTGATAAAAGCTGTATTAGGGCTTGGCTCTTGTTCTATTATGCCTTGCTAATGCCCAGATGGGCTATTTGTTTTTATGTTTTGTTTTCTATGCTGCAAAACAAAACTAAAGGTGGCCATCCACTAGTGCGAGGTATCACATGCGATACCCCACGATCTCACCCGGTAACTGCTGGGAGGCAGATTCGATTAAGATACATTGTGTGCTCTCTTTTTGCATACATTGTATCTCATGCGATCCTATAGGCTGCAAAAAAATATTTATGGCAGCCTGTAGGATCTGAAACTGCAATGCGAGGTGCAGGGAATGTGTATCACATCGCAAACCCAGGTAAGTGACATGCGATGTGACACTTTGTATGCAATCCGTTATAGCAATGTGACGGAACACATAAAAGTGGCCACATCGCACTAGTGGATGGGGCCTTAACTAAAGGGCCATACATACTAGGCAATTTTGCCCAGCGTGTATGGACATCGACCACTGTCGTCAATGTGGAAAAAGCCGCTAAGTGCATACACACTGAGCGGCTTTCCCCCTGCCTGGCGCTGTCAGCGGGAGGCAGGCAGCTTTGCATAGCGCAGTGCTTTGCAAAGCCGTCTTCAAAGCCGATGAACGGCTTTCCCGGCGAAGATGCGGGAGCGCGCATCACCGCTCACTGCTCATCGCCTGCCCATACACACTGGGCAGCTTTGAGCTGAAAGCCACTCAAACTTGGTGTTTTAAGCGACTTTCAGCTCAAAATCGCCCAGTGTGTATGGACCTTATGGCTAGATTCCATGAAAACCCTGTACTGGTATGCGGTTTTCCTGGCTGCTGTGTGTTTTTGTGCCCATCTACTCGCCATTTCTAAGTGATGATGTATGGATGTAAAATTAAAATAAATGATCTTTTAGGGGGGAAAAAAAAAAAACGATATCCTTCCCATTGATAGACTATGAAAAGCTTCTGAATAAATGTTTCACTTAAGTAAAGCTGAACTTGTTTCTAAATATTGGTAGTGGTTAGCTCTAGGCGAACACAGTTACTTTGCTTCCCTAAGGGCATTTGATCATTGGTGTACTTAACTCCAGCCATTCTCAAAATCTGGCCTGAAGTCAGAAGAGTTCCAGGAAGATTTCAGTAATGCAATACCATCATTGCTAAAGTACAGTGTGTTACCCAGTCTCCAGAAGCCTTAATACCTGATTAAAATTACATCTTTTCAATAATATTTCTCCGTCCATGCCCATATTCACAGCATTGGAATATACTCCTTGAGGCTTTAATCAACTACAGATCTATAAGTGATTAGGTTAACCAAGGAGTGTGAGTATAGTACGTGTATCAGATTTAATAGACTCTAGACTTCATTGGACTTAATCTGAATAATAAAATATTTGCAGAATATGTAAAGTTCCAATTGCAGTAATATAAAGGTGCTGGGAACAAGATTTACTGTGGTCTTTTTATTTAAGTAGTGTGAGATGATACTGATGATGTTACTGAAGAATAGACGCAGAGGTTTATGTAAGAATATAGTTTGAATACTAAGGTAGGTTTAAAATCAGCAACAGCAAACATTTAGTAAGTGTTCTTATGCAGCAAACATTACAGCAATTAAAATTCTATTTAAACAAACTGACCAATTACAGTGCGTGATGCAAATATATCATATAGTAGATTTAAACATAATTGCAATGCTGATCTTTTTTTATTTTACCATCTGTCGCCCTTCTACCAGTACTGCCACAGTTCATAGCACTGACAGTGTATAGAACTGTCCTGTTCTTCCTCTTGTACAGGCTTGTACTAACACAATTAAGAAATTTAATTACATCTTTGTCCGCGGTGTCAAGGATGTGATTACAAATTGAAATTTTGTTAGCAGAGGAAATTCCCCCAATGACATTATTCAGGTGCAGCTAAACAGATAAAAAATAAAATCAGGTTAATATACATAGGGTGAATTTTAATAGGATGAGAGATTCAGAAAGTGAGAGATTTTAAAGCGGCAATCATTTACACTGCAAAATCAAACTGGCTTTTCAGTGTAAATGATTTCTGTTTTAAAAAAACTGGAGATTTCTTACAGAGTGTCTCACTTTCTGAATCTCTCATCTTATTAAATTTCACCCATTATGTGTTATATTTTAACTAGTAATAAATAATAAAGACAAATATATGGATAAATTAGCAAAAATGCCATGTATACGTATCACAAAAATAGATGCATCAGTTTTGGATAATAAATTCCAAGGATTATTTCTCATATCAATGTACTAGCCGAGGTAGCCATCTTGGGCACTCTACATAGGTTATACTAGATGGAATAGGTCACACCTGGAAGATGAAGCTACAGAATCCTCCCCCATGAGTGTATTAAAGGTGACAAAATAAAAAAATTGAGTGAAAACAAATTGCAAAGAACAATAATTGAAAAAAAAACACAATTTTCACTTTTTTTTTAATTTGTTTAGTTTTTTAGTACACTGGAGATCCTTTAAAGTGTGCAGTACATTATATAAGTCAGTGTGGCCAATTTGGGCTAATTAATAACCCTTTCACATCGCAAATGTCTGGGTCGCACCTGGGAGTTCACCCCAGAAGCAACTCGGCATTTGCGAGTTGCAGCTCCCCACAGCGACACAGCATTTCCTGCGTTGCCGGCGTTAGACAGAGCACATTATTGGGGAGTGGGGGAGGAGGCAGATCTTGGAGCTGATGTTGTCTCCAATGGCTGCCTCCTTCATAGTGTAAATGGGAACCGGGTTGCTGGACCCGGGTTACCCATTCACACTGCATAGCAACCCAGGTCTGACTCTGGATTAACCCATCCGGTCAGAATGCTGGGTTACTTGAAATGGGAAATTTGAAAAGGTCCTTTCACACCGCACAGAGACCCAGGTCAACCCAAGATCGACCCGGGTTATTTTTGCAATGTGAAAGGTGTATTATTGTTCTATAAATAGCTTTGGGAAGCTTGTCAGTACATAAACGCAAAAAAAATATTGGCTTGTATGTATAATAAATGTTTTTGCAAAATTAATTTGGTGCTCTTCCTTTCATTTTGCAGTACTTGTGTAAGTATAAGCTCATTTTACTATTCTTAAGTTTTTACCTAAAAACATACAGATGTGTCCTCTTAGATTCTTGCTGCAGTTGTGCCAGACAGCTCTTCTCTATGTGCCAGGTCCATTGTGAGTTTTCTAGTGCCGAGTATGGTTTTTGCAATGTTTTGCCTGAAGGACCAATTCAATTACATGTGGTAATTTACCATGCCAAGAAAAAGGGTGATTAATGCCCAGGACTCTTCATGTTGTAAATTACATGGTACCGCACATTCACCCATAGAATCTGGGAAGTTCCTAGAGTTAGAATTAAACAGCTCTGTGGCGCCCGTGATCACGGTAGTTAATACAGATTTCTGTTCATGCATCCTCAGATCTATGGTGCTATGACACTAGGAACCAGCTCCAGATGCAAACACTCAGAACAGGGAGACATTTGGAAGTTTAGCTGATGCGTGAAGCACAGAGATGTGTGACCGCTAGACCTTGTTAGTAATCTTGACATCTTTTACAACCACTGCCATTTTGGAGATGCTCAAACCGAGTAGTCTAGCCATCACAACTTGGCTCTTGTCAGACTCACTGAGATTCTAACACTTGTCAATTATCTTTCTGCTTCCAACGCCTCAACTTCAAGAACTGAGTTTTTACTTGATTCTTAATATGTCCAACTGTTGGACAGGTGCCATTGTAATAAGATAATCAAGGTCAGTGTTTTTCAGCCATTTTTTCCGTGGCACATTAGTGCGCCTTGAACTGTTCTTAAGTGTACCAGGAGAGATAGAGATGTTCACACTAGTTTACAGCCACCACCAGTTCAACTGTTATTCACTGGTCTCTTATTTTCATGTGAGGGCCAATGTGTTTTATTTTTTTGTAACCTGTGGGGACCAGAGTGATTGTTTTTTTTCATATGGGAACCAATGTTTGTTTGTTTGTTTTTCCTCCATAGGGGTATCACAATATTCAGTATTTTAGTGTTACCTGCTTTGTGAAATCATGCTGGTTCTCCTCTGTCTTCCTCTGCTCCATGCTGCTGACAGCTCTTTGTTAGTTTGAACACTGCAGGCTGATTGCAGCAGCTGGGTGAGTCCATGCACAGTCTCCTTGATTAGGTAACCTGTGAAGCTCTAGCTCAGTATGCAGCGAAGCCCAAATCCCGCGGTCACTGGCGAAAACCACCGATACGGTTAGACTCCGCACCCCGGAATCAGGTCAAGCCAATTCCCAGTCTGGTATCTACTATTCATAGCTCGAGATCGTGACAGGGGGCCAACGTGTTTTTCCCTGTGGGGGTCTAATGGTGTGCCTTGACAATTTTTAAATCTTGTTTGGTTTGCCAGGAGTTGATACAGATTGAATATCACTGATCTAGGTTATTCACTTCACCTGTTAGTGGTTTTAATATTATGGCTAATGGGTGTTTACCTAAGTGGAAGACATACTGCACACGTGGGTAAAACTTAACTTCCATTACCTCCTGCTCCAACAATTTGGACTTTTTGTGCACCAAACTCAAACCTATTTCCATGACATGACATCATCACCGTACGTGAATATCAACTGAGTTTGCATCACAGTGGCGGATTCAGGGGGGGGCACCCTGGCACGTGCCCCCCTGTCATTAATTTTGTAGATGAGGACCAGAGCTTTCCAACGAGCCCAGCCCCGTGTCTCTAGCCCCCCGGGAACAGGAGATATCGCCTGGCAAAGCTGTAATATTTTTTCCCCATAGGATAATATGGGACCCATCAATTCCGACCCCCACCCAGTTCCGACGGCTGCCAGTTCCCCCCCTGGCATCACAGGAGCTTGTGGTTGATGTCATTCAATTCCAAATCGCTGGGCCTTCAATATGATACCAGGATGGTCCATATCGGTCAATCGGTTCCAGAGATATAGCGTGTAAATCTATTTTTTTTTTCTTTTTGAAACGTAATTCCATGGCTGTTCATGTTTTTTGAGGGCAGATTACTCTGGAACCAAACGTTCCAGTTTTACTGGACCAAAATCATTCAAAGCCCACTCAAAAGTTCTTCAATATTATACTTGTCTCATGTAAATGGGTCAGTTAGTTACGAAGATATAGCCAGTTAAATGAGATAACTGGTTAAAGGGGGGGAGGGGGGGGGGGAGGGGTGGTTTTCTCTCCCCCTCACACCAGAAAATGCAGGGACTAGGCTGGGAATGCATTTTCTGGTGTGAAATGGGTATTATTTCAAATAGCTGGGACCTGCAGTGCTCAGAATACAGCCAGGCTCTGCCACTGTCAGTGGCTATCACTTCTGCCTGGCGGCGGCTGTCCCCTATTTACCACAAGCATGTATTCCCCGTTGGCAATGAGCATGTAATCCCACATGGCAACAAGCATGGAACCTCTGGCAATGAGCATGGAACCCTTGGCAATGAGCATGTAGATAAGCAGCACTTACTGTATGTAGCATAATTTTTAATAGGCATTATGGTGTTTGGCATAATACATAATGGACATCATGCCGTGTAACTTAACGTGCAATGGACATTATGGTGTAAATCAGGCATGTCCAACGTTGGCCCTCCAGATGTTGTAAAACTACACATCCTTTACCACAGTTTTGCTATTTGAGAATGCTAAAACTATTGCAAAGCATGCTGGGATGTGTAGTTTCACAACATCTGGAGGGCCAACGTTGGACATGCCTGGTGTAAATGTTTAATGCACGCCTTTGGTGGACAATGTCCCTGTTTATGAAGCGTATTGTGAATTTTGTCTTAATCTGTGTGGCATTATGTGAATTTTGTCTCAATCCATGTGGCATTATGTGAATTTTGGCTCAATCCGTGTGTTATTATGTGAATTTTGGCTCAATCCGTGTGTTATTATGTGAATTTTGACTCAATCCGTGTGTTATTATGTGAATTTTGGCTCAATCCTTGTGGCATTATGTGAATTTTGGCTCAATCCGTGTGGCATTATGTGAATTTTGGCTCAATCCATGTGGCATTATGTGAATTTTGGCTCAATCCATGTGGTATTATGTGAATTTTGGCTCATTCCATTTGGCATCATGTGTAAGGGGCAAGTTTAATGGGGTCTAGTATTTTGTTGCATAATGTGTAGAAGTTGTATATGGTGTTGTACACTACACTCAAGGACATGCCCCCTGTTGAGTGGCCACACCCCCTTTTCCAGAGCGCGCCTTCGGCGCGTGCACAACTACATCCGTCAATTTTGGTGCCATGGTGGGCCTGCGTACTTTAAATGCCAGGGCCTATTTTTAATCCCATTGCCACCCTCTTTCTGCCGCTCTCTTAGCATGTACACTGGCACCACTAACACCGCCCCTCCCCCACCTAAACCCTCTTTTATCATGGTGCCCCCCCTGTCATTTTATCCTGGATCCGCCCCTGATCAGCCCCACCATCTTAGACCTGATGTTGGGACCGTATCACTGATATAAGGCACAGTTAGTTAATACTCTCTACAACGTCTTAGCTACAGTACATCAAAGCTCCCCATATTTTTTTTAAAAAAAACATTAAACTCTCCATGCCAAGGCTTAAGTGCATCCTGCAATGTCCCTGGTTTAGGAATCATGCACATTATTTTAATAAAAAAAAAACTATTTCCCAAATATACAGTAACATTCTTCATTGTATTTTAACTGCTTTATGATTGTTGATAAATAATATGATATAATGCTGAAACAAAGGCTGCTATAATAAATTCAGTTGGTGATAATAAATATTCAGCTACAGGTAATTATCAGATTTAATAGCATTTTTCAGCACAAGCCTTTACTTGACATCCAGAAAATACTATTACATTACCCTGCATAGATACATTGTTATGACATGCAATAACTACTTGAATATAAAGGGGATTAATAATTTAAAAGGTGTTAACAAATTAGGGCCATCATTAAAACTAGACTTTGAAGCACTCTGTAGAAAAATCAGTCCAAGATAGTGCTAAGCTCTTATGATAAAGAATTACTGCATTAATTCTGCAAAGTGAACTTATTGCTCCTATTCGTCTCCGGGTCCCTGGAGCATTAAGAGACAGAAAGAATGATATGATCACTGTATTCCTCTGCACAACACCTAGCATATTTCCATCACCAATTCACAGCCGTGCTTGACTGTGGCGGGGAAAGGAAACATATCCGCACATCATGTGCCTTTTGTTTTTATTCTGTCTTCTGACGTGCAATTATTGTTTGCTTTGTAGTATCAAAAGAAATGTTACAGAACGTAATGTTGAGCTGATGGCCTTGTGTGCTCACTCATAGATCGTAATTTCTTGCTTCCAGCGTCTTGTGAGATTTAGATGTCTGTTTACTATACAGAGAAAAGCTGTAAATCCGGCATGCCTCATGTTTTTTTTGCCAGAGATCTGGCTTATAGGGCTTACACACATAGAGATTTTGATGAGCAATCGCAAGATCACTCAGCACACAGCACTGCACAGTGATGTGTCAGCGCTGTGTGCTGAGTGATCTGTCAGGGCCAGTGTTCTCCAGGGGGAACACTGGTCCTGATTGGTGATCTAACAAAATGTATCCAGCATGCTGGATCTCGCAATTGCTATGACCCCTACACATGGACCAAAGTAAGGGCATTTTCTAAAAATGCCATAAAATAGCCCTGTGTGTAGGCCCCATTACTCCTATTTAAGAAGACCACAGATGATAATGTGCATCACTGACCTTAGCCTTTGCCGGTACTCTCTGAGCTAGCTTCCCAATGCTAAGAATGGGAAAGTGTGCTAAAGAAATATTGTTACTGTATATTTTCCACAGCTATCATCTTATCACTGTTCATGCTGAAGACAAGGTGAGAGGGGTCAGGAGGGACACCGAGAGGTATAGAAACTGCTGCAGGGACACATGGCATGGAGCTGCTTGAGTTATAGCAGCAGAGATGTGTATAAGGGGCACTGCTGTGGGTGTTATGCATATAAGTGGCACTTTTTTTGGGCAATCTGCACCTTTTTCTGGTCCCTTTGCTCCCCTGCGCATTCACACAGGGGAGTGATGGTTTGCGATTGCGCATGTGGGTGCATATGTATGCGTATGTGCAGCCGCTTGGTGCAATTGCTTGTTCACCATCCCGTTTGCACCTAGCAGTGTTGGTGGGGGCGTGGCGTGGTGGCGAGGGGTCGCGCCCATGGGAACGGCCAGCATTTCATGGGTGTTCCCCTGAAAATGCTGGGCGTACACATGGAAGTGCGCCCATGAGGCGGGCAGCTGACGTCAGCGGATGTCAGCTGCCTGCCCGCTTCCCATACAGGGATCCCCAGAGAGGTGTCTTAGATCTGCTCAACATCCATTCCCATGCTTGCAGGGATATTGGGCATGCGAGGGAGGTGGGGGGGTGGGCATTCGTGCAGGTGGCGGGCAGTGTTTAAATGACATACAAAGATGTGAATTTTGCAGCTTTGCATGTCAACCAGAATAAAGTCCCCTGTGTATAAACAGCACTTGTGGGCATTATGCATAAGGGGCACTACTATTGTGGGCATTCTGTGTATAAGCAGCACTACTACTGTGGTCATTATGTGTAAGGAGCACTACTACTGTGGGCATAACAGATATAAGGGGTACTACTGTGTAGCATAACATGAATAAGGGGCAACACTGAGTGATGTAACAGGAATAAGGGGTACTACTAAGTGATATATTGTGAATAAGCAGTACTGCTATGTGTTGTAATGTGAATAATGGATGCTTTTTGGTGTAAAATGAATCAAGGGCATTACTATTTGGTGTATTGTGAGTACAATTGTACTGCTGTGTGACATAAATTAAACTAGGGTTACTGTTGTGTGATCTCACCCTTTCCTTGTGAGAAAACTGTCCCTTTATAAAGTATGGGAGGTAGGGCACAAATTTATACAGTAGTTTGGAAGGGTGCCAACAACCCTAGCATTGGCCCTGGCAGTCATCTAGCAAAACAAAAAAAAACATTAAAATACCCAACTCATCCATACGTTTAATTGATTTGGTCAGAATCAGCGATCTGAGGATTTCCAACATGTTGTATTTCCCAGATCCACTGATCCAGGCTTCAACTGAATGGGGAATTACCCCAATACAAGCCTGATGTATGGACACCATCATTGTAATTAGGGATGCTACTCCCAGGGCACTTTTTCAATCCTGGGATCAAGATTGAAAAATACCCAATCCCAGGATATTCGGGATTGAGTGCATCAATATAATGTCAAACTTTAACACCCCCCCCCCTCCAACGAGTGTCAGTAGGTGCAGTAGTCGAGTGTCAGCGGTGTGGCAGAGCAGAGCATACTGACACTAACACCTTCTAACACTAAAACATACTAACTCTGCGTTTACAATCAATATGCATTTTCTGTAGCTATTCGGGATCACACATGCGCTGTGGATACGGTTCACATGCTCATTCGATAATTGTTAATTTTGCGAATTCTCATATTAGTGATCAACTCTTAATCAGGCCAACTAACCCTAATGTATACTAAACATAATGCTAACACTAGCCTAATTTATACTAACCATAATGTTAACACTAGCCTTATGTATACTAACAATAATGCTAACACTATCCCTAATGTATACTAACCATAATGCTAACACTAACCTAATGTATACTAACCATAATGCTAACACTAACCTAATGTATACTAACCATATTGTTAACACTAGCCTAATTATACTAAACATAATGCTAACACTAGCCCTAATGTATGCTAAACAATGCTAACACTAGCCTAATGTATACTAACCATAATGCTAACACTAGCCTAATGTATACTAACAATAATGCTAACACTATCCCTAATGTATACTAACCATAATGCTAACACTAGCCTAATGTATACTAACCATATTGTTAACACTAGCCTAATGTATACTAAACATAATGCGAACACTAGCCCTAATGTATGCTAAACAATGCTAACACTAGCCTAATGTATACTAACCATAGTGCTAACACTAGCCTAATTTATACTAACCATAATGCTAACACTAGCCTAATGTATACTAACAATAATGCTAACACTATCCCTAATGTATACTAACCATAATGCTAACAATAGCCTAATGTATACTAACAATAATGCTAACACTATCCCTAATGTATACTAACCATAATGCTAACACTAGCCTAATGTATACTAACCATATTGTTAACACTAGCCTAATGTATGCTAACCATAATGCTAACACTAGCCCTAATGTATACAAACCATTATACTAGCACTAGCACTTACTAACCATAATGCTAACACTAGCTCTAATGAATACTAACCATAATGCTAACACTAGCCCTAGCACATACTAACCATAATACCAACACTAGCCCTAATGTATACTAACCATAATGCTAACACTAGCCCTAGCACATACTAACCATAATACTAACACTAGCCCTAGCACATACTAACCATAATGCTAACACTAGCCCTAATGTATACTAACCATAATGCTAACACTAGCCCTAGCACATACTAACCATAATACTAACACTAGCCCTAGCAAATACTAACCATTATGCTAACAATAGTGCTAAAACATAGGCCCTTATTCTGGTTGGTGCGGTAATATCCGCGTGCGTTCGTGCCGCCGATGTTTTGTGTCTGCGCATGTGCAGAGGCGTCTCTGCGCATGTGCGAGCGGGGCGTATGGCCAAATTCCGCATGAAATGTGTACACTACGAACAGGGGGTGGAGAGGGGCGTGAAGGGCTATGTCACGGCCGCGGTTAAGACGCGCCGCTCACCTGTTCATCTCCGGCGGCGGGGCCTGCGGGCCATCCGTCCGGGTGCAGGGCGGGGAGCGCGGCGTCCAGGTCTTCCGGCTGCGACCATCCTTCTGGGGCCTGCGGCACACGCGTCCAGCATGAGAGCTAGCCAAAGTTGTATGTCTCCAGTCCGGACGCCGCCATGTTGTTGTAGCCAGCCAATGGTTCAGAACCCCAGTTCAGCTCCTCCAATCAAGATCTGCCCTGGGGGATAAAGCAGAGCCCTCTGGGGCATACAAGCGCCAGTGCTTTGTTGTCAATCCCTGTGGAGGAAGCTTCAGCCTGAGCTCCTGTCCTTGCCCTGTGATATCCCTGTCTTCGTTACCTGCAGTTCAACACCTGATATCTGGATACCTGCAATTGCATTCTGCTCCCAGCCCTTACAGCGTCACACCTGTTCCCTGGACTTTGCAATTGCACTCTGCCTCCAGCCCTTTCAGGTTTGCTACAGTCTCACAAACCTCTGCACATGTTGCAGCCCTGCGTGTCTGTTGACACATCTCCATTCCTGCTGTCGACCAGCTGCACCTGTTGCCAGCCCTGCGTGTCTGTTGACACATCTCCACACCTGCTGTCGACCAGCTATACCTGTTGCCAGCTCTGCGTGTCTGTTGACACATCTCCATTCCTGCTGTCGACCAGCTGCACCTGTTGCCAGCCCTGCGTGTCTGTTGACACATCTCCACTCCTGCTGTCGACCAGCTGCACCTGCTGCCAGCCCTGCGTGTCTGTTGACACATCTCCACTCCTGCTGTCGACCAGCTGCACCTGCTGCCAGCCCTGCGTGCCTGTTGACACATCTCCACTCCTGCTGTCGACCAGTTGCACCTGCTGCCAGCCCTGCGTGCCTGTTGTCACCTCGCCACTCCTGCTGCCGATCCGCTGCTCCTGTCGTCAGTCCTGCGTGTCTGCTGACACATCATCACGTCTGCCTGTGGTCCAAGTTGCACCTACTGCCAGTCTCCCGTGCCTGCGGACGCCTCACCATCCTGCTGTCTGCCTCCGCACCTACTGCCAGTCCTCCGTGCCTGCTGACGCTTCACCATCCTGCTGTCTGCCTCCGCACCTACTGCCAGTCTTCCGTGCCTGCTGACACTTCACCATCCTGCTGTCTGCCTCCGCACCTACTGCCAGTCTTCCGTGCCTGCTGACGCTTCACCATCCTGCTGTCTGCCTCCGCATCTACTGCCAGCCCTCCGTGCCCGCTGACGCTTCTCCATCCTGCTGTCTGCATCTGCACCTGCTGTCAGTCTTCGGATGTCGCTGACTTCCGGCGTCTACTGCCCATTGCCGTCTGCACCCACAGTCCGTCTTTGTGTTCCCCAGTAAGCTAACAGAGACTCTGGGACCTTTCCCATCATTCTGGACTTTCAGTTGTTGCCCAGGTACTTCACTGGGTTTCCCAATCTATAGTTTCATATATGGTCTTGCCTTCTCATGTTGGTGCTACAATAAAGAGTTATATCAAACCTGCTACTCTCCAGTCTCCTTCAAGCCGCAAACACCCAACCTCCAGGCCTCAGACAGATCCACAAGGTACCCCTAGCGTGACAGGCTATTTGGGCTCATTACCATATGCGTACGCCCCGCGTTTCATGGGCGTTCCCATGCAAACGCTGGGCGTACGTATGGTAATGCGGCCGTGACGCACGTGTAGGGGGCAGACATATGACATCGCCGGATGTCAGCTGCCCGCCCAGATCCCTGCTTTTGCACGGAAAAATGTCCATGTGGTCTGAGGTTGCGGGAGCTGGTGGACCACTCGGTCCTGCATTCGATGGTCTGCGACCATCGAATGATGGGGGAGGTTCCCTGAGATGGAGGAGGCGTATTCCATGAAAAATACACGTGCGGTCCGTTCGGCCAGCTTCTTACCGCGTACGGACGGAGTTGGCGATCCGTATGGAAGGCGGAGTTTCGCACGCACGGTCCTGGCCGCATATTCGGATCCGGCCGCACCGATCAGAATAAGGGCCATAGTCACATATAACCTAACGCTAAACCTAAAATTGTTATTGATGACATTATCATTATCTATGTCATCATTTTAACTTACTAGAAATGGTGCAGATAGAAACATTTTAACCATGCCGACACTGCAAAAGTCATCATTGTGCTGTTGACATAATGACTGCATATTATAGATAGTGAATGATAAGAGTAGATGGAGGGTTATAGCAGAGACGGTGCACACACTGCATTAACACCCACATCCAGCGCAGCCACCTGAGATAGAAGCATGGTCTGTATAAAATGGGATGTGACCTCGCATATTGGAGATGCTGGCTACCCCTGTAGATGGGGCTATCTGCAGTGCTGGCTCTATGAGCAGTATTCAATTAGAGTCGGAAACTTTCTTTTGTCAGAAAACGTCTGTTTCCGCCTTTTTTTAGTTGAATCCATGATTCGACCTATTCAATTTTTTTCTCCCGATAACATTAACCCTAGAATATCTGTGTGCGTGAATGGTCAAATATTCTCAGTAAAGCACCACGGAATATGTGTGAGCTATATAAATAACTGGGGTACTTGTATAGTTTCATGGCGCCATGCATCTGTGTCCACCTGTGGGGCTGTAAACTCCATGCCAACATGGATAGTTCGTACCCCTACTATCCATGTTGGCATGGAGTTGATTTTAGATAGCCTGGCGAGCATAGCGAGCCTCCGAGCCAGTAGCGTGGGTGAGCGCAGCAAGCCCCGCAAGGGGACACAGACGCACCGTGCCATGCTGGTGCCGTGAAAGTACACAAGTACCATAACTGGTCATAAATAAATAAATTGGTCACACTAATTGTAATTATTTAAAGAAGCCATTTATAATTGAGAAATCATCTTAAATATGCAAAGTATTTCAACAAAAGGCCATTTAATCGGTATTAATATGGTCCCATGGAATTTCTGTTTATTTTCCAAGACTATGGTAAAACCATAGTGGATGATTGGGGAGGGGTCAAAGATCTCATTAGTGAATAAGTTTACCACAATTTTCAGTACCCTTATTGAGCAATTAATCAGTTGAATGCTTACCATTGAGATTCTTCATAAATTAAGCTCCCACTTTATCTTGGTAATTGTCAGGCAATAGAGCTAGATGCCTAATGTTAATATTTGCTGTCCATCCTGGATCATTTGTGCAAAATAAAATTGCATTGGGGAATTGAACTAATATGTGTTGTCATGGGATACGGTCATTGGGTCGACAAGCATTGGGTCGACACCGTTAGGTCGACATGGGGATAGGGCAACATGGGTCAAGGTCGACATGGGTTTAGGTCGACAGGTCATTAGGCTGACACAAGCATTAGGATGAAAGTGTCTAGGTTGACAGTCAAAAGGTGGGGTTTTTCACTGTTTTTTGAGCTGACATGTGCTGACAGGCGGTATTTCAAGCCCTACCATCCACTAGGGCGTGGTGGGAGAATAAAATAGTGTGCCGAGTGCAGCAATGCGAGGGGATGCGGTGCACTGGAAACTGTGTCCATGTCGACTGTGTCGACATTCGGGTAAAAAAACAGTGAAAAACCCCATGTCGACCTTTTGACTGTTGACCTAGACACTGTCGACCTAATGCTTGTGTTGACCTATTGACCTGTCGACCTAGACCCATGTCGACCTTGACCCATGTTGACCTAGAACCATGTTGACCTTTCCCTATGTCCACCTAACGGTGTCGACTTAATGCTTGTCAACCAACTTGCTGTACCCGTTGTCATGACCATATCTCAGTATGTATGGCTTTGTAATGGCTTTATTCTTTTCTTGAAAAATGTAAATAAAAAATATATTTAAAACAAATTGCATTGGGGAAGGGGTTGGAGGGATTGGGCATTTGTTCCATTAATTAGTGAAACTCATTCTAGTAATTGTTTGTGTTTCATGTAGTAACTTTGCAGACTAAACTTTTTTGAATAACTTAGATGTTTGCCTTCCGGTTTCAAGATAATAATTAATGTAATAGACTTTAGAGTTTATTGTACTTGTCTGCATTGAAAAACAGAGGTCATTTATTATCTAAATTCATATAAAGGCTATTTGTTCTCACCAGTAAAATAAGTGCATTTTTGTGCACAATAGGGATGTTTTGATAAATAACCAGTAGAGTTTTTTATAACTCCTTGCAAATCATGTTCTGTGTTTAACCACTAAGCAACAGGCCATTCATTCAAATGACAGCCATGTTTTAGAGTCCACCCAGGCAACTAATTGCAGGAGTATCTCAAAAGTGATATATACTGCTACATTCAATGCACAATGGCATAACTATTACAGTTGTATAAATGTAGAATAAAGTAAATACTTTGTGATTTCTCAACTTTATCTGTACATATTTTTCTATGAAGTAAGACTATGGGTGCGATTTTTTAGACTAAAAAAAAATCGCACCAAATCGCACCTTTAAAAATCGCATTTTTTGCCGCGAATTCGCATATGTAATGAGATGCGAATTAGCGGCAAAAAAATGCGATTTGCCGCGATTTGCCGCGATTTTTAGTCATGAAAATGTGCGCATTTTCAGTCATGAAAATGTGCGCATTTTTATAAATGCGCTTTTGTGCAAAAAAAAAAAGTAAAAAAAAAAACGGCGTGGGGTCCCCCCTCCTAAGCATAACCAGCCCCGGGCTCATTGAGCCGGACCTGGTTCCAAAAATACGGGGGGACAAAAAGCATAGGGGTCCCCCGTATTTCTGAAACCAGCCCCGGACTCTTGGACCGGTCCTGGTTCCAAAAATACGGGGGACAAAAAATCTGGGGGTCCCCCGTATTTTGAAACCAGCACCGGGCTCCAACAGCCCGCGGTGTCATGCCACAGCCGGGGGACACTTTTTATACAAGGTCCCCCGGCCAAAACATGAGCACCGTGGCTGGTCAGCCTTGGACGGGGTACCTGGAGGAGTGGGGACCCCCCCAATAAAGGGGTCCCCCCCCCCCAGGCTTCACCCGTCCAGGGCTGAAGCCCGGGGCTGTCACCGGCGTCCGTGGCCAGTGGACGCCGGCCTGATAGGGTTAAATCCATCATACATATCATTACATTGCTTTTTACCGGCGAACTACAAGTGCCAGCAGACCTCCCCCGCATGCTGGGACTTGGAGAACCACAAGTCCCAGCATGCAGGGCATTAATGGGCCCGCTGGGACTTGTAGTCCACCTGTAAAAAGAATGTTTATAAAAAACACACACACAGAGAAGTACAAGTTTATTACACACACACACCTCAATTTTACACCAGCATACTTACCATTCCTGGATCCAGCGCTGGTCTGGCTGCTTTACAGCCGGCTCCCCCCGCACTGACAGGCAGCGGGGAGAACCGCTTTCTCCGTTGCCTGTCACCGGCTTTCTCCGTAGCTTCTGTAGCTCTGTCCCAGTGCTACAGAGGCTGAGAGCGTGATTGGCTGAGCTACAGTATGCGTCTCCATGGAGACGCATAGCTCAGTCCTGATTGGCTGAGCTATGCGTCTCCATGGAGACGCATACTGTAGCTCAGCCAATCACGCTCTCAGCCTCTGTAGCACTGGGACAGAGCTACAGAAGCTACGGAGAAAGCCGGTGACAGGCAACGGAGAAAGCCGGTTCTCCCCGCTGCCTGTCAGTGCGGGGGGAGCCGGCTGTAAAGCAGCCAGACCAGCGCTGGATCCAGGAATGGTAAGTTACGCTGGTGTAAAAGTGAGGTGTGTGTGTGTAATAAACTTGTACTTCTCTGTGTGTGTGTTTTTTATAAACATTCTTTTTACAGGTGGACTACAAGTCCCAGCGGGCCCATTAATGCCCCGCATGCTGGGACTTGTGGTTCTCCAAGTCCCAGCATGCGGGGGAGGTCTGCTGGCACTTGTAGTTCGCCGGTAAAAAGCAATGTAATGATATGTATGATGGATTTAACCCTATCAGGCCGGCGTCCACTGGCCACGGACGCCGGTGACAGCCCCGGGCTTCAGCCCTGGACGGGTGAAGCCTGGGGGGGGGGGACCCCTTTATTGGGGGGGTCCCCACTCCTCCAGGTACCCCGTCCAAGGCTGACCAGCCACGGTGCTCATGTTTTGGCCGGGGGACCTTGTATAAAAAGTGTCCCCCGGCTGTGGCATGACACCGCGGGCTGTTGGAGCCCGGTGCTGGTTTCAAAATACGGGGGACCCCCAGATTTTTTGTCCCCCGTATTTTTGGAACCAGGACCGGTCCAAGAGTCCGGGGCTGGTTTCAGAAATACGGGGGACCCCTATGCTTTTTGTCCCCCCGTATTTTTGGAACCAGGTCCGGCTCAATGAGCCCGGGGCTGGTTATGCTTAGGAGGGGGGACCCCACGCTGATTTTTTTTTATAAAAACACTTTTACACATTTTTATTAACAGAACCATGCACAGATCTCAATGATCTGTGCATGGTTCTGTCAAATTCGCCTGTCAGAACCTGGTCTATTTTTTTTGCGATTTTTGGTAACATTGACCAAAAATCGCACCCTATTACATTTGCGAGTTGTATACTTTATAATGGGAAAACATCTGGATGCGAATTGAAATGTGACTAAAAATCGCACTTCTAAAAGTGCGATTTCGCGGTAAAAAGTGCGATTTTTTACCGCGATTTTCAACCTATTAAATGTGCGATTTTCGGAAAATGTGCGATTTCGGCCGTTTTCGACCAAAAATCGCACATGTCTAAAAAATCACACCCTATTACATTTCGCCCTATGTTTCCACTTGGCACTCTGTGATCTAACAGTCTGTATAGTCAACTCTATTAACCATTAAATAAAACTTAGATTTTCTACCAACATTTTAGACACAAACAAAATGACATTTTACTGCAGATGGCCCAAATAAAAGGTAAAATCCTGTTGGATTTACAGGTCGGGTATCCCGTATCCGGGCATCCCGTATCCGAATTATTCCAAAAACCGTGGTTTTTTGGAATAATTCAAATTAATTTTTTATTTTTTTCTCCCCTAACCCTCTTTTAATACTTACCAAGTCCTCCGGCGTCCACGGCAGGCCTTCAGCATCCTCTCCGGCGTCTCCAGCGGTCCCAGGAGTGCTTTGCGCGAGTGCGCGCGCGCCGGTGATGTCACCGGCGCGCCTGGGAACTTGCGCAAAGCACTCCTGGGACCGCTGGAGACGCCGGAGACGGTGCTGGTGGCCTGCCGTGGACGCCGGAGGACTCCATGGACGCCGAGGGACCATCGGGGACCCACCAGGGGCAGGTAAGTATTGCTAAAAAAAACTTATTCCAAAAACCGGAATATTCCCTTATCCGGAATGCTTGTGGTCCCGAGCATTTCGGATAAGGGATACTCAACCTGTAATACATTAACCCTTTGAGCGCCAACGTTGCTGTGAGAGATCCTCAAACTATCCGTGAAAAATGCCGCTCACAGCAACTGTTCTATTTTTGGGTGGAATATTTGACTAAACTTTAATTCATTGACTTGTCTTTATTTGTATTTATACTTTTAAAAAAAAAACGTTGCAAACATTTTTAGAGGATATTTTGAGGATCGCTCGCAGCAACGTCGGCACTCAAAGGGTTAATGTGAAATTCACCGATTAAATATCTTTACAAAACAATAGGCCACGTTATATTACAATTAGGAATGGCACTTCTGCCATGTCATATTCTAGAGAAAACATTACCAAGTATGGATAACCACGGTTTAATCCTGAACAGAAAAATCCACCAGGATTAGGGTAATCTGTACTGTTAAGTGCCTGGGGCAAAAACTGGAAAGTCAACAACTCTCCAGCGAAAGTAAGTTCCATAGCCAGGAATTCTTAAGTGGACATATTTGCAATGATTGCACAGTGGAACTTGCTGCATCCATACTGTATATCCACTTTTATGTAGGAAATTGCTTAATTATCAAGGTAGTCCACTACGATATCAATAGATGGAGTAATAACTAAATAAGTTAACATAAGTTAATGTAAATAAATCACAGTTAAAATATGCTACATATAGATCTCTAACATACAGAGCTAAGTACATCAACAGTATAAAGTTATTTAATTTTAAACAAAAAGCAAAACCTTTTTATTTTAAAGTCATAAAGTCATATTTATTATGCACGGTGTACACTTAATTGACTTTCGGTATGGATGGTGCAATGGTTAGCATTACTGCCTCACAGCACTGAGGCCATGGGTTCGATTCCCACCCAACTGTGCAGAGTTTGTATATTCTCCCCGTGTTTGCGTGGGTTTACTCCGGGTACTCCGGTTTCCTCCCACAATCCAAAAATATACTTTTAGGTCAATTGACTCCCAATAAATTAACTCTAGATTGTCTGTGTGTGTGTGCGTGTACATGTGGCAGGGAATATAGATTCTGAGCTGCTCTGGGGCAGGGACTGATGTGAATGTTCAAATATTCTCTATAAAGCGCTGTGGAATATGTGCCCTATATAAGAAACTGTTAATAAATAAATAAATTATAATATTTTACACTTGTGTAGCTTAAAACAGTAATGTTTGGATCCACAATCATATCATCACCAATTGTACTGCCTAAGTACACATTTTCCAATGTAAGGTTGTCACTATTTTTATTTCTAATTCTTGGAGTACCGTATATGTATTAGATCATTTTTTTTTTTTTGTGTTAAATATATGTATGTTTATATTCAGTAATATTTTTATTTTATTTACAAATATAGTGGGACTTTATTAAATACATTTATTAATGATAGTTTTTATGTTCTGTCAAGGTTCGTGATGCTTGTAAGTGTTTTGTAGATAGTTTATAAGGGAACTCCATGGCATGGTAGAGAAAGGCCAGGGAATTGCAATGCCAGTGTGGGATATGTCTGACTGCATGCATTAAAGCTTTTGCAGTTTCATGTGTGAGAGCTGTGTAACGGTTTCTGAGATGTGGTTAGCAGGATTTGGATACAGACTGGATAGGGAGCAAAGGATTACTATGACTCAACGATTGCACCAGGGCAGCGAGAACACGTTTGTTATTATGTTATCCACAAATATAGAGATATCCGATAGGCAGCTTTTGTTAACTGGTTGGAATATTATTAACAATGATTTTAAAAAGCTTGAGCTTGTGGTGAAGATGGACATCTTAGATGAAATGGAAGAGCTATAGTCATTAACTTTGCCAGCACAGATGGTGAGAGATTTGGATAGGTTAGGTTGATATTGCTATAATCCTCATTGTAGTAATAGGGAGGAATGTTCATTTGTACACATAGAGAATTTAGGTACCATTACATCACACACTTTCTTGCATACCTCTATGCGAAAGAAAAATCTGCAATATTGGCGGTCAGGCATTGCCAGGGAAATAATACAAATATGGACAACTCACGGCCATATCTAAAAACTATATTGCCCCCATGAGGTTCTGTCTGAGTATCAAATAATGATCAAACAGGCAACTTGCAGCAGAGCTGAATGGTTGTATAAGAAATCATTGGAGTGTACAGATGGGGCAGGTCCCATCTTGGCAGGGGATGGCGCTGGTGACGCCAGGTGCCATCCCCCGCCAGCGCCATATCGATGGCGAGAAGGGGACGCGCGCGCACGAGAGGCGCGCACGTCCCCTTCCGACGGCGCTTCCATCCACTCCCCCGGGTCTCCGCTGCCTGCCCGCACCCCCCCCCCTTAACCCTGTCCGTCTCCCTGAGGCGGAGACGGACAGGGTTTCCGTCGCCCCACCGACGGTGACTGAGATGCGCGTGAGACGCACGCGTGTCTCAGTCTGATGGATGGCGAGGCTGCTGGCGGATCGCCAGCGGGGACGTTCTGGCGATCCGCCAGCCAGGATGAAGCCTGCCCCATCTGTACTATTGTGGAATATACAGTATACCCCGCCTGAGTCGCCCCTGCCTGTCTCCCCATCTCCTTTAGAATGCAAGATCTCATGTGAAGGGCCCTTTCCGTTGATGTGGTTTTCCTTCTAATAAGTAGATTATCTTCTACTCCCTACAACGCGATCTAGCCCCTAGTTTCTACCACCTTGATGCTTATGTCCACTGTTGCGGCAATGTTTATATGCCATGTACCTGCCCTATATTGTTTTGTTATGTTTACCTGTTTTGATCATTTGTTCTTCGTAAGGCGCAGCAAAGCCCTTGTGGCTCCATATAAATAAAGAAGGATAATAATAATAATTAAATAAATACATAAATAATTGCTAGTGTAGCCAAATCTTTGGTCTGAATTCTTAATTGTCCTGATTATTTTGTATCTGTGACCACAGTGCTACAAATAATGTAACACTAATGTAAATACAAGTCGTAAATTGAAATTCAGAAAATATTCTTCAGCCTAGTCGGGACTTCTACAAACCTCACTGTCGAATATTCTGGTTGTTTTTTTCGTTCTATGTCCCTTTTTGTCTTCCATTAAGAAAGCAGAGTGTAACATCAATAGATGACTGCCAATGTTACTGTATGTTAGCAGTACTGTTGTAACATATTCCAGTATATAAAAGGCATTGTGGAGTTTTCCTTTCTTTTGGCACAGTTCTATACCACTTTGTTAGCTATAAACAGTTTGACAGATAGTGTGGTGTGTATTTTATGTAACGTCTGCAATTTTTTTTCTACAATATATCCCGCTGTTATTGAGAGTCTTTGTTATACATTTCTGCACATACACATATCAACCCTGTAGTTTTATTCCTGAAGATACTGTGAAGTATTGCAATTACAATAATATAAAAAATACAAGTGACATGGAGATATCTATGGAAGCCTGCCTACAATGAATGTGTGCTCTCCAGTTATTTAGTAAACTGCCAGCAGAGGTACACACATTCAAATTATTTTCAGAATTGTGGTGAAATAATCTAATTTATTATGACTGACAAGTTACTGCATTACATTTTTGGGGGTTATCCCACAAATATATAAATATAGTAATAACCGAAATATTCCAAAAACCGTAGTTTTTCCGAATATTTCTGGTTTATGTTGGGTGCTCCCCCCCCCCCGCCCCTTTTTTATACTTACCTCATTCCCCCAATATCCATGGCGGCCTTCAGGATCATCTTCAACGGCATCTCCGGTCCCAGAGGTGCATTGCGCGTCACCGCACTTGCGCAATGCACCCCTGGGACCAGAGATGCAGCTGAAGAGGATCCTGAAGGCCGCTGTGGACCCCGGGGGACACTGTGGACGTCGGAGGACCATCGGGGCACCACCAGGGGACCAGGTAAGTATGGGAAAAAATATATTCCAAATTCCAGAAAAATCCCTTATCCAAAATGCTTGTGGTTCCGAGCATTTCAGATAAGGGATACTCAACCTATAATTGCTTCATTGAGGCAGGCAAAGCAAAATTCCCATTTTTTAAAAATTTGTGGAGATCTAAATGGTAACCCCCCCAAAAATAATATACCGGTGCCTACAATTGAATTACCCCCCCTTAATGGGATATTTTTTGTATACTAGCAATACAATAAACTTCAGATCTGCAGTAAGCATTAGCAACCAGTCAGAAGCTTGCATTTACTTTGTAACCTGCATTTTACTGAGAAAGAATAATAGTTGATTGGGAGTACTGTGAACAAGTGTGCTTTTTCAGGTTTTGGATGTTGGATAATCTTACTGGAAATGGGAGTGAGTTCCATAGATGACCGGCAGCAAGTGAGAATGCAAGTGGGACTAATATATATACTATAACTAGTATAACCTGCTATATATCATTGTACACCATTGGTTTGTGGAAGAAAAAGAATGACACTTCAGCCATAATGAATTTGTTTTACTGACCCATTGGATGATATTTTCTATACATTGCTTTCTCTTTACCATTATATGTCATTAATTCTGATCACAAGATCCTGCAACATTTTTGTTAGGGCTCACACATTGTTTTTAAGTTATGTATTGTTTTATTATATTTGGCATTATTCGGCTGGCATCAGTCACATCATCTGCCTACAGTAGAGAGCAATGAGGTTGAAAAAAGGGGCAAAGTCAAGGGAAGCAAGGTTTAATTTGGATAGTAAGAAAAGATAAGGTAGTTGAAGAGTGGAAATGGAAAGTTGTAGATTTCTGAGAGGGCAGATGAGGTGGTAGAAGATGTGAGAAAGGGAGATAGAAGTGAAGGCAGAGTTAGTCCTTTATGAGAGGCCAAATGAACAAGAGATTAGGAAAAAATAATTTTGGTGGCAGAAGGAGGGCAGATGATATTGGTGCTGTCAGGCTTCATGGGAGGCAAAAGCAACCTAACATTGGGGAACTCATTTTTAGGTTAGATTGTTGAAAATCTTCTTACATTGGCGCCTACACATTAAGCTGAACTGATCACACATGTGAAAATTTCTATGTTTTAATTAATGGGCCAAGTGGCCTGATATTTATCACACTTCAAAATTGAACATTTTTAATCGATTGCTGGAACGATCACTATCATCATATGGCATTAGTTCCCAGAGCCCATGTCCTTCCTATGAAATTCAGACCAGGTTGCCAAATGGCTTCCACTTGGAACCTTCCACTCTGTTTGGTAGTGTTCCTGATCTTAGTTCAAGCATGCGCAGTGACAAAACTGAGTCAAAGTCATTGACCAGGTGACAGCAGACATACACTGACATCCCTGACCTTCCAGTCCAACACTGCTTGCACATCAGAGCTTTCTGTTCCCGATTGGAAACCTATACATATAAACAGCTGACTGCCAAAATATCTGTTGCAACTGTTTTACCAAGAGTCATCGACTATTGTCTATACTAGTAGCCTCAAATCCAAGCAGACACCTGAGCTTCACTGGAGCACATTAAGTTATCGTCATATATCCTGTCCTAATCAACCACACTAGTAAATTACAGTGGGCTGGTAATTATTTTCGAACTGCTTTTATTTGCACAATGTGAGCTCTGATAAAGTGGACAGGTATTTATAGTAAGAGAGCACCAACCTGATATTTCTATTTAATTTACTACATCTCTTTCAATACATATCTTGTTCGGAGGTATAATTCTATAGGCAGATTTTGTCTAGGGGCTTCAGGACTGCAACTTCTCAAGTAAAATCTGCTATCCACATGAACTTCATAAGACGTGTTCCCTGCAAATTCCAGTCAGACAGGCAGTCCCAGGGGGATGTGTTTTCTCCTTTGGGACTGCCAGTCCACCTGTGATAGCAGAGAGAGTGTTTTGTATGGAAGCCACGGTACTCTTTACCTAGCACGGCGCCCACGATGTCCATCGCGGTCATCGGGGGTAAAAAATCGCAGGCATCGCATGCACTAAAAAAACGGGTGCGCCGCGATGCCCGCGATGCCCGCGATTTCCCATAGGGATCAATGTTAAAAGTGTGATTGGATGCGATTTTACTGTTCAATGCCTCAATGCCCGCGATTTTTCCATAGGAAACAATATTAAATGGGCCACAGAGCCCTAATAGTCCCCCTGAAGTCTGAAATGGCCCCCACAATTGTTAACGCCACCCCACGATCAACGTGAACCCGAAGCGTGGCGAGCGCAGCGGTACGCATCCTCCGACCTTTTCATACCCCCACTATCCACGTCAGCGTGGAGTTGAGAATAGAATAGTGTGGCGAGCGCAGCGAGCCACCGAGCCCGAAGCGTGGCGAGCGCAGCGGATACCTGTGAAGCCCGCGAAGAGACGCGTTTACCTGTGAAGGTATCCGCGTCCCCTCGCAGGGCTCGCTGCGCTCGCCACGCTTTGGGCTCGGTGGCTCGCTGCGCTCGCCACACTATTCTATTCTCAACTCCACGCCGACGTGGATAGTGGGGGTATGAAAAGGTCGTAGGACGCGTACCGCCGCCGCTCGCCACGCTTCGGGTTCACGTTGATCGTGGGGTGGCGTTAACAATTGTGGGGGCCATTTCAGACTTCAGGGGGACTATTTGGGCTCTGTGGCCCATTTAACATTATTTTCTATGGAAAAATCGCGGGCATTGAGGCATTGAACAGTAAAATCGCGTCCAATCACACTTTTAACATTGATCCCTATGGGAAATCGCGGGCATCGCGTCGCACCCGTTTTTTAGTGCATTTGATGGCCGCGATGCCCGCGATTGGCGCCGTGCTAGGTAAAGAGTACCAAGCCACTCCCCTGCTTAGACTGTCAGTCCTGTCTGGCTTCTATAAGCTGCAGATGATGTAGTCCCTAAAAATCAGTCTGTTAAACCATGCCTAAATTAAACCACACACCTGGACCTAAGCCCCGCCCCCACTGCTGTTGGACCTAAATCACACCATCCAGTGACATCAGCTAGGAATCAGCAGGAAAGCAGGGAGGGAAGGGCTGCAGAACCCCCAGCCAGACAGGTAATGAGCCGCTGCTGGTTAGGACTGATATTTTTTAGTACCACTGAACATATATGATTCTTTCAGTGATGTGTGGGAGGCATTGGTTAGTGTCAGAACAACATTAACACACGTATATGTGGGCATTATACAAATGTGCAGCTATAATATGCTGTGAGTTTTGATCAGTGATGTGCAGACAAGATAGTCAAGAAAGGCATTGCCTCACTTGTTATACTCCAGTATATTGTAGTTTTCACACAAAAAAAATGTATTTGAATAATACAAAGAACATCTACATCTAGAATATCTACTTTTTGTTTTTCTTATCATTTCTATAGTCAAATGTCTGGAGTATGCTGGATTCTATTGAATGTTGATATGCCATAAGTATAAGCTGCTGCAATAGTTTAGAGCAGGCATGTCCAACTTTGGCCCTCCAGATGTTGTGAAACTACACATCCCAGCATGCTTTGCCACAGTTTTGCTATTAGAGAATGCTAAAACTATTGCAAAGCATGCTGGGTTGTGTAGTTTCACAACATCTGGAGGGCCAACATTGGACATGCCTGGTTTAGAGGTTGGCTATTTGCGCTTTTCTATTTAAATCCTTTTTATGGTATCATTGATATTTTACCATTTTGTATTTTCCGTCTTATTATTGTACATTTCTGTATTATAGCATTGACTATTTCAATTTGTTTGTGCAAATACAATTTTTCATTGGCAAACTTCAAGGGCTAAACTCTGTGTGTGATATCACATTGGATGTTCTATTTTTGACTCATGGTGGCATGCAGAAAATAGAATCTAAATGTTACAGTGTAGTGTTCATTCTAGCACCCGCCAACTTTGAATACCCATGCAGTTCCTCTTCCCTGCCTCTGGGTGTCGCTGTCTGCTGTAGTGCTGGACCTGTGCTAGAAACACCACAGCAGACAGCCCAGGCAGGGAACAGGAACTACATGGGTTTTCAAAGATGGCCGGTGCTAGAATGAACACTAACAATGTATCCCTAGCCTGAAAGTATTTTCAACTAATGATGGTCAGTTCATGTAATCAAGGAGTTCAATGTTTTAATTAATGTCCCATTACTGTTGGGATTGTTCTTCTCTGTTTAACAGTACTTGGGGTTTTGTAAGAACAAAAGCTGATTATTTCATACATGATTGTGCTTTCAGCTTTCTGCAATTTGTTGCAACGCACTACATCGCCAGTTTGCACTACATAGAAAATATTCAGTGTAAAGCTAAAATCTAGCACTTCTTTACTGCTAATCTGTGACACAAAGTACTGCAGTGGTTCTGAAAAGAATGTGGAACTGCAGGAAAGTAAGACAAACGTACCTGGAAAACCAAGGGCATGCTGCTCAGTTGGTTGTTTGTGATGTTGTCTCGGTTCAACTCACTGTCAGGTTTCATTTGTGCTATCTCAGTGAAACCCCTTCTGTCCCTGATCAATGAGCCATTTAGGGACATTCTGTATATAGAATTGCTATTATGAAGATCTTATTGTATTTCAACAAACCATCTTGCCGATTGAGATTTGTACTGAGCCTGCTTAGCACCTGTTCTATAAATAAGGGCTTAGTTTGTGTATTGCATCTAAAAGTCTTTCGAAAGCCTTCATTCTACTGCATCAAATCTAGGCAGATCTGTATTGATTTTTTTCTCCACCTGTTTTTGGCAATTATATTTATTTGTAGGATTTGCATCATAATTGCAAACAATCGGATGTTCTTATAGCAACAAATGGCTAGAGATGAATATGAATCCTTTAATATAAAAATCAATGAGATAAAATCATTGCATGATAAAAACCACTAACTTATAGTGATACTACATACAAAACATGATACCAAATTCTACAGCTCTAAATTATTTGATTCTGTAAAGATATATGTGAGATAGAAATTCAAAAAGAGCAGTGTTTTTATTTTCCAGTTTTAAATTATCCAGAACCAATTAGAGATGAGACTTTAAATAACATGATTTAAAGACATCTTCTAACAAGATGGAACCTTCAATAAATTATTGATGGAATTATGTTTGTCTTTGATTTATAGAAATTGTGGCAATTATATCATTCTTGCAATATCAGGGGCGGATTGGCCTACCGGTAAACTGGGGCATTTCCCGGTGGGCTGGCCCAAAACTAATTAAAAGGGGCTGCCGCGCTCCCCCCTGGGCTGGCCGGGCCACGGGCAGCGGCCGCAGTACTTTGCCCATATCAAAAATGGCCGTTCTTCCCCCTCAGCCGAAGAGTAGCATCAGCAGGTGAGCCGCCCAGCCCCCCCTCCCCCCGGGCATACTGACCCCACTCCACACGCACCCGGGCATGATCAGATGGAAAGGGGCAAGTGCTTTACGGTTTTCCAGGGCTCGCATAATGTCACAGTTTTGTGATTTTTTTTTTTAGAGGGGGTGCAATGCTTTTCCTGGCCCAGGGTATCAAAATATCTAGTTACAGCTCTTACATAAGTACTTATTTTATAAAACTTTAACCATATGTTACATATTGGGGGTACAAGGCATCACAAACACATAGTGATAGAAAGGTACATGGTGTCACACACACACAGGGGTAGGGGGTGTACAGTGTCATATACAGTGAGGAGGGGGTTATAAGGTGTCTCACACACACACAAACACACGGGTAGGGGGTGTACAGTGTCACATACAGTGAGGAGGGGGTTATAGGGTGTCACACACACGGGTAGGGGGTGTACAGTGTCACACAAGGTGGTGATAGGAAGGAAGCACAAGGTGTCACGCAAAAGGGAAGGGGTTATACAGCTTGGTGGTGGTTTCTGGGTGTCTCACACACACACACACACACACGCACAAATGACTCAGCAGTTGTACACCTACAGTCATTTGGCGGCCGATACTGCTTACAGTAGTAGGGACAGCCAGCTATTACTTGTGGGGAAAGTACACATACAGGAAGCCACTCTATCCTAAACTCAGATAAAATCAAGGTGCTAAAGTATATCCAGATTATAAACAGTTAAAAATCCTATTAGTGTCAGTGACATGACACCACTGCTCGCTATATTTAGATTGAGAAAGATGAACTGAGTGAAGGTGTAGAGAGACATACTGTAAAGGAAGATATAGGAAGGGAGTTGAGAGATAGTTACCTTATAACAGCAGCCTGAGCACAGTCAGTCAGAGAGGTCTCTGATGGGGGCGGGGCATTCCTGGCATTAAGCCCCGCCCCCTAAATGGCCGCGAATTGTGTCTCGGATAGAAGCCCGAAGCGGGGCCTGCCGCCTGACAGTGACAGGCAAGTGAAAACTTTGTGGGGGGCGGGGTAGGGCGCCACCGCTACATCCTCCACAGTTGCTGCTTGAGGGAGCCAGGAGGAGCAGGCTTTGCTCCGGCAGGTAGGAATAAGTGATAAGCTTTGAGGGCAAACTTCAGTGTGTGCAGAGGGAGCAGCTTGGGCCCCATAGCAGCTGCTCCCCCTGCAACCACGGTAGTTATGCCACTGTCCGAAGGTGTTTTATTGTGTGCCCAATGTTTATTATTGTACTAATCCAGTATATGGAAATAAATAAGGGAATAATCTAGTATACTAAGGTTTTTTTTTTTTTAGATGCTTTAATAAAGAATTGTGTTTTTATTTGTGCTTCAATAAATTTGTCATAATACTGTAAACCATCCATCTTCTAGGTTTACATACTGTATTAGCATACTATGTCCATGCGCCTCCGAACATTGTCCTGGCTGGAGGCGAAAAAGAGCATGATTTCGGCAGAGGAGCATGGCTTCGCAGGAATGTCTGTGATCGTGAAGCTACGCCCCCGTTTCACTGCTGGGGGGGGGTATGGCCAGTGCTTTGTGAGTTGCTGTCCATGCCTCCTGTCCCCCTGCCTCCATGCATAGACACTGTGCGCATGATTTTCTGCTAGGCAGAGCAGTAGCAGGCAGGGGAACTTCGAACTGCCCACCCATTATGTGACACTGCCAGCCCCAGGTGGGACATGGGCCAGTCCCGCGAAAATAGGGACAGTTGGAAGATACTGTATGCTATTTCTGTTTATATTTTCAATAGGAAGGCCCTAGGTAAATCACTCAACTTATCCTTGAAATTCTGAAGTGCTTTGCTTCTGCCTTGATCAGTCAACTTTCAGTATGAATGCAGGAACTGATCCAAATTGTTCCTGGCCACGTTATTGGACAGGTACAGGTGATCATTAAGAGTAGGGCAGGTATAATGATTCTCGTGAGAACAAGCAGCTGCTACAATCCTTATAATGTTTCTGAGCACAAAATTGTTAGGAAAGGGTAAAGTGCTATTTCATAACATCATGATGGAGCTACAGGGAGTGCTCAAATGCCCAGCTATAAATGACATTTGAGTAAGGGCTTAATCCCTCACACAGGCAGTAGTGCATTGCAAACAGCATTGGCTTCTGAAACCTCCCACCACACCATATGATTCATAATGTAATATAGCAGCTCGTCTGCTCCAAGACAAGTTCAGATCCCAATCTGCGATGAACCATTCTCTCGGTGAAACAGCTATGGGAATAAAAGACAATGTTCGGTCTTAGAATAATAGATCACAAACATCTGTCGAGTAAAGTGATTGTGCAAGTTGAATTTTTGAGGTTCAATAATGTACATGCAAGTCATGATGCAGCAATTGCAACATTTTAGAAATGTACTAATGCACAGATTCATGTCTACTTGTAAATAGTGGGTAGCACCAGTTTAGAGCTACATGCAGGAAGTTACAGTCAGGAGGCATTGAATTGTTTTCTGTAAATGCATTAAATGCTTTTTTCATAACAAAGTAGCCCAGTACATTGGACGGGTGTAGTTACTGCATAGGAACAGTTCAGTAAAATAAGACAGGTTATATACCTGCAATTTGGGTTATTTTCCTGTGATTGCAGCAAAAGAACCCAAATTGCAGCTGATTGACAGCAGGTCCAATGCATCGCACCGGACCCTTCACGTTTCCCCTGCTACAAAAGTAATCTTTTGGATTGCTTCTGAGCTGGGCTGGTTTGGTTGGAAGTGCATGTGATATAACGCATGCATAATGACCGCATGCGATCCTGCTGCCTGGAACGGTCCCGGGTGGCTCAAGGGATCACTGCGTGCGACTTCTCAGAGGGGAAGTATGTGGGGCCTTAACAACATTAATCATGCTCAAATTACACATGGCAAAAGACTAAGAAATATAGGTGGAATTAGCATAAAACAGTAATGAAATACCAGTATAGAGATATGCAACAGTCAATGAAACAGAAGCAAACAAGGAAATAAAATAAGATGCAAATAAAGAAGAGACTTCCGGTGGGCGGACCTAGGGAAAGGCCGTGTCGAAGTGAGCTCTCTGCTCCAAGGGCTGCTACCAGCTAAAGCGGCCGGAGCACTGGAGATACAGACCCGAGTGAGAGACGGGGATCTGTGAGATAAACGTGGGAAGAAGAGAAGATCCAGCTCTCCCACCAAAGCACCATCGTAACCGGAATCAGGCGCAGAGATCAACAGGTGCGCCATACAGATCCAGCGGGCACGTCAGCAAGGTGCCCGGGTGGACGTCACACGCCGCAGACGCCGGGAGACGGAGACCGTAGCGCTCTGTTACACGCTGTGCTGTGCGGGGAGAAGCCGGAAGGCGCTGCCTGACGGGGGGCCGTGTAAGGACGCCAGCATACCCAGTCGCCAAGCGGCCAGTCACTACCTCGCCGGGAGACGGAGACCGCAGCGCTCTGTTACACGCTGTGCTGTGCGGGGAGAAGCCGGAAGGCGCTGCCTGACGGGAGGCCGTGTAAGGACGCCAGCATACCCAGTCGCCAAGCGGCCAGTCACTACCTCGAGCTGCCCATTGAAGGAGCGGGCATCCAGCCTCACGAGAACCCGCACGCCGCCGCTCTGCCTCTCTAAGCGCAGGTCAAGGTAAACACCGGCCGGTGCATTGTACGATACTTATCAAATTAACTGTCTGCTGCTGCCTTGGGTGAACTTTACATTGCCTTCATTGCTGAGGGAGGGGATTTGTTTAGGGAGCAACGAAAACGCCGCTACCCTACACTCCACTATCGTTTCCCTGCAGTATAAAAACCCTGGCCATACAGGTTCTAAAGGATCACTCCCTTACACAACAAACCTTATAACAGACAGCCGAGTGGAAAAAGCATAGAGATTGCTATATATAAGGGACGACTAATTACTGTTTATGAGACCTGTTTACTTAGACCCCAGCTGGTTCCTCCCCACTAACATATACTGGTGGCAGGAGAAAGAAGGGTCACATAGCCAAAGACTGGCAGGCAGGAAAATATACGGAAGGGATTAATACCCTGACACGAGAGGGGATACCCGCAATACAGCACAATAAACAGCAAGATAGTGGGGAGCAGAGAAGTACATTTATATCACAGACCCTGCAACGTATTTGGTATGTATGGTGAGATAAGCTGCAAAGCGCAATATAGTGGCAGCTAGACAAAGAGGACATCTCGGGAGCAGAGGCTATGGAGAAATTTGTAGGGAAAACAGCTAGAAGCGGCAAAGGAGGTACAGCTGCAAAAGGCAAAGATACAAAGCATCAGTCCTCTTATATAACCAGTCCACCAGCATCCCCAGATAATTATACAACATCGAAAAGCATGGACTCTCCAACCCAAAAAACAGCAGCGACTATCACAGTCAAAGAAATCACCGCTATACTATCACCGCTGCTCGATGAGAAACTGGCTGGCATCAAGGAAGCAATCGAGACGGTAGTGACACAGCTTAGAGAACACGGGTCTCGGCTTATTGAGGCAGAGCAAAGGATATCTAACATTGAAGACGAACTGAATTTGGCTAAGGCCACTATAGTTTCCCATGAAGCTACAATAACAAGTATTCAGGAGAAATTAGAAGAAGCCGAAAATCTGAGCCGAAGAAATAATTTGCGGATGATCGGATTGCCGGAATCAGTAAAGCAAAAGGATCTGATGGACATGGCCTCAAAATGGCTACCCCGTGAACTACAATGTTCGACAGAATCTGGAAATATGCTGATTGAGAGGGTGCATCGCATCGGCCCAGAAAATCAATCTGAACGCCGCAGACCTCGACCAGTAATTTTCAAATTTCTGAATTATCAGGATAAAGTCCATGTCCTGGACATGTACAGAAAGAAGAGAGATCTGAAATATCAAGGGGAAAAGTTGCTTCTATTTCAAGATTTCTCATCACAGGTGGCGACAAAAAGGAAAGAATTCTCTCCAATCTGCAAATCCTTATTTGAAAAAGGCATTAGGTTTGCACTTATCTACCCAGCAAAATTACGGATAACCCACAATGAAAAATCATACATGTTCGAAACGGTTTCATCAGCCCAGATATTCATGGACTCGGTCCTAGGAAGTACAGGGTACACACCAAAGGACAAAGACTGAGATGAAACAGACCTTGCAAGTATATCATCTTTGGACTAAGGCCAATGATAGAACCCAGAATAGAGGGTATGATTCTCAAGGGTTTAAAGTTAAGGGCCTATTTACATAAGATGCTAATTTTCATAATTAACATAAGGTATATAACGGATAGAGTAACTACACAGTTAAAGATAGGGAAGGGGAAATTTGGGCACAGTAATGTCATTGACAGATGTAATAGTTACTTCTTGCTTGGGTTGGAGCTCATATTCATTTTTTTGTTATTTGTAGACTGCTTAGGTCATAGAACCACAAGTCCACAGAAAGGTATCGCACAAAAGCATGAAGGATTGTCCTTGGGCCAACTGGGAGATCTCAGGGGGCCCAGGGGGAAACTAGTAAAGCTAATGGGGTTACTTCTAGGATTAAAATATATGTATAATATTGTAGAAAGAGGCAATAGTTGTTTTTTTTTTTTTTTTTGCTTGGGTTGGTCTTCATTTTATTGGGGGTTTATCCGATTGTCTAGGTCACAAAATCACAAGCTCACAGAGAGGTATTTCACAAATAGATGAAGAATTGTCCTTGGACCGATTGGGAGATCTCAGGGGGCCCAAGGGGAAACTAGTAAAACTAATAAGGTCACTTTCAAGATCAGAATGTAGGTATAATGCTGTGGAAAGAGATAACATTTATCTCCTGTTTGAGATGGTTTTTACTTTTCTGTTATTATTTGATTGTTTATGTTATAGAACCACAAATTCACAGAGAGGTATTTTACAAATATATGAAGAATTGTCCTTGGACCAACTGAGTGGTCTCAAGAGGTCCAAGGGGAAACTAGTAAAACTAACAAGGTCACCTTTCAGATCAAAATGTAGGCACAACACTGTAGAAAGAGATAATATTTATCTTTGGCCTGAGATGGTTTTTATTTTTCTGTTATTTTTTGACTGTTTATGTTATAGAACCACAAGTTCACAGAGAGGTATTTTACAAATATATGAAGGAATGTTCTCGGGCCGACTGAGCGATCTCAAAGGGTCCAAGGGGACATTAGTAAAGCTAACAAGGTCACTTTTAGGATTAAAACAGATGTATAACGTGGTTGAAAGAAGTAATAGTGTTTTTTTGTTTGGGTTGGTTTTTCTTTTCTTTCTTTTTTGTTTTTGTCACAGAACCACAAGTTCACAGAGAGGCACCTCACAAATATATGAGGGATTGTCTTTGGGCCGATTGGGTGATCTGAAGGGGCCCAAGGGGAAATTAGTAAAACTAATAATATCACTGTTAGGATTAAAGGGTATACAATACTCAGAAGGCCTAATTATACAAACATCTAAAGGTTTAAAAATAAGTAAAAATATTCACGAATATAGGTTATATCACTATTATAGAGGTAAATTAAATAGTAGATTACACAAAGATAATTTGACATGAGTAGTTCCCCTAATGATTTAAGGATTAATCGTACATGCATAAAATTTGTATCCTGGAATGTGGAGGGACTGAATTCCCCTTTGAAGAGGAAAAAAATAGCACAGCACCTAAAACGCCTCAAACCAGATATAGCGGTTTTGCAGGAAATTCATTGGAAGGAGGGAGATCCTAATACTTTCAGAGATAGTTGGTTTTCAGAATACCTTACCACCTGCTTTCCCACAAAAAAAAGAGGAGTTATGCTCATTATAAATAAATCACTGGGCTATGAAATAATAGGAAAATTGCAAGACCCAGAAGGTAGATTTTTGTTTGTTAAAATAAAATTAGAGGGCGAATTGTTTACGATCGCCACAATATACGCCCCTACAGGCCCTAATACGGAATTCTTTACAAACTTATATGTGCAGTTGCAGGACTGGGCAGAGGGACAATTAATAATAGGGGGAGATTTTACCACACAACAGCAATCACTGGATAAATCCAAGGATAAGAGCAGAAACACGCCCCCACCAGGTCTGCGGTTGCTGATGAGCTCCCTGGATGTGGCAGACCCATGGAGACATCAGCACCCAGCAGACAGGGAATACACTTTCTACTCCCATCCACATCATACATCAACACGAATAGATTTCTGGCTAATACAAAACACACTATTAACAAGAGTAATTCAGTCTAAAATAGAACCAATATTAATTTCAGACCATGCACCAACCTGGTTCAAGCTATCACTGCAGTCCCCAATTGCCCAGTCCCGTAATTGGAGATTTACTACATACCTGGCGGAATCCCCCGAATTTAGAGCAGCATTGAAGCAGCACCTCCAAAACTATGTGGAGGATAATATCCAGCACTTAGATGATATAAATTTATTTTGGGCTGCATCTAAGCCCGTCATGCGGGGCTGTATTATAGCATATGTAGCAGCGAAACGAAAAACAATACAGAAACGATATGCAGAACTCAGCATGGCGGTGACAGCATCATATGCAGCGATGCTGAGCAACAATACCCGGGAGACCCGCCAGGTGTTTCTGGAAACAAAAGCATTATATGACACTGTATGCACTGAAAAAGCCCAATACTATCTGGACCTTCAAAAACATAGGTATTTTAGATATGGTAATAAGGCTGGGAAATTGCTAGCATCGGTGGCCAGAGGACATCGACCAGCAACCCGTATCCTAAGCATAAACTCGGAGGGAGGGATACAGAATAAAAGGACGGAAGAAATAGCGGATGCCTTTTTAAATTATTATAAAGACCTGTATGCACCACCCCAAGACCAACCAAAGCTAGGGATGGACTTTCTGAAAAGAGCTAAACTCCCCACATTAACAAAATTAGAAAGCGATGCACTAATAGACTCAATAACAGAATTAGAACTCAACCAAGTCAAAAACAAATTATCAAAAGGTAAATCCCCAGGGCCAGATGGCCTAAGCGCGGAATACTACAAACTGGTACTACCAGAGCTGATGCCACACATGCTTGCCTTATTTAACTACATCATTAAGGGTGGCACACCCCCGATGGGGTTCAATGAGGCAAGGATAATTGTGATAAAGAAAACGGGAAAAGATCCAAATCTAGTTACATCGTACAGACCGATTTCATTATTAAATCAGGACCTCAAAATACTAACAACTATTATTGCTAACAGATTACAGCTGGTTTTGCCGAAATTGATTCACCCATTACAGACGGGTTTCCTACGGGGCAGATCTTCAATACATAACATCAGGCAAGTGATAGCGGCCCTGGTACAATCACACTCACTAGCTAAGGGAAATTCCCTGCTGGTGAGTTGTGATGCCGATAAGGCATTTGATCGAGTATCTTGGGCACACTTGTTAAGGGTATTTCACACGCAAAGGTTAGGGGTGGGATTTATTACTTTATTCAGGAACTTGTACTCCTCGCCGAGAGCTCACCTGACAATAAATGGCCTGAATACATCTAGGTTTGAACTGGCCCGGGGGACCCGACAGGGATGCCCACTATCCCCTCTACTATTTAATATCGCCATAGACCCACTCATTAGAATCTTCCACTCCCAGATGGAATGGAAGGGGATACAATTTGGAGCCGCAGAACTAAAGGTATCAGCATACGCGGACGACCTTTTGTTATATTTTACAAACCCACAAAAAGCTTTCCCTAGCCTTTTAATGACGTTGAAGGAGTTCGAAGACATATCGGGATTTATGGTTAATAAAGCAAAAACCAAGGCATTAGCACTTCACAGAGAGGCAAAAACGGGATGGACACATGATTTCCCATTTTTATGGGCAGATCATCATATCATATATCTAGGGCTAGTCATAACGGCAAACCCAGCAGAACTGTATCAGGCAAATTATATACCGGTAATTAAAAAAATTGCAGCAGACTTTCGGGCATGGCGGTCTTTACCGCTATCGTATATTGGAAGGTGCCAGCTGGTTAAGATGATATCATTCCCTAGATTATTATATGTTATACAGACCCTACCCCTGCTGATTAAAGACTCCGATATACAGCTACTAAATAGGGAGATTAGTAGATTCATATGGGAAGGAAAAAAGCCCCGAATTTCAATGTACAAATTAACCCAACAAACTTCACTGGGAGGTATAAATTTACCGTGTATAAAGAGCTACACAGTGGCAGCAAACTTTAGATACGCAGTAGACTGGATACATGCAAATGAAAATTACGTAAATTTGGCAATAGAACAAGCCTCCTGCCCAGAAATACCATTGATAGGTCTGCTACATATGAAGCCGTCAAAATATCCAGCAAAGGCAGCAAATAATCCGATGTTGGTAGCAACCTGCACAGCATGGAGGCTTGCTCATGCTGGACTAGGAATGTCATCACATAATACATTATTTCAATCTTTACTGTATAACACGGAAACAGGTATGCCAACTCTACAAGATAACAAATTGATTAAAAGCTATGACAGGGCAGGAATGAGAACTCTGTACCATGTCATGAACGAAAATTGTACTGCTGTCTTGTCATATCAATTGTTATGCGAAAAATATGTCGATGTATCAATACCCAGGTTTGCATACTTCCAATTGAGAAGTTATGTCCAGAGTATTATAAGAAAAATACCAGCTACCGAAACCCGAGAAAAATCTAAATAACGCGATAAAGAGTATGGGGAATAAAAACAAAATGATTACAACATCATTGATATATCGACATATTAAAAAACAGATATCAGTGGAGGGAGCGAATATGGGGTTTACGAGGTGGTCAGAAGACCTACCAGGTGTAACACCACAAGCAATTCTAAAAGCTTTTGTGCGACTAAATAAAACGCTAATCACGGCCACATATGCAGAGATGCAGTACAAGCTGCTGCATCGGGCATACTATACGCCGAAAAGAAGGTGGCAAATGGGCATAACACCAGACTCAACATGCTTTAAATGCAAGACAGCTGATGCAGACATAATGCACTGCATGTGGCAGTGTCCAGAGGTAAATATTTTCTGGCAGACAATCAGTGGTTACATATGGAACAGATATGAGATCAGGGTAGCGCTCACTCCAGAATGGGCCCTGTGGGATATACATACCCAGGTAAGGGAAAGGAATTTACCGCAGGGGAAAAAAATATTCCTGGCAAAAATACTCGCCGCAGCACGGAAGACAATTTTATCGCAGTGGGTGTCAAATAACACTCTAAGTATAACTTTACTAGAACCCCGAGTCTCGCATCTGTTCCATATGGATTGGCTCGAAATGTTGCTAAATAAAGAAAAGAAAATAGAGAAATTTTTCTCCATATGGGCGCCGTATATTAAAAATATTACCCCAACAACAAAAGAATCGCTAAGACAAGCAATAAAATTAACTTCCTGGTATAACGAAGAAACAGTACGCCTAGGAAGACACCCATTTTAATTTAAATGAACAAAATAAGAGAATCGAGGAGAGAGAAATAAATAAGTAGTTAGGTCTATTGAATAAAATGTGGGGACAAAAGGCGGATAAGAGATAGAATATGTAAGAATGTTACAGTGAAAGACATCGATAATTTAGGTAAAGCATTAGCTGATGACGTTAAGGGATTGATATGTACCGTTGCCATGTATTGTTATATATCTGCATCATCGTTATGTATTGTTATATACATGTATGTTTTTATATTTATACGAAAGAAAATTAATAAAATATAAAAAAAAAAAGATGCAAATAAAACATACAGGGCCTAATTCAGACATGAATGCTATTGGACAGCCATTGTGATTTTGTGTACAGCAGCTGTACATAATATGCTAATGCAGAAGGAGGGACCTAATGTAAATAGATGCTTTCTGCCGCCTTCTGTAATCCGCGACTCTATCCGAAGATGCATCATTGGATCATTTGCCTAAATATTGGCCATCTAAGTAAACCACAGGTTACTCATGTTGGCCATTGTGGCTTAGGGGGGCTCTGTGACTATCATCATAGAAACAGATCTACACATGCATAGAAATGCTAACATCGAAGATGTACATATACCATCAGGTTTGTGTCATTTCTGTATAAGGCCCATTGAAGACAACAAAATAGAGACACAATAAACATATCAGAGTACCAGTGGAATCTCACACATCTGGGAAAAGCAAGCTTCAAATGGAAATGTCAGGTTTTTCTACATTTCTATTCCCGGCTGTGACATCAGTGTGTCAGTGGTGGGAGAAAATTGGGAGGACTGATATTTCCCTTGCGCATAAACAGGAGATGAGGTGACAGGCAGACTGGACAATACTCAATGACACTGAGGGCACAGGCAGTATTAGAATTATTAAATAACCAGAACAGAGGTGCAGAATCTAACCCACTGGGGGTCTTCTCCAGGGAACCCAAGGGGATATGGATATCACTGCTACCAATGGACAGGTCACTGTCCTCTGCTTGGGTTTCCCTATAATTGCCTGTGACTCAAAGACCTGAACTTGAGAGAGAATCCATGGTCTGGATATCGGTGTGGGAACCAATGGTCTGGATGTCAGAGTGGCCAGGGTGTTGACCTGGAACCGATGGTCAGGTGCCGGCCTGGGAACCCCACAGGGTTAAAAAAAACTCAATTATACAGCGGGGCACAGCGGTATGATAACAATAGAAGGTCCTGCAGTTTAGAGCCCATAATAATGCCAGAGATTACAACACACTTAATCTTAGTCAAAAGGCTGAGAAGAAACTTCTCCACAGCATGATGTCATGGGGATGGTTAATTAAAACCTTCTGGCTTCCTATGCGTAATGTTCCCTGCCAAGATAAAACATGAACAACACCATATTGCAGTTGTTCCCAAACTGTGCCTCTGCACCCTGGGGTGCCGCAAGGCTCATGCATGGGCTCCTTGGGTTCATGATGCAGGACCAAGCCAAATTATTTATAGTCAAAGTTATAGGTACAATGAGTGCTAGTGGCTGCCAGTGGACAATCAAAAGTAGAACTGTTCACCACCACGTAACTGAACTCAAGGATGACAGATGGCCACAATTTACTCATTTTAATATTTTTTTCCAAATATATAAATAAAAACTTTTATCATAGGGGTGCCGTGAAAAAATGCTGGTATGCTACATTGCCGTCATTACAGAAAGTTTAGAAACAATTGCCAGACTGCATTCTGGGAAAAGTGAGTGTGAGCAAGGTGGTGGTGACGTTTAGAAAAAGCAGCCATTTGAGCATGTTAATTATTATTATTACTTATAGAATGCAGCTGGACATCCTTGTTAGAGTTATTAGGAATTAACTAAAAAAAGGAAACTCAATGTATATTCAATATTACTTGCTTGCAGCTCTGTATTGTTTAAATTACCTTTGAGTTGTTATAACTTAGGTTAATGTAGATCTGTGTTCCACTTCTGACAATGCCTAACTTGCATAGCTAATGGAATAGTAGCCTGCAGGATCTGGTTATATATGAACATAATCAGCCATTGTGATTACTATTCAAAAGCAATATCCTAAACTGTGTACAGCCACATATAATTCAGCAAGACAAAGGCTTCCATAGGAATCCTCTGCAGACTACGCTAATGCTTTGCAATCTGCATTTCCACTTTGTGTACTACTTAGGGTATGGTCTGTACAGTAATTTAATGCACCCTGCAGCACTGATCATGTAATACATAAATAATATTGAATAGCTTATTTTATCAACTATTAACAAATTCATTGATGATAGAAAATAATAAAAAATATAGCGTCTATGTACTAAGCTTTGGAGACAGATAAAGCACCAGCCAATCATTTTCTGACATTTTTACAAAAGAGCCTGTAACATGGTAGTTAGGAGCTGATTAGCAAGTACTTTGTATCTCTTCAAGGCTTAGTACATAGACCCCTTTATCACTGTATTTTCTAATGTGAGATGTGATCATTACAAGAGTCAGTTCTGTTGTTTCTTGTTTTCTTTTTTAAATTCCATTCCATCTCAGCCTGCTACAAATGTTATGTTCCAGTCTGTTACCCCTTTATTTATGTGGCCATGGGTTTAGGTGTATCCAGGATAACTAAACCAAAAATAAGACATTGGCAGGGGTTAAAGTGAGGGGGAACAGGGTGGAACGGAGTTACACCACATCTAATGGTGAGGTGGAACATTTTAACCTCCACATTGGCCCGGCACAGTAATTCTCATAGAATAGCATTCTAGTTTGCAGGGGGCTGCCAGAAACCCTACCACTGGCCCTGGCTCTGCCAGGGGGGGAGGGGAGGGTGGGTAATTAGGTGGCATAGAGAAATTAGTTCCCTTACAACTGAATGACCACTTTAAGCCCTGGACATTGGTCTTGATATAGATGACGAGATGTGCACCACTGCTCTGCACCACAATAGAATGGTGACAAAGTATGGGTAACACAGCAGAGAAGTGTCTCCACAGAAAGATAATTATAGACTAGACCAAGATAGGAGGTAGATAGGCACCTCCAAATATACAGCTGCCATGAAAGCAGCACACCAGCCCAAGGTTTCCATGCAATCTAACCATGGCTAGTTTTATTGTACAGTATATAAAATCAAAACATAAAAATTAATCCTAGCATGCCTACACACTGACTATATTAGATTTCCTCTCTCAAGGTGGTAGGACCTAATGCCCCTACCGCAGAGGCATATGCACAGTATTTATAGTCAGTAACTCACAGCAGATGTATTAAGCCTGGTAAAGTGGAAGGTGATTAACGCACCAGCCAATCAGCTGTATTTGGAAAATTACAATTAGGAGTTGATTGGCTGGTGCGTTATCACCTTCCACTTCTCCTATCAATTTACCAGGCTGTATACATCTGCCCCAGTGTCTCATGGTGGCCTGCTGCTTGTTTCCCTAAGTATTGAGATCCTGAGCCAAACCCTGACACAGCTTTATTAACATCTATATCAGCCTGCTGAAGGGTTAAGGACCTGAAATGGTTTTACTGAAAGCCCAAACTGTAATCAAGTCTGTTTAGCTAAACAGACATTTCCTTGGGTTTTAAAATACATAGGCCAGAATCCTGGGCAAATATTTCTCCCATGAATCACTTTACCAGTGCCCACAATATTTATAATTTGACATTCATTGTTATGTAATGTTTTTGAAAAAATGGTGCAAAGGAAATGTAATGCTGTGTTATTTATTCTTTCTTTTATATAAATTGTATTAATGAGAAATCGTAGAATACATATAAAGTATGTATTACAATTTCTTATAAGCTTATAATCAATAGAAGAAGCAATTTATTAAAAATGTACGTTTTCTGGCTTTAATGGAATGAATGAGTTACAAAGCAACATATCAGGCAAAATCAGTGGAAAAATCACCAACCTGATATTTTTTCTATTTAAAAAAATATGAATCGCTGGAGACAGTAATCTACAGTAACATAAACGGCAGGTTGCTCCATAAAAAACATGTACAAAAAAAGATGGTTTGGACAGGCCAGAAATCAGGTGACATTTTAATGGGATGCGATTTTTAGTAAGGCTCTCAAATAGCACATTTTCTGAATTCGGGAATTTAAAAAAAAAAAATCAACTATTTAATGGAATGCGAATTTGCGGGTGAAAAGTGTGATATGGTGCGAATTTTAGTCATGAAAATTTGCTAATTTGTAGACATGTGCGATTTTGGAGACATGGTAATGCTGTACACACACACTGCGATCTTCTGTTCTACATCTGTGGCTCCACCCACAGACCGGGAGTAAGACGTGCCCACCAGCCAATCATGAATTGCCACAGATGTAAACAGAAGATCGCAGTGTATTTACAGTGTTCCCGTGGAGCAGGAGAAGCACACAAGGCAGCGTGTGAGTATGATTTTCTCTTCCACAGGAACCCAAATGGATTTTACATGGAGAAGAGGACAGGCCATCGATGGACACATAAATAATGTATGAGTGAATGATTGTAGTATGTAATAAAGTTTTACTGGTCGTATGTGTTTTTTTTTTTCACTTTTTTACTGTTGTGGAACTGCAAGTTCCAGCGGGCCCTTTATGCATGCTAAGACTTCTCCAATTCGGTGCAGGCTTGCAGGGACTTGGAGTTAAACAACAATACATAATAGTTTGTTCTATTTTTGACACAAACATCAGCTTGGTGCCACTGCACAGGTACACCAGAAACCCCTTCATTGGGGGGTCCCCACTTCCCCGGATCCCTACCCAGGCTGACCGGTCAGGGGGTGAATGCTTTGTCTGGGGGGACTTGAATAGAAAGTGTCCCCCCCCCCCGGCTTTGGGCTGTGGCATTACCCACTGGCTGTTTGGGCCCGGTGCTGGTTCTTGAAATACTGGGACCCCTATTTGTTTTGTCCCCCATATTTTGGGAACCAGGACCGTCCCTTAACCCCTTCCCGACATTTGACGTATATATACGTCATGGCCGGGAAGTACTTCCCGACACATGACGTATATATACGTCATGACTTCTAACTGTCACTGCGTCTAGAGACGCAGTGACAGAGGGACGATGTCTGCTGTCCCTGACAGCAGACATGTCCCTGCATGCCCAGGGGGGGCTGCGATGCCGCCCCCCCGTCGGCGATCGCTGTGATTGGCTGTTCAGTGTGAACAGCCATTCACAGCGTTTTCTGTGTCACCGGCGAATAACGTTCGCCGGTGACACAGGGATCGGAGGTGATTGGTGCTGTAAAGTACAGCACCAATCACCGCGGGGTGTAAGGGTGACACTGGTGTCACCCCACCTCACCCCGCCCGCCCCCAAAGGCCGTGATTGGTTCGTCGGACCGACGGACCAATCACAGCCATGGAGGGGGGTTTAAACTAACGGTGACTGCACTGCAGACGCCATTCCGGTCTGGAATTGCGTGCAGTGCGGTCACCGTACCCAGCTGCCGCGATATACTGACCAGAACCCCTCTAAATACTTACCTGATCTTGCTTATTCTTGTGACATCCTGTGACATCCTGTGACATCCTGTGCGGTGTTGTGCTGCTGCGAGTTATTAGATAGAGAGATAGAGAGAGAGAGATAGAGAGAGATAGAGAGGCCTAGTGACAGAGAGTGCTATATTTTGTGCTGCTGCAGTGTGATAGAGCTATAGATAGAGAGATAGAGAGAGATAGAGAGAGATAGAGAGAGATAGAGATAGAGAGATAGTGACAGATTGTGCTATATATTTTTTATATAACTGACTGCTGCCCCCCCTTTTGTGCTGATCAGTATAAATTAACTGATCAGCAACTTTTTTGGGGCGCAGGTTTTTTTTTTAGATATATATACCTGTCAGTGCTGCTGCTGCAGTGTCATAGAGTGAGAGATAGAGAGATAGAGAGAGATAGTGACAGAGAGTGATAGAGACTGCTATATTTTGTGTCTGCTGCCCCCCTTTTGTGCACCCCCAGCAACTTTTTGGGGGTGCAGGGGTTATTTTTCATATATATAACTGTCAGTGCTGCTGCTGCAGTGTCATAGAGTGATAGATAGTGAGAGATAGAGAGATAGAGAGAGATAGTGACAGAGAGTGATAGAGAGTGCTAAATTTTGTGTCTGCTGCCCCCGCCTTTTGTGCTGATCACTATATCTGAGGTGATCAGCAACTTTTTGGGGGTGCAGAGGTTTTTTTTTTTTATATATACCTGTCAGTTGCTGCCAGTTGCACTGTCAGTTGCACCAAAGGTTGTGCACCTGCTGCCCCTCACTGGTAATCAGTGTCGCATCACTGATCACCTTTTTTTTTTTTGTGGGTGCTGTGGGGTCTTTTTTTAATTTTTTTTTTACACACACTGTGATTTTGTGGGTGTCCTGTGGCCACTGTGCGCTGATCAGTGACGTACATCACTGATCAGCTTTTTCGGCACAGGGTTGATCTATTTTTTATTTTTTTTTTGATCAAATTCCTGTTGCCTTTGAGCGCTGTTCAGTGACGGACGTTACTGACCAACATCTGTGCTCAATTTTTGGCGCAGGACCTTTTTTTTTTTTTTTTAACCCCTTCAATTTTTTTTTTTTTAACCCCTTCAATTTTTTTTTTTTTTTAACCCCTTCAATTTTTTTTTTGTATAAAGTATTTTTTTTTTCTGCACTACATACACACTACACACTACATACCCCCCGGGTTGAAATAAAGTTTGTACCCCCCCCCCTACACTATACACGTGTTGAAACATTTCACTACCAGTAACACAAAAATAAAAATGTCATCCCAAATGTCATCCCAAATGTCATCCCAGTCATCCAGAAGAATGTATTCAGTGGAGGAGGCATATGCCATGCTTGCCTCTGACTCTGACACAGCCAGTGAGGCAAGCGGGGAATTTGAAGGATTCGTCTTAAGCTCCTCTTCCTCCTCTGGTGATGAGGGACCCCCTCAAAGACGCCCCCGTAGAGCAGCTGAGACCCACCCCCCAATAATTGATCTCGTATGGACCCCACCACCAGACAATTTTGAGCCCCAGGTTCCTGAGTTTTTGGCCATGCCAGGAATCCAATTTGATTCCACAGGTCTCAGAGAAATTGACTTTTTCAAATTATTTTTCTCTGATGATTTTATAAATTTAATGGTGGACCAAACTAATTTATATGCCCAGCAGTTTATTGCTCAAAACCCCACGTCATCATTTGCTAGGTGGACCCCTGTAGATGCAGTAGAGATGATGACGTTTTGGGGTCTGGTGTTTCATATGGGCATAGTAAAAAAGCCACAAATTAGGCAATATTGGAGTACAGATGTTCTCTGTTTTGAGGATCTGATTTGAGACGATCCTTAAATTTTTGCATTACAACGATAATGCACAGTGCCCACCCAGAGATGATCCCACCTTTGACCGGCTATTCAAAGTCAGGCCGGTCATTGATCATTTCAGTGCCAAATTTGCAGAGATGTACATCCCAGATAAATTCATTTGCATAGACGAGTCCCTTATACATTTTAAAGGAAGGGTTAAATTCCGCCAGTACCTTCCCAGTAAGAGGGCAAGGTATGGCATAAAAATGTATAAGCTGTGTGAAAGCACCTCAGGGTACACCCACATGTTTAGGGTATATGAAGGGAAGGATTCAAGAATTGAACCGCCAGAATGCCCCCCCTCCCTCGTAGGTGTTAGTGGAAAAATTGTCTGGGATTTAGTGCACCCCTTCCTGGATAAAGGTTATCACCTCTATGTGGATAACTTTTACACTAGCATCCCCCTGTTTAAGGCCCTTGGTTCAAGAGATACAGCAGCTTGCGGTACTGTGCGCAAGAACCAAAGAGGCCTCCCAAAAACGCACATTGCCCAAGTAATGAGAAGGGGTGAAAGCAGGGGAATATGCACCGAAAATATGTTGTTGGTCAAATATAAGGACAAGAGGGATGTCCTTATACTGACAACAATTCACGGAGACAGTACCACCTCCGTCCCTGTACGAGGTACCAGTACCCACACCTCAAAACCTAATTGTATCCTGGATTACAATAGGTACATGGGCGGAGTGGATCTTTCAGATCAGGTACTGAAGCCGTACAGTGCCCTGCGGAAAACAAAAATCTGGTACAAGAAGCTGGCCGTGTATATCATCCAGATGGCACTGTATAACGCTTACGTGCTATTCCGTTCTACCGGCCAGAGGGGGGCATTTATGCACTTTCAAGAGGAAGTCATAAAGGGCCTAGTATTTGGGAACCAGCAGGCAGAGGGCCCCAGTACTTCTAGTACTGGCCCCCGTATTGTACCAGGGCAGCATTTTCCGAACGAAATCCCCTCCACTGCAAGAAAGGGCAGGACACAAAAAAGGTGCAAAGTTTGCTATAAAAAGGGAATAAGAAAGGAAACTATTTTCCACTGTGAAACTTGCCCCGACAAACCCGGCCTATGTATAAAGGAGTGTTTTAAAATATACCACACATCTATGGATTATTAGGTTCATCATTTCACCGTGCTTCGGGGGTCTTGCTAATGCCACATAGCACCCACCAACATTCCACCAGAATCTGAGCTGCAAAATCCAAAAATCACTCCTTCCCTTCTGAGTCCTGCCATGCACCCAACTGGTATTTTTTGGTCACATATGAGGCATTGCCATACTCGGGAGAAATTGGGGCACAGATTTTGGGGTGCTTTTTCTCCTTCATACCTTCTGAAAATGAAAAATTTTGAGCCAGAACTGCATTTTTGTGTAAAAAATTTAATTTTTCATTTTCACTGCCCAGTTGTATCAAAATTGGTGAAACCCCTGGGGGTTTGAAATGTACACTATACCCCTAGATGAATTCCCTGAGGGGTGTAGTTTGCAAAATGGGGTCACTTGTGGGGGGGTTCCACTGTATTGGTGCTTTGGGGGTCTTGCTAATGCGACATAGCACCCACCAACATTCCACCACCAAAAATCACTCCTTCCCTTCTGAGTCCTGCCATGCACCCAACTGGTATTTTTTTGGTCACATATGAGGCATTGCCATACTCGGGAGAAATTGGGGCACAGATTTTGGGGTGCTTTTTCTCCTTCATACCTTATGAAAATGAAAAATTTTGAGCCAGAACTGCATTTTTGTGTAAAAAAATGTAATTTTTCATTTTCACTGCCCAGTTGTATCAAAATTGGTGAAACCCCTGGGGGTTTGAAATGTACACTATACCCCTAGATGAATTCCCTGAGGGGTGTAGTTTGCAAAATGGGGTCACTTGTGGGGGGGTTCCACTGTATTGGTGCTTGGGGGGTCTTGCTAATGCAACATAGCACCCACCAACATTCCACCAGAATCTGAGCTGCAAAATCCAAAAATCACTCCTTCCTTTCTGAGTCCTGCCATGCACCCAAATGGTATTTTTTGGTCACATGTGAGGCATTGCCGTACTCGGGAGAAATTGGGGCACAGATTTTGGGGTGCTTTGTCTCCTTCATTCCTTGTGAAAATGAAAAATTTTGAGCCAGAACTGCATTTTTGTGTAAAAAATGTAATTTTTCATTTGCACAGCCCAGTTGTATCAAAATTGGTGAAACCCCTGGGGGTTTGAAATGTACACTATACCCCTAGATGAATTCCCTGAGGGGTGTAGTTTGCAAAATGGGGTCACTTGTGGGGGGGTTCCACTGTATTGGTGCTTTGGGGGGTCTTGCTAATGCGACATAGCACCCACCAAAATTCCACCAGAATCTGAGCTGCAAAATCCAAAAATCACTCCTTCCCTTCTGAGTCCTGCCATGCACCCAAATGGTATTTTTTGGTCACATGTGAGGCATTGCCGTACTCGGGAGAAATTGGGGCACAGATTTTGGGGTGCTTTTTCTCCTTCTTACCTTCTGAAAATGAAAAATTTTGAGCCAGAACTGCATTTTTGTGTAAAAAAAAATGTAATTTTTCATTTTCACTGCCCAGTTGTATCAAAATTGGTGAAACCCCTGGGGGTTTGAAATATACACTATACCCCTAGATGAATTCCCTGAGGGGTGTAGTTTGCAAAATGGGGTCACTTGTGGGGGGTTCCACTGTATTGGTGCTTTGGGGGTCTTGCTAATGCGACATAGCACCCACCAACATTCCACCACCAAAAATCACTCCTTCCCTTCTGAGTCCTGCCATGCACCCAACTGGTATTTTTTGGTCACATATGAGGCATTGCCATACTCGGGAGAAATTGGGGCACAGATTTTGGGGTGCTTTTTCTCCTTCATACCTTATGAAAATGAAAAATTTTGAGCCAGAACTGCATTTTTGTGTAAAAAAATGTAATTTTTCATTTTCACTGCCCAGTTGTACCACAATTGGTGAAACCCCTGGGGGTTTGAAATGTACACTATACCCCTAGATGAATTCCCTGAGGGGTGTAGTTTGCAAAATGGGGTCACTTGTGGGGGGGTTCCACTGTATTGGTGCTTGGGGGGTCTTGCTAATGCAACATAGCACCCACCAACATTCCACCAGAATCTGAGCTGCAAAATCCAAAAATCACTCCTTCCCTTCTGAGTCCTGCCATGCACCCAAATGGTATTTTTTGGTCACATGTGAGGCATTGCCGTACTCGGGAGAAATTGGGGCACAGATTTTGGGGTGCTTTTTCTCCTTCATTCCTTGTGAAAATGAAAAATTTGGAGCCAGAACTGCATTTTTGTGTAAAAAAATTATTTTTTCATTTTCACTGCCCAGTTGTACCACAATTGGTGAAACCCCTGGGGGTTTGAAATGTACACTATACCCCTAGATGAATTCCCTGAGGGGGTGTAGTTTGCAAAATGGGGTCACTTGTGGGGGGGTTCCTAAATTTTAGCATCTTATGGTGCCTAGAAACCTACATGGTGCCTAAAAAATAATCTCATAAAAAGGAGGCTCCAAAATCAAGTAGGTGCTCCTTCTATTATGAAGCCTGTGGTTTGGTCAACGTGCACACTAGGGCCACATATAGGATATTTATGAAAACAAAAGAATTGGGGGAATCAATTTTTAGTCACATTTCTCTAGTAAAATGTACTGTGTTCCTTAGAAAAATGTATTAAAATTGCAAATCTGCAAAAAAAATGAAATTTTGAAATTTCACCTACACTTTGTTTTAATTCCTGTGAAACACCTAAAGGGTTAACAAACTTCCAAAATGCTGTTTTGAATACTGTGAGGGGTGCAGTTTTTGAAATGGTATCATTTATGGGGGTGTCTCACATACAAGTCCCTCAAAGTCACATCAGAACTGAACTGGTCCCTAAAAAAATCAGTGTTTGAAATTTTCTTGAAAATTTGAGAATTTGCTATTCATATTGTAAGCCTCCTAGTGTCCAAAAAAATTAAAAGGAAGTTGAAATAATGATGGAAACATAAAGTAGACATATGGTCTATGTTAGTTATTAACTATTTTGAGTGGTATGATTATTTGTCTCACAAGCAGAAAATTTAACATTTTGCAAATTGCTAAATTTTCCATTTTTTTACGACATTTTGGTATTTTTCACAAAAAAACACAGACTGTATCGACCCAAATTTACCACTAATTTGAAGTACAATGTGTCACGAAAAAACAATCTAAAAATCACTGGGATAAGTAAAAGCAAAAAAAAGTTATCCCCACTTAAGTGATACATGTCAGATTTGAAAAAAAGGGCTCTGTCAGGAACGCAAAAACTGGCTCTGTCAGGAAGGGGTTAAGCCTGGTGCTGGTTTTAAAAAAAACAAGGGGACCCCTATTTGCTTTGAAACGTGATTTTTTTGAAGCCAGGACCGGCTCTTTTTACTTTTACACATTTTTTGGGACAGAACCATGCACAGATCGCACTAGTCTGTACATGGGTCTGTCAAAATCATCTGCCAGAACCTGGTCTGTTTGTGTTGCGATTTTTGGTAATTTTTTTCTAAAATTGCATACTGTTAAATTAGTTGTGTACTTTTTAATGGGAAACCATCTGGATGGGAACTGAAGTGTGTTCTAAATTAGTCAGGTAAGAATGTGCGATTTTCACGTCAAAAAGTGCGCTTTTTTTTACCGCAATTTGCATCCTATTAAGTTGTCGATTATGGAAAAATGTGCGAATTTGGCCTTTTTTTTATTTAAAAAATAGGTATATCTCATACCATTAAATGTCACATATCTTGTCTGTAACTCTTAAACAAAACTTAATAAATAGAAAACAACACTTAGCAGCAGTCCAGCACCTCTATGGGGAGGCCTGAACATCCATTCCGGCCCCAGCATCTATGGCTATGAGGGACCAATGTTATGTAGCATCCTTGCCTTTTTGGTTCTCCTGTCAGATGGTTCCCAAGCTTCATGAAGAACATATGAACAGACAGACAGGCAGCCATTCAGGAGGATTTCACCTCACTGCAAATACAGTATAACCCCTCAGATTACTGGGTATTAAATCCAGCAGTTTGTAGGATAGAACAGAGTGTAATTTGTGGCAGGTTGGATATGGCTGGCAAAATCACAGTCCATTATATTTCCCTCCAGATAGTTTCCCTCTGCCGTAGTTTCAATATTTCACCATACTAATAATGATTTACCTTTTTATTTTCAGGCACCATGGCTCCAATTGAAGCTGTTTTATCAAAAGGTTTTGAAAATGGAGAAGATGCTGAAAACATTTTTAAAAGTTCTGAGGAGAATGTAACATCTTCATAAAGCTCATGGTTATTACATAGTTTCTCTCTATTCTCTCTAGTTACATATCGTGTACAATGAATGTTATTTGTTAACCTTCTAGGTGCCAAATGTCTGTGTAAGGCTTGTACTCAAATGAATGCTTGTAATTTAAGAAGTTATATATATATATATATATATATATATATATATATATATATATATATATATATATATATATAATTTTGAAAGGAGGGCACTCACCAATTCGCAGATAAAATTTCTTATTTATTCAATTCATTAAAATATTGAACCTCAAACAGTCGTCAACGTTTCGGTCCGCATTTCAGACCTTCTTCAAGACTGACAGTATAACAGTAAGAGATCTTACTCCAACAGAGACCTAATTCACACTGGTCCCATGGTGAACCTATATACCCACCCAGACAGGAAGTACCTTCCCACAGCCAATAGGATTTCACTCCATTCTAATATCTTAATACAAGTGCCCAGGCTAGCTTTAGACTGAACTCAGACATGTGGTGTATCATTAGGTGTATATGTTCCTTATGAGATGCCATATGGAACGCTGCATATTCTAGACACATAGCCCGCATCAGTGTTTTCTACTAGCGCGGCGTGCGTTCCAACTCGGTGGAACGCACCGCCATCTTGTTTCCGCTTTCAGCGTTTGATTGTATTATAGCCGTACCTTTAATTATTTAATCCAGCCCATCAAACCGTGGGTTGGTGTATACAGTGTCTGCCCGTACTCCTCATTGTGGATGAGATCAGGCCGGGTTACGGGCAGACACTGTATACACCAACCCACGGTTTGATGGGCTGGATTAAATAATTGAAGGTACGGCTATAATACAAACGCCGAAAGCGGAAACAAGATGGCGGTGCGTTCCACCGAGTTGGAACGCACGCCGCGCTAGTAGAAAACACTGATGCGGGCTATGTGTCTAGAATATGCAGCGTTCCATATGGCATCTCATAAGGAACATATACACCTAACGATACACCACATGTCTGAGTTCAGTCTAAAGCTAGCCTGGGCACTTGTATTAAGATATTAGAATGGAGTGAAATCCTATTGGCTGTGGGAAGGTACTTCCTGTCTGGGTGGGTATATAGGTTCACCATGGGACCAGTGTGAATTAGGTCTCTGTTGGAGTAAGATCTCTTACTGTTATACTGTCAGTCTTGAAGAAGGTCTGAAATGCGGACCGAAACGTTGACGACTGAGGTTCAATATTTTAATGAATTGAATAAATAAGAAATGTTATCTGCGAATTGGTGAGTGCCCTCCTTTCAAAATTCTATATTGTGGACTTGTGCCTTGGAGTGAGCACTACCGGGATGAACCATTGAATTGTGTGCGGATTCCTATGTACATATATATATATATATATATATATATATATATATATATATATATATATATATATATACTCGATTATACTAATTGAATAAAATAAAATTATATTTAATCATTTTAAAGTATAAACGTTCTGAGTAGTGTGTGTCACTTCACTTTACATGTTAAAGACAGACAATTAAAAATCTACTGTAACTGTAGTGAAGTTACAAAGCACGAAGCCTTTTTTACATTATACTGTATAATACAATAACAGAAAATTCGGTACTTGTTTCCTAGCATGGTGCCCCGATTTTGATCGCAGTACATCTTATGCAATCGCATTGCATGCAATATAGTGGCATGCGTTGCATACGATGCAATACGATTTTTAACTGTACAAGCACCCTAATGGGTGCTTACAATGTTAAATACACCCCCATTGTCAACGCCACTCCCCGAAGCGTGGCGAGCAGCGGCAGTACGTGTCCTCCGACCTTTTCATACCCTCACTATCCACGTCAGCGTGGAGTAGATTTTAGAGCCACCAAGCCCGAAGCGTGGTGAGCGCAGTGAGCCCCGCGAGGGGACACTGATCACTTTACATGTATTACATGTATATTACATTTGATGGCATGCGATGCTATGCGATATTTCATTGTACAAGCGCTCATGTTAATTTAACGTGAATATCCATCGCATGCATCGCATCAATACGGTATGCGATGGGCGCCATGCTAGGAAAAAAGTACCGAAAATTCTCAAAGGCATTAGTAAATGTAAAGAGTTAAAAAAAATGTAAAATCTGACGCACTAACACCACTTTTATAAATTAGCACATTTTCCAGGCAAAAATAGATCTAAAGCTCCGTACACATGGAGCAATATCATCGCTGAGCAATATATTGCTCAGTGTCCCATTCTCATCAGCGATTAGAGACCAGCGACCACCACAGAGCTGGTCACTGAAGCGTGCTCCCGGTGACAGTCGCCCCATACAGATGGGGATATGGTCGCTCAGCGACCATATCCCCAGCGATTATGGCTGAAATTGCCCCATTTGTACAGGGCTTAAGGTTTAATTAACTTTTTTTTTCAGCTGATGATAAATTTATATTTCCAGGGGTGTCACTTACCTTGGTGTCACCTGGCCTGGTTTGTAGACTTCATGTAGGCACCCCCCACGCCATTACAAAATGGTGAGGCTTTACAGGAGGGGGGGCATGACCTCACAGCCCGACCCCATTTTTTTTTACTCCTTGGGTCCTGGAGATGCTGGGCTGCTCCTTGACAGGGATGGCAACAGAAAACTTGGGGTCCCATACACTGATATTTCTGGGGGCCCCCACCCCCTAAGCACTAGTAGTTGTGTGGAGCAGGGAGGAATGGTGGGCGTCTTGGTGGCAAGAAGTCCCATATAATGGCTGCCCCCAGTGCAGACAGTCTCACTTCTGAACTGACAGCTACTACACATTATGCCACACACCGTAATGCCTGCTACACATTATAGCACACACCGTAATTCCCATTAGACATTATACCACATGCCATAAAGCCCAATACACAGTATGCCACACACCATAATGCCCATTACATATTATGCCACACACTGTAATGCCCATTACATATTATACCACACACCATGATGCCCATTACACATTAGGCCACATGCCATAATGCCCATTACATATTATACCACACATCATAATGCCCATTACATGTTATGCCACACGCCGTAATGCCCGTTACACATTAGGCCACACACCATAATGCCCATTACATATTATGCCACACACCATAATGCCCATTACACATTAGGCCACATGCCATAATGCCCATTGCATATTATACCACATGCCATAATGACCATTACATATTATGCCACATAAGTGCCACTTACCTACATGCTCTTTGCCAGGGGTTGCATGCTCATTGCCAGAGGTCTCTTGCTCGGTGCCAGGGGGTTACATGCTCAGTGCCAGGGGTTTATATGCTCCTTGCCTGGGTTTTATGTTTTTTGCCATGGCGGAGTACATACTTGTTGCCATGTAACAAGTTGTACATGTTCGTTCCCCAGCGGGGATTACCCACTCCATGCCCAGGGAGGATTACATGCTCTTTGCCAGCGGAGTTACATGCTCATTGCCCAGGGGATAACATGCTTGTTGCCAGGGGGGTTAAATGCTTGTTCCCAGGGCAAAACATACTAGTTGCCTTGGGGTTTTAAATACTCATTGCCAGAGGGAATATACATGCTTGTTGCCCAGGGGTAGCCTGTGCATCTGCCTGACTTCAGTGGCGGAACAATCAGAGGGGGCCCAAATTCAGCCACTCATACCTGCACTCAGCCACCCAGCAATCGATTGCTGTGGGCAGCTGGCACTAAATCCCACCCCCCTAACAATGCCGCGGTGCCACTGGTACTCGGGAGGGGAAAAGAGAAGAGAGGAGGCCTCCAACTGCAGTGGCACTGTGGTGGCCTGGGGACGGCCTGTCGGAACATGCATCTCCTGGTCTCTGCGTACACACACTGACATGAGCCAGTGCTGCTGTGGAATTCTTGTTAGGGGGGATTAAGTACCAGCCATCCACAGCAATAGATTGGTGAGAAGCTGAGTACAGGGATGAGTGGCTGAATTTGGGACCTCTCTAACCATCAGGGCCTGGGTCAACGCCCCCCCTTTGACCTCCCCCCTTGTCGCCGGGCCTGCTCCTTAAGACCAGTCTGTGTGTAATATTGGCTCCTACACTGTGACAGGAGCTGAGATCTGGACATAATATTACATTGCAGCACACAGCTCCTGTCACTGAAGAGGAGCCGGCATTCTGCTGTCACCCCTCGGAGAATAACTTCCAGGAGCGGCCCGCACCCCTGTATTGACACCACTGAATATTTCTGTACAATGTATCTTACTTTACAAATTTAAGCTGTAATGCAGTCATTGCCTAATCCTTTATAAATTATTTATTGATATTAACTTATAAAGCACAATCATATTCTGCTGCACTTTACAATTGGGAACAAAAAGTTCTAGAAAAAAAACAGCGTGTTATAACCGGCAAAGAGGTAAGATGGCCCTGCTCATAAATAAGCTACAGAACAATAAGCTTTGATACAGTATTTATTGCATATCGGTCCACCAGATTGCTGAGATTCTTGATGGGGCTGTTTGATCTAGTCACACAAGAGTGTTGGCCTGGGGTAAGTGTTATCTGTGACTGTGGAAAAAGAACATAGTTAAAGTTATGTGTGGACTGTGTAGAGGAGAGGTAATTAGTACAATAGCCTTCAATAAGTGTGTCGGTGTTTATGGGATTTCCTATGAGCTTTCAGGGAACGGTTGATGATTTGGAGGGTAGAAGAAAATCTTTTATTCTTTCCTCTTTGTGCAACCTGGGGCTCTTTGAGAGCTGAACTGATTTCACACAAAAACTGCAAGCTTCAATGCAACTGAAAGAATCCCTGCAATAATGTGTGTAAGCGGAGAGGCCTCCAGCTCTGCATCAGTAACATGCACACTAGGATCACGCCAGGAGAAATCAGTAGCATATGAAGTGGCATATTTATAATGGGTACAGTGTGTCTGAGTCCAGGGGGCACACACAGAACCCATCATTTTTTAATACTTACCCCACCGGAGTACCATGATGACAGCAGCAGCACTTTTTCTCCATGGATTTGTGCGTCATAGTTGCCTACCCTACATAAAATAGCAGCAATCTTCCTGTCTCTCTCATCAGTGGCATTTCCCTGCTTTGGTTATAGGGCACAATGATCCCTATGGATATATGCATTTCAAATAAGGTTTCTCTGGGCCACTTATATAGAACCACTTGTTTAACTCCCTGACATGTATTAATGGGGTAGGTGCCTTAAAAAGAGATTAAAGCAAGGGTGATAAAAAGTGATAGATGTCCAGCAATCAGCTCCTACATTCAATCACAGCCTGTAACATGACAGTTAGGAGCTGATTGGCTGGACGTTTATCTCTTTTTAAGGATTAATACATCTGTCCCAATGTCTTTTCTAAAACAAATACACATGCTAACTGCTAACATGCTAGTTAGTAACATGCTAACTGCTAATTTTTGATGCCTCACCGATGTAGTTGTACATTTCTGCTCTTATACTGTAGGAGTCACCTTCACAATCTCCCTGAAAAGTTTATTCAAGAGTAGGCACGTACAGTATGTTGCGCATGCACAGACTAGAGCTCAAACTACAGCAATGCATGGCTGCTGGCAGAGAGGAGGAGGCCCAGATGGAGGAGGCTGCACATGGGCCTCCTCCTCTCTTAAAATGACCATAAACATATATGCTTGGATTATAACAGCATATGGATTGCTAAATTGAGAAAACACAATCTGGTCGATTATCGAACTACTGTATGAGCGTAGCGTTTGCATTGAGCATGTGTGCCCACAATTTGCAAATAATAGTGCATATGCATTTTGCTTTAATGCAATCACATTTTCCTCTACATTCCCAATGGCAGCCATCACCTGTGGGTTTCCTCCCCTTTTGGGTAGTACTTGGAAAGGAAAAAAAGACACCTGGCCTCTATATATAGCCAGGGGCGGATTTAGGGATGAGGGCGCCCCTAGGCATAACAATAATGTTTACTAAGTAGGACAGTTACAGGGGCAGTATCTGCATGTCCCATCCATTTACATTCTATTTAAGATGGAATATAGTACAGTACAGTGGGTATTTTGCAGTTATTGGTACATTTTGGGCTGACAGTACTATCACAGGCATCCAAGTGCCGCCCCCAAACATGTGCCACCCCTAGGCCGGTGCCTCACGTGCCTAATGGGAAATTCGGCTCTGTATATAGCTCCTCCTCTCCGGCCTCTGTGTCTTTTTTTCCATTGCCTATCATTGTCTATCACAAAGCAAAGCTCTGTGGAGTTATAGAAGGAATAGGTGGCTTACCCCGGGAAGACTGGTTACCCCGGCGATGCCAGTTGCACCCCGGCAGGGAGTGGAAGGTGAGAAGCTGACCTTCAGAGGCATAGGAGCCTCGGGTGCTGCATGCTTTCCCCGGGTGCTGCATGCTTTCCCCAGGTGCTGGGGAGCTACAGGCGGCAGCGTCCTCACGCTGGCGGTGTAAGCTGTGCTAGCCAGGTTAATCCACAGGCGAAACAAGATGGGTGTCATAGGGGGCACGGCACTGCTTGATGACGCGGCTACCCGGAAACCCGGAAGACACCGCAGCAATGAACGCTGTTGCCGAGCAGTGTATGCATCAGCAGCACGCTCAAGTAATCCCTATACCACCGACGCTGAAACAGCCTCAAGTTTACATTGACTGGAGTGGGGCAGAAAGATTTCTGTTCTTGGTGAATGAAGGCAATTAAAAAATTTCTTTTTCCTAAAGTTGCAAAGTTGTTTATAAGCAGTTATCTATAGTATATTCCCATAGAGGGAAGCTACATTACATATTATAAAATAAGCTTTTGACGCTACCATTTCAAGGAGACTACCTGTTTGGAGCGCAATTGGGTGAAAATATTACTAAGCTGTCAGGGGGCAAATCAGTATGGTTGCCTCAGGACAAAACAGCCAAGAAAAGTCCAACTGGTAGGCCCTTTAAATACCAACCTCAAGATTACAAAGCAGCAAGAGCCTATCGCCCAGGTCGTTGTTATAGGATAAGCAATTGGTCATCAAGGGCGAATTTTCGAGCCCAAATAGGAAGGGAAGGAAAATTCTTCTCACGCCAGAATACACAATGACGCCAGGATTCTGTTGGTAGGAGCCAGGTTGCTTCAATTCAGGAGCACCTGGGAGATGTCCACAACGGACAGATGGGTTTTTGGAGCTAGTGAAAGAAGGGTACAAGATGGAATTCAAAAAGCTTCCAGGAATTTTTTTTACAGAATCCCTAGTACCCGAAAACAAAGAAGAAAAAGAAGCGTTGATCTCAAGTTTACTGACGATATTCGTACAAAAGGTGTAGTGAGGGTACCACAATCACAAATGAACAAGGGATGGTACTCCAGGTTCCTTGTGTTACAAAAAGCATTGGGGGGATTCAGGACAATACTGGATTTAAGAAGACTAAACCGATTTATCCAAGTAAGAACCTTCAAGAGGGAATCTATAATGGCGATATTACCAGATTTAAAAGATGCAAACCTACATGTGCCAATCTTTTCAGGACATCAAAGGTTTCTATGCTTTTGTCTTCAGGGAATCTGTTACCAATTCGCAGCACTGCATTTCGGACTGGCAATGTCCCCAAGGATTTTTACAAAAGTGCTTGTCATTATAATCGCGATCTTGAGACGCAAAGGAATATCGCTCTGGCCATATCTAGATGATATTCTGATCATAGCCGACACAAAGGAGGTAGCAGAAAGACATACGGAGCGAGTGCTGCAATGTCTGACCAAACACGGGTGGTTAATAAACTTACAGAAAAGCCAACTAAAACCATCAAAGCAAATAAATTACTTGGGGGTTACACTGGACACACAATCAAAGAAGGTGAAATTGACCCCAGCAAGACGATAGAAACTAGTACAGTTTATGGTGTCAGTGAAGAAGAAAGCTGTCATGACTTCAGAGGAATTGGGTCTAATGTCAGCCGCACTAGAGACCATACCATGTTTGTACAAACACACGCGTGCCAAGACGTTTCACATGTGGGTCTCTGATATCAGTGATGTTGCTTTATCGGAATTGTGGAAGCCTTTGATTGGTGCCGATGGAAAGTAGTCTTTGATGTTCTGCGTTTTGCAAACGGATCTGCGCTTGCATCGCTTAATTGCAATGGGCGCTTTTTTCTCTCTTTCTGTACGGCAACTGCTGCAAATGTTAAAGTCACATTACCAAAAAGTTCTTAATATAATGATGTATGAAAGCTGTGTTATAAATAAATATTAAGGTTTTATTTGGCATGTCAAATACAATGACAAAAATGCATATAGTAATAAAAGATTTTTGTAGAAATTAAATTAATTTAAATACAAACAATCAAATTGGAAATTTCTGAATTGCCATCAGGGATGTTTTAAGAGAGGCCCTGGTGCAGCCTCCTCCTACTGAGCTCCCTCCTCTCTGCCGGGAGTAGCTCTTACGTAGTTGGGACTGAGCATCACAGACATTTTTCGGATGATTTCTGCACCAGCAGTATTGTAGTGTAGCACTAAAGTGCTCAAACTCCACTGCGCATGTGAAGATCTCCAGAAAAATGGTGCGTCGGACATTTCCGCAGTGCTGCTGTCGCTGGACTTGGTGTTTAAAAAATGGGTGGGAGTGTGTGATGTGGGCGCTTCTGGGACTATAGGGCCTGTGTGCACCGTGCACAATGTACCCATATGCTACTGATTGGCATGATCTGAATTGCAAATACAAATCAGGTAATGCAATCACACAGCTGCAATTTCTTATAATATAGCAGCCACACTAGTGCTTTACATATTGTCAATGGGAGGAGTCCTGACACAATCACAATCGGATGGATTGTCTTCAGCAGCAGCAGCTTTTGTTCAGGGATATGTGTCATGGTTCAAGTGTTGCTCAGTCGCATTTTACAGTTAACCACTCCTCGCCCCGTGTTGCTTCTCTAGAGAGATGTCAGCATAAGGTGCAACCAATCTGCACATTCACAGTACAGCAACACGTCTTCTGCACCAGGATAAACCATGCATACACCAACTGTCCTCTTCAATCAGCCCCTTCATCTCAACTATCCAATCAGCCCCTTCATCTCTATTTCTGACACTTAGAAACTAGCACAGCTGCTCGGAAGCATAAGCATGAAGAAGGAATGGCTTCTATGCTTCCATTATTTCTGTGCTGCCATCAATGACTTGTAAAAGAAAAATATGTATTCATTTTGTGTGCTTTCAGAATTATTGTATTATTTAACCGCCCCAGTTCTTTCATATTTATGCACATATGTTCAGTCAAATGCATCCAACTGTACAACAGTAACATATTGGTCAGGTTTACTTAATGCTATATTAGACATGCGAAATCCAGCCTGTAAAATACACAATCACATGGCCACCAAGAGCTTGGAGGACCCCGATGTTTGGGAAGGGCACGGCCATGTCCTGTCTAGTCTATCTTGAAGAAGCTATGCACCATTGCTTGGTGGCTGAGCTATCTGGTAGGTGCATTTCCCCAACAAACCTGATAGTCCCTTCTATAGGCCCCTCTCAACACCCCTGCATGGGCATCTAGTGCATAGAAGTGATTTAAGTGGAAAAATAAATGAATTCCACATTTCGGCACGAAAGGCACCAATACTTCCATTACATTGTGCTTGACTATAGTAAAGCTACATTGAGAGTCTATGGGGGAAATTTACTAAGCAAAATACGGTAGGAATTGGCGTATTCGTATTCGGGTATATTTTTGTAATTTACTAATGTGAAATAAGGTTAGTATTTTCTATTTTACGACCGTAACAATCTGTAGTATTCAGATTTTTACAAAAATATGAGCCTTGAAAAATAAGCCTTGAATTTTACATTACTCCAATGTAATTTTGAAATTTACTATCAAGTCGTATTTCAAAAATAGGAACATATACTAGGCGTATTCTAGAACAAGTTGTAAAAAAATACTCCAAAAAATACGACTCCATACGACATCGAAATATACGAATCTCCAAAATACGACACCTTTGTAAATTATAGTATACTCCGGAATACGAATGTGTAAATGAAATACTCCATCGATAACAATCGTATTCAGTCATATACAAAATACGAATACGACTGAGACATACTTGCATTTTTAGTAAATTTTGGCCTATATATCCTGTGCACTGTGGAATCCTCATTAGCAAAGAATACTATTCTACCTTCACTATTACCACCTTATTGTCTATATAGTGTGTACTGTAAATGCTCTGTCCCATGTGCAAAGGATAAAATCTTTATTTGACTAGTATTGCCTATCTCGTGGCAGTGCTGTAGCAGAGATTTTTTTGTGGCCTCGTCCCGCAAACATATTGGCCCTGATTCTGGTTCACTCACAAAAACAAATTCTCTCTTTAATGGCCAAAAGCATGTGCACATGGGTTACTTTTCCTTTGTTCCAGGTACTGTAGTCCCGGGAGTCACAGGATTGTAAGCTTTCTCGAGCAGGGCCCTCTTGCCTATTGTTTTTTTTCTTCCCTCCTTATACCATAATTTCTTCTTTGCTAATAATGGCACTAAACCTTTGGGTTCAGATGTTCTGCTGCGGATTTGGGTTTTCAGTTCTGCAATGGTTTGTACTGTGAGTCACAGGTTTTCTTTTTCTTTCTTTCCTTTTTTTTTTGGGGGGGGGGGGGGTGCTATTCTGTTCCTGTTTATGACATTGTAAGGCATAGCACACCCCTTGTGGCACCATATGAATAATCAATAATGATAGGCAGAAACTCTGAATAGGGAAGACAATAGTGTCTACTGACTTTTTCAAGGTTTTGTTTAAAAACAAAAAGCTTTATCTTTTGAACTGTGTGTACCAATGAATAAATGACACATACAATCATTATTATTAGCGATTACATTCTAGCATAGCTTTCTATTTCACATATTGAATAAAGGTAACTGAGTATCATCACAAAAAGTTTATTTTTGCAGGGATTTCCTTCTGTTGACCAAATAACTCAAAAAAACTTTTTCTATAAAAATTTACTGCAGTCGCCCAAATTGTCTTTGAAAATGAAGACGTTAAGACTTGATTATAATGTGCTATTTTTTTTAGTCATACAGTAAACTAAGTGAAAAATGTAATATATCCAGTATAATAAAGCAAATATGTACTCAACACCTTATTAGAGGGTTCATACAGGTGGGCGCATGATTAGTAATACAGCTGTTTATGATGTGTTTGAGCATTCCAGAATGCAAACGTGACTTAAAATCCAGAGACTCTATGAAGTATCCTTTTTATATTATAATGTGGAGTAATCAGTGCTGGTATCAGCAGGTAAATTGTTTAATAAATGGTACATAATTGACTAACCTTTTAACGAAGTTCATTTTTCCACATATATTTTATTTTTTCTGACACACCTAATTACATTGTGATCAGCGTACAAAATGGAGTACAGATGGCAACATGCCATAAGGATGATTTTCCGTCATGTTAAATGTGAACCCTCATTTTCCCCACACATTCGCTCTCTGCACTAAACCGGCTCTGTGTTCCAGGCTAGACAAAGTCTTAGTAAGAGGCAATATTATCCTGTATCATTCTGGGCACATTTATTGCAGGGTATGAAATATCAATATCTGGCTCTAGTACAATGGAATCAATATATTCACATCAAATGAAGAAAGTCTGAAAACACTTGGGAACTGAGAACAGCTTGAACATGTATGGATTTCAATTGTCAATGATTGATGTGATCACATATGGCTGGGTTTTTAATCAATCCTGGATTGGTCATTTTGCCGTGCGGTACATTTGTAAATATTGAGACATTCACATTTATATTGAGCTCTATATAGGAATGATAGTATTATACAGTTCCAGGGAAACAACAGATTGGAACGATAACTGACTATGAATCTAGTGAACTCCACAGATGAGAGATTGATATTGTTTAGATTGTGACAAACCATTTTTATTCTATAATACTTTTCGGTACTTGTGTAATAACTGGGCGCCCGATTTTATGATCGGGTCGGAAAAATCGCATCGCATGCAACCAAATCGCATGCAATGCGATGCGATCGCCGCGATTTTCCCATATAATTCAATGTTAAATGGTCCTGTTCATACCCCCACTATCCAAATGGGCATGGAGTTGAATTTATATAGTGTGGCGAGCGGACGCGGAATACATTTTAAGTAATCCGCGTGCGCTCGCCACGCTTCGGGCTCGGTGGCTCGCTGCGCTCGCCACGCTATATAAAATCAGCTCTGTGCCCACTTGGATAGTGGGGGTATGAACAGGATCATTTAACATTGAATCTTATGAAAAATCGCGTCAATCGCATCGCATCGAATGCGATTTGGTCGCGATGCGATTTTGCCAAAAAATCGCATTGCATCGCATCTGATTGTATGCCTTAAGTTAAGGCATGCAATCAAAAAATCGGGCGCCCAGATATTACACAAATACCTACTTTTCTACATTATTGGAAAGGTTTCATTATCAATACGGTGACACGAGCAGATAATGGGGGTGATTCTGGTTTAATCGGTGCCTCACACGTTTGTATGGGGGACCGATTTTGTAGGACTGCGCATAGTCAGTTATGCGCATGTACAGCCGCTGTGTGCAAGCAGCCATGGCGAATAGATTATTCGCAGGGCGTTAGCACACAACAGCGGGGGTGGCGGGCCAGGGGATGCACCCATGGGAACTCCCAGCATTTCATGGGTGTTCCCATGAAAACGCTGGCCATTCTCATGGTAAATCCCCAATGACGTGGGTGCTAAACATCCTTTTGCAGCTGTGCAGGGGATCGCGGTGTGCGAGGGGGGCATACGGTGTCTGGGGGACTCGCAAGGCTGCGAAATTCACAATGTGCATTATAAGGGAGATATTTTTTTATTGATGTTACACAAAGTTCAAGGAACATTTGTTGTTATTATTATTGTCATTTCATCAGAATGCCCCAGGGCTTTGTTTGGTATAGCGATGAGGTGCCTTTCTTACTGATCGAGAGAGATGGGAGAGATTTACTAAGCCTTCGAGAGAGAGAGAGAAAGTACCAACGCCTTGTGCCACAAATCAAATTGTGTCGTCGTCCCTCCATTTGAAATCATGCCAAGAATAAGGGGGCATAATTTTATGGTCATAACATTAGCAATTCACATTACACCCACGCTTAATGAATGGGCTTTCTGCTCCCCTCAACCAGTCTGACATTAAATGGTGTTTTTTTTTAACAAATAAGTCTCTTAACCAGACAAAAAATAAAATAAAAAACAAATTAAATTAAATTAATATCTTCCCCATTAAATATATGTAGTATGTATATCTATTTCCCTACCCTTTTCATTTGACAGCAGACATATTTCTACATCCCTAGCCCCCACACCCTCAGATCAGAAATTGAAATATTAGTATTCCATATAGCTATCTAACTAAAGTATAGTTAATAACATGCATATTGTACAATAGAGACTATTATCACTAATACAGCCAAAACACATTCTTGAATTACTGTTTAATATCAGGTTGAGTAGTAATCACTTTTATATTTACAATTTTTTAAAATGTGTCAACTTTTAAGGGTTGAGGGATAAAAGCAGATACCTGCCTAGAACTTAAGGTGTGTACACACTATACAAGATTTTTTAACGATAATAGAATTTGCTAACTATATTATTGTGCTTATTATCTAGTGTGTACATACTAGATGACCCCCCCCCCCCCCCCCATCATATGAGCATTCAGCCAAATCCTGACTATCTCATCAGCAACAGAATGCTCATGGGTGTGGTCGCTAAGTTATATTGTTCAGTGTGTATGTAAAATTTTGCTTGTTCAGAAGCATGGGCAGTTCAAGAGAAAATCGTTAGCGATATCATTTGTTAATTATATCGTATTATGGAGGTTATTCTGGTTAGTTTGCTTCCCTGAGCGTTCGTACAGGGGAGCAATGTTTTTCTACCGTGCATGGGCATAAGCATTTATGCACCTGTGCAGGCTCCATTTGCGAAGGGACACGGTAACTTATATATTCGTCGATCTGTTCGAACAGAGGAGTGCAGGCAGGGGGTATGGAACGGCGGGCACTGGTCATGCCGGTACTTGTGTATTAGCCGGGCGCCCAATTAGCATACGTACGCAGGCGTAGGCTAAGCTACGCTGTCAGTGTAGTCCAACGGCTGCCTAGCATAGTTAGCGTAGTGACTCTGCGGCAGCCCAATGGCTGCCTAGCGTAGTTAACGTAGTGACTCCACGGCAGCCCGGCTCTGTCCCCGTCATCTATGGCTTTGTCCCCGGCGTCCATACCAAGCCTAGTGAGCACCTCTCACACAGTGCCGGTAACTGCCAGATCCCCTGCGCTGGCGGACGTCGGGGGAGAGGGGATCATGCGGGCGCCGGTGGAGAGGCACTCCAGCTGTCTGAGACGCAGGGGCGTCTCAGACGCCCCTGTGTCTCACTAATTATTAGCACGTGCGTCTCATGCATAAAGGGGGTATGCGGACGCAAGTGCATCCTATGCACAATAAAGGAGGCATTTTCAAACCCCCACTATCCACGCAAGCCCCAAGCGTGGCGAGCGCAGCGAGCCCTGCGAGGGGATGCGTTGCACGTCCTCCCGACCTGTTCATACCCCCACTATCCACGTCGGCGTGCAGTTGATTTTATAAAGTGTGGCAAGCTGTGTGAACAGGTCGCCATGCTTCAGGCTACAGTGGATAGGGTGTTTCAGGAAAACATATCTGGCAGGGACGCTGACTACGCTGGCCGCAGGAACACTATGCTACTTCTGACAGGGACGCTGACTACGCTTACTACGCTAGCGGGAACACTGCGCTACTTCTGACTGACCACGCTAACTACGCTGGCCACAGGAACACTAAGCTACACTACTTCTGACTGACTATGCTAACTACGCTGTACAAGGGTACAGCAAATCAGAGAATGACTTACATTTGCAAGTGCTTTATAAATCATTCGATGGTTGGCAACCATCAAATGACTTCTGCCCCACATGCAAGCTGTGAATGGATGTTTATGTAAAACATCCATTCCCATGCTTGCGGGGGAAATCGGCGTACAGACGGGTATTCGTGGGGGCAGTGGATGGCATTTAGTTGACTCGCAAAGCTGCTAATTTCACTATGACCTCCTACTGTATGTATACCCAATAAATCATTCAGTGAAACAGAAAATCGGCCTCCCGGAAGGGTGGGCAACCCTCCCGGTTTCTGGGGAACCCCCCCGCTCGCGGCTTCCATCCCCCGTACCGTGCCATTTAAAAAGCAGGATATGCCGATCCTCTGATGAGGGGGCGGGGCTAAAGTGGCAGAATCGCGCCATTTTAGCCCCTCCCCATCCGCTGTGATAGGCAGGCAAAACGGGTAATTTCCATAATGGGGAGGGGCTTAATGACGGAACGCTCCTCAAGCCCTGACCTTCTGCTACAAGGCTCCTCTCCGGGCTTCTCCAGGAGAGGAGATTAAAAAAGTCGGCAACCCTGATCCAAGATCTATAGGGTATAAGCATTATATAATTAAAGTGGCTACAGACCATACAATGTGAAAATGTTCATTATAGTAACAAATAGGATATTAGAACATTTTTTAAAGAAAAAGTTCTTTCTTTATCATGCTATGGATTTTGTGATACCATTACGATAAAAGTTTTTGAACTATGAGTTATCACAGTTACTGCTCCACAATATCAACAAAATATTGCTTCTTTGAATTATCCAGCCTTCTTTACTTCCGGCAACTTTTGCCTTAATAAGTAGAAGTAGAGCCCTGATTTACCCAGTGTAATAATCAGTAACATGCAAGTCTAGGTCCTAAGAGGAAAGGGATGCATTTGCATTTTGTGGAATTAACATACTTGAATTTATTCTATATAAATAAGGACATATGTCTAGTCAAAGAATGGCTGTGCTCTCCATGCTGATAATACCTCTGTGCATTTCAGCAGGTCCTGCGATGTACAACTCTCGGGCAGAGCTTTTCAGATACTAAAAGCAGAGATAGTTATCTTGTTTATGAAATTTGCCACGACCCCTTCATTGTGACAGTGTTCTAACATTGCACAGTTCCCTAACATTGTGATGAGTGTAGATTGCATGCATATGGCATTAGTTCCTCCATTAAGGATTGTCACTATATTTAGAAATAGGGAAATGTTTCATTCCATTAATGCACAGGTGATATGTAATGCCAAGCATGTAATTACCAATGTTGTTGCTAAATGTCCTGAGCCTTGACATGACTCCTTCATCATTCAAGACTCTACTGTTACCTAGTATTTGGAGGGATGACATTCCTCAACTGATTTGCTTTTGTGAAGAAAATATGTTAATGCTATGCAGTATGTGAAGGGCATAAGCTGTAGACTGGAAAGAGTTAAATTCCTGATTTTGGAAAGACTTCAAACTTCTGCTAATGAATATCTGGGAAGATGGCTTGTGTGTGGCTGCCAGTTCCATTTATATGGATGGTGTTGAATTGTGCTGCAGAGCCAGAATTCAGGACTACTTGACTAGCAAAGTGATTACCGGTACATAGTGCTTACAGTTTATTATTTAAGCCAAGTCAACACGCAAAATTAGTTTGTAGTTAGTTAGTGCAAATTAAGGCAACTCGCTTATTTACCAAGCAATCACTAATATCTTTGACATAAATTATACTGCATAATGTTCAGTAAGTAGAATTTATACTTTTGCGGTATTTTCTATGCATTTTTATGCATGCTACCATAAAGCAGCCATACAAATTTAGTTGGAAATTACAGCCAATCAGATTGGAGGTAACATTTGTTGAGTTCATTATATAAAATGGTAGGTAGAAGCTGATTTGTTGCCAGGGGCAACATTTTCACTAGTCCCCTTGTCTTCTCTTTTCACTGTCTGATACACCAGCCCCTATAGTTCTAAACAGGTACAACAACTCTGCCATATGACATTATTCAAGACTGACAAGGAGATCTTTAGGTCATCAGTAGGTCAAATAAATTTTTGACTTCCCTATCTGTAACAATTGTACCTGACAACTTACAGGATAGTCTAACAGTTTAGAACATGCTCCAAGCTTTCCTGACGGGTGTCGTTAGAATAGGAAAAATAAAAGGAGGAATTGTTGTTAAAACCGTCACTGTGGCAATATGAAGGGCTAATTTGGACTTCAAAGTGTTTGTCCTGAAAAATGAATTAACTCCCATGCAGGAGAGTTTATAAATCCATTGACTTGACTGAATTTTTTCTGAGACAGACCGCTTTCTCTTGGTCTCTACACTGGCCATGGCCCACTATCAGAGCCCTTTCCCCACAAATAATTTTGCCCCAACTCTTCAACCAGACCATTATACTTCCTCTTTCATATCATGTCTGAGGGGTGGCCTTGGGGTATAACGGAAGCTGGGTTTTTCAATAATTTTAGACATAAAAAATAACTAAGGCCCTTATTCTGATCGGTGCGTACTTTCCCGAATTCTTACGGTGCGGTCCGCACGCCACGCTGTGCGGTGGCGTACGGCCAACGTACGGAGAAACGCCCACGTGTCCTCTGCATTCGGACGGACTCACTCTTTAAGAACAGGGCGTGTGTACGGACGACATACAAACCGTGCGTGTGCGGTGGACACGTACAGATTCTGCACGGTCTTCCCGCGTAAGCACGGGCTTACCGCGTCAGAACGTACGGGAAGCTGTCCGTACGCACCGATGCGGAGTATTTACGCTAAATACCACACTTTTTTACTGAGTACACACAGCGATCACATGACCCACTTAGGCAATTAGGCAACCTCATTAAAAAGGGATTGTTATCTATTTCAATCAATTAAATGCTAATCTATACTGAACCACATTACTACTACATTCATTACACACATTAACCCTTACAGCATGTGACCCTAACATACATCTATATACACTATTTACATTTGGCTTATTTAAAAGATTTTAAACAAGTTACACATATACTTTTGCATGTTAGAAAAAAACACGGACAACTTAGAACTGTAAATAACTATTTATTATGACAATTAACAAAAGTAATAAAAAATTATTAAAAAAAACATTAATTTTCCCCATCAAGGAGTCTGTCCAATTCGGACATCATCATCCGCATGTGGCCTCGCATTCGTAGGAGGGCCCCACGGAGACCCTCCTCTGCTTGGGCAGGCTCATCTGTGGACCAAATACAAATTGAAAAATTAATAATGATATTCATGCATACATTTAACATAGTCATACCTACATTTTAAACATGCACCGTGACAGGTGTGTGTGTATATGTATATATATATATATATATACCCCTGATGAAAACTGGAGAGGCATCCAGTTGAAACGGCTGTTGGGTCAGACTACTTGTACAATATGCTGTAACTGCTAATACAAAACTTCTTTACATCAAACTGCGAGTGCTGGTCCATTCCTTTCCTTCCCGGAGGCTTGGGTAAGTTCTGTCTAAATTAACCTCTAAGGACCCTGCACCCCCCATACCATCTTTATCGCTCTGAGTGCCATCCTGCATTTGCTTATATATATATATATAGAGAGAGACACATATATATCTATATATATGACACATACACCTATACATACATGCATACATACTACATGGAAAGCCTGATTTTTGCCCTATACCCTTTACTCTGTAGAACACCTCACAGTCATACTGCTCCTTCTCAATCCAAACCCACCCATGACTAAGCTCTGAGAAGCATGTCACGCGCTGCACCAATCACAATTCTGCAAACAAAGTTCAGTGTCTGTTATATGATGGAGCCTGGCAGGGGAGTTACACAACTCTCAGGAATGCACAGTACATTGGTGCAATCAAGCATGGCTTGCCTGCTGATGGTCTGCTCCAGAAATCATTGTCATAATGCCAGTTAGGGGAAGCTGCAGCACTAACCCACTCCCATGCTCAAAAGCATTACTAAGACCAAATCAACACACAATTATGGTGCAAAACATACATGCAGACCGCAGGGGGTGGTTAGCTAGAGGAGGGCCCAGGGGCACTGACCACTTGTTACTCCAGTCTAAGCCACGCCTATCCATACTCCATTTATGCCATACTGAATCTAGTTTACAAAGATCAATCACCAGTAAACTCTACTCACCTATATGAGGCTACAGATTGTATGCTTGCAGCAGAGACATGTAACCCTTACATGAGCAAGTCATCACTTTCTTCCAGGATACAGATTAACTACACAGGTTCAGTGGCACTTAAAATCGACATGAAAGCCATCCGCACAACCTGTGTCATTAATATGTGTCCAGGATGAAAGGGATGGTTTGGCCACCCTATCTAACCCCTAAGTGTGTCTGTTGCTACCCAGTTTGTTTTATCACTTTATAGTATTGAAAAAAACAATTGAATCACCAGTGCTACAAAGCAAATAGAAGATGACAAAAGGAATAATGAATCTTTATCTATACATACCAATTTCTGGTGCCTGCACCACCACACAGGCCTCCTCTTCTTCTGTGGACTCCACATGTGGCACCTCCTCCTCTTCTGCCACCTCATCCTCCACTGCCACCACCTCCGCTGCCCACAGCTCCTCCTCCACTTCCTCCCTTTCCTCTTCCTCCACCACCCCTTCTTCAATGGCAACCTCCTCCGCCATTACTTCCTCCGCATCCTCCTGGGCCTGGGAGGCCTCTGAGTCTTCTCGGGCCTGTCTTGCTCGTTCCCGTGCTGTGTTTGGGAAAAGTCAAAAAAGTGCCAATTAGTGGTAATTTGTATTAAGCCTTATCAACCTATAAATGCAAAGGTTATAAGTACTGATAATTGTACAGCCAAACAGCTCCTTAGTGGCCTTTACAAAACACAGCCTGTAACATGGCAGGTATGCTGTGACATTTGGGCCATTGTAAGCATCACAAACATTAATCCTACACAATGACATATCACCAAATATGGGTATAAGCAACAGGTGAAATAGTCTGCATCACTAGACACTTACACCTAACTCAACAAGGTACTAAACAGCTATTTTATAATGAAAGCTATGCAGCAGAAACATAGCAAATAGTGGCAGACCTTTTCCCAAAATTAGGCCATGCTGCCATGTGTACACTTACCTTCTACTGGCCCATACTACAGAGGTGGAATGAAAAGTAGCTAGCATCCAGCCTGAATTTGGAGTGCTTTCACATGTGATTTGGATGCTAGCACTGATTACTTGTGCCTAAGTGGTGGACTGGATTTACATATGGAATGGGTAGTGTCAGTTGTACTACATACCAAACAAGTGCACAGTACAGATGTACATTCAAATATACATTTCATGTGTGACCTCAGTTTTATTTGGTCATTGGTGTTCAAATCTGCATTTAGCTACTAAATCAGACTTACTCAGTTTGCCAGGTTTTTGAGAAATATTGATCCACAGCAAGGTGCGTGCCGTATGCGCCGCACGGTTGACGCTGCCGTACGGAACGCGGCCGTACGGAACGCAGGTTGTAGCTGATTAACGCCAATTACAGAAATAGTATTTAAAGTTGTCCTAGAAAGGCAAACATGGCTGGCTCAGAGTCAGAGGAAGAACAGGTGGTGCAGAACCTCTTGGCCCGCATGGAGTCCAACACCACCTATGTCCCCCTCAACCCAGAGCAGCCAGATGGGCCATCAACATCACGACAATCGGCAGCTGGCCCATCCTCAGCATCAGCAGAATCATTGGGAACACAGCAGGTGGCTTCCCAACAGAGTAGCCTGGCCAGCACTTCAAGTACAGCAACCGGTGGCCATGGCAGTGCCAGTGGCAGTGGCGGTGCCAGTGGTCGTGCCCATGGCCGCAATCGGGCAACAGAGGAACCAACCACCAGAAACATGGCATATGAACCGCAGGAGCTTGCCATCCTGGTGACCCGGGCACGGGATTTGATCGAGTGCCCACCGGTAAAGTTGACACACACAAGGAGATGGAAGATCTGGGAGGAGATAACAGCGGAGATTATTGTGGTGGCTCCACAAGTTCGTGAGGCGGAGCACGTTAAGAAGAGGCAAGTTCATGTGTGTTACATTTGAGCAGTACAAGTCCAGTAATGTTTACATTCAATATTAGATGGAGTTGGTCAATGGGTGGTCACGTTGCTTGGAGGCACAGACATGTTTGCCATGTCATTGAATTGATAGTTATTGTAGGGTGACTGTGGTTGTATCTTCTAAGGGTTGTTTTTCAAAATGAATATAATGTAAGTTTGGTGTCAGGAGGCACATGTTGTATTATGTTTCAGATTGCAATGGGTGCTACAGCAAACATGAGGAGTGACATGTATTAATATGTACACTTTGATTGCAGGTGGCACGACTTCAAAGGCAACCTCAAGAAGAAATTGACCCAGTGGTGGGAACACAGCCACACCTCTGGGGCTGGCCCCATGCCTTCAAAGCTGCAGCTCACCCCCCTGGAAGAGATGGCTGAGTGCTGCATTGCAGTGGAGGAGGTCCGGGGGGTGAGCACCATAGACAGCGAGTCCCCAGCGGAAGTGATGGCTTCTATGCTTGAAGGTAAATATTTGCCAGGCCATAAGTAGATGTATTGAATTTTGCATGGAATGTGTGGTAATTGGTATTTTCTCTTTTGAACAGCATCCCCACCGCTTGGTCAAGAATCTCTTGAGGAGGTTATGGAGTCCGTGCCACCTGGCCCCAGTAGCAGGCCCGTGCAGCAGCAGGCGGCAATGTCCGCAGCTGAATTGTCCACGTGGGGGCATGTGCTTGAAAATATTGTGCAGCAGGGAGAGTCGGCATCAGAGCGGGTGCGTAGGGCCGAGGAGGTGCTGCAGGGTTTGACCACCAGCCAGCAGAGTATTGCTGCGAGCATGCAGGCTATTGCTGCTAGCCTGCAGGTGCTGGCTGATCAAGCCCTGCGGCAAAATGAACTCCTCCTCCGCCATAATGAACTTATGGTGGAGCTAATTACCAGCAATAGGGTCCTAATGTCACCCGTTTCTGGTGCAGTCACAACATCATCACTCCCTGCTGCCAGAGGGGGAAGAACATCCCCCCCTCCCCAGCATGTGCTCCACGTGACCCACCATCTGAACGTGGCCGTGGGCGAGGCCGAAGAGCTGCTGCACGTGGCAAGGAGCCTGCCAGGGGCAAATGTGGCCGCAAATGAACTTGTGTCCCCATTAATCTCCACCCTTATGTCTTCCCAAATCTTCCATTGAGCTGTGTGTGTCAGCATCCTGTGTCAAATTCCATGCCGAGGGTCACCACATTTGCCCGCGGTTCAAATGTCATGTTTGGTTCCCCTGTTGCCCTGTTTGGGCTAGCATTACTGTGTGCTGTACTTGAAGTGTTGGTGCTCTACTTTTGTTGTGAAGCCACCTGATGTGTTCCTAATGATTCTGCTGTAGCTATTTATTATATATTATTTACTTTTAGTCCTGTTATGGTACCATTTATTTTGTGATGGTTTCGAAATTATTTTCTACGTTAATTTAATAAATGTTATTTTTGGACCCCAAATGTCTGGATTAATTGATACATGCAGAAGTGACATGTGTATTAGTATTTGTAATATGAAGTTGTGTTCATTAAAGTGTGTGAAAACTACAGCATATATGTGTGTGTTTAGTAATGGTCCATTTAAGGTGCATTGGTTTCAATTGAAGCAGTGAGATGCGTGTATTTTACAAGTAATGAGTAAATTAGGTGATTGTATTGTGTTCAACTGACATTGGTTGAGGTGCGTCCGTCCTGATTAGGCGTTCCGATTGCCTAGCGCATGACCGAGTGGTGTCCGCTAAGCAATACTAGCCTTTTGGACACCGCACATTTCTTCTCTTTTTGTTCGCGTGCATTCGGTGTGCTATCCGAATGCACGCCTACCAAAATAAGTGTACTCCCCCGTGTCCGCCCATGTTTCCGCCCAGTTTAGCCCACTTTGAAACTACGCCCCTGTGTCATTCCGCATGACGCCAATAACACGCCCATATTGGCCGAGTGATTGCGGTGCACATTTCTGTACGGTATTAGTGAGAACAAGTACGGAGACCATGCGTGGCACATGCGCATGGCGTTCCCCACGCATGCACAGACGGCTAAAAAACGCGATCCGAAAGAATTCGGGAAAGTACGCACCGATCAGAATAAGGGCCTAAAGACTGTAGAGGGACTCCACAACGGAGTACTGATGAAGTCACTGAAGAGGAGGTGCCAGCAGGTAAGTATGAACTGGCTCTGTCTGATGTTGACCAATACTGGATGCTGCTTGGAGATGTCACCGCAGGTAAGCATGTTCAGGTAATTGTCACTAGCATGTTCACTGGAAAGGTTCACCGATAATGATGATGATGGCAACAGCAGGTATGTGCCAATGGTGGTGGTATTGATATTGTCTCTCTGATTGGTGAATGGTAAGCGCAGTGAAGTGATGAACTAGCATGGACTTTGTTGCAAATAGACTTGAATAGCCGGCTCTGTGGGTGATCAGCTAGGAACAGGTAACACTGTAAAGAAAGGAGCAATATCCCAATCTGGACACAGGAGGGAGTTAGTCTGCAGCAAGGTGGAAAAGCCGCAGGTGCAGTATATAGCAGAAGTACTCAGGAGCTAGAAATGCTGCTTCTCTAAGGACAACATTGCACTGACTGACTTCTGAGTAGGGATGGGTAATCATATGATGTTTCATCGGTAACATCGGATTTTTGGTTCCAATGTTCAATGTTTAACCCTGCAATGTTGAGGATCCAATGTTTTCTCAACATCGCTAGATTTCTCCCCCGATTGTTTTTCTCAATTTTCCAATGTTTTTTTCTTTTGTGTGTCACTGTTTGGTGCTGTCACTGCTTTCGACAGCCAGCTCACTCCTTGTTTTATATCCATTAACAACTTAAAAACAGATCCAAAACAGTAACACACACTGGGCCAGATGCACTAAGCTTCAAAAGTGATAAAACGGAGAGTGATAAACCACCAGCCAATCAGCTCCTACCTGACATGTCACAGACTATGTTTAAAAAATGTCAGGCAGGAGCGGATTGGCTGGTGGTTTATCACTCTCCACTTTATCACTTTTGAAGCTTAGTGCATATGGCCCTGTGTGTGGTGATGATACAGAATTCAGTTGAAAAAAAGATTAAAGAGGAAGTGTTAACATTAAATGTACTGTATAGTATCCTCCTATATTGCAACAAAATAAGGCCTGTTTTTCAACATACAGTATGTTCTATGTTGCATTGTATGTACAGTTTTTTTGTTATTTTCTATGTTCAACTTAAGTTATTAGCCTGTTCTTACTGTTATAAATCAAGTTAAAAATGGTACTTCCTCATCTTTGCAGCCACCGCTTACGCTATGCAACTTATGTAGCATACAGTGAGCCGCGAGGGTTATTTTCGGGGTCCACGCCACCATCTATTACCTTTAGTAATGTTGAGGCGAGCGAAGCAGAGCGTGCCACCGAGCCTAAAGCTTGGTGAGCAATCGTGAGGGGACAATCGCGATTCACGTAGTGGCTAACGTAACTGGTGTAAGCGGTGGCCGCAAAGACGAGGAAGTACCTTAAAAATATTTAAAAATAGCAGATTGTGAGCTGCTGTGAGTTGCTGCAATAAAGTCTTGCTAATTAATGCTTCATTTTTTACCCTCACTTTTTTTTTTTTTTCCCTCAAAACATGAATCATATATCCAATGTGTGTATAAACTGTAAGCCTCCAACAAGATAAACTTATTAGAAGGATTATTTATAATTTCATAAGCGTATTAGTGTATTATATTCTTGAATAGACAGTTTATTGAAATATATATAGAAACATCGGTTAACATTGGTTAACATCGGTTTTAGAGTACCAATGTTTAGGTCTAAATTATGTTTTCTAACCAATGTTGAAAAACATCATTCAACTGATGTTTTCTTTCGATGTCCCATCCCTACTTCTGAGCCCAGCTTTTGCCCCTATATAGACAGAGCAAGCTATAGTGGGATGACGTCAGAGAAGGATGACTGGGGATTAGTTTGGAAGAAGCATGTAGGTGGATCCAAGAGGGCAGCGCCCATGCCGGCAACTGGCTTCCAGGTAGCGAGGCCTGTACTGAAGCGGAGAGCCAGCGTCTGTCATATCACTAACCGGGCTGCGGATGGTCTCCAGCCGCATCTGCTGGAATGTTATAGCGGGGGACGCTGGTCACGCGTCTCTGGCACTGATCAGGAGTACTGCAGACAGATGAAAGGTGACAGTCTGCACACACTCTGCAATGGCAGATAAGTACCTCATACCTCCCAACATAACCCTCTCCAGGAGGAACACAATGCTCTGTTTCTGGACTTCCGTCGTAATGTATGATTAGTATCACCTCTGTGGATACACCTTTCTTACCCATTTACCTGTTGAAAACAGGTGACTGCAATCATACATTAAGAGAGAAGTCCAGAAACAGAGCAAAGTGTCCCTCCTGGAGAGGGTCATGTTGGGAGGTATGGTACCTCTCAAACTTTGAATTGTGACATTTCATATATGATAGTTGTGGTCACTGGTTTATTTACTAAGTAGCAGTACGTTTAAGCCCAAAGTTTAAGAGGACAATGCTTTTAAAAGTAGGTGAATTGCTATTAAAAGAATTTCCCTTTTAAATGATGGGCTCTTACAAGCTGCAGCTTAGTACTTAAACCACACAATCTAAGGAACCATCCTTTTGCTTATTTGCCTATTCAACCAAATATTTCAAATTGTGATGCATCATTCCATCAGACCTTGTTACAGTCTTCAGTTGTCTACTGGTGGCGCTTCATTATGGCTCAGACAAGCCTCTTTTCCATTGCTGTATAACAGCTGTAAATTTTTAATCAATTACATTTTTAATCCAAAAGATATTTATTCATAAATTTAGATTATTTTTCAGTTCATGGGAACCTAAACTTTGTTTATTTTAACGTGTTGCACTTTAACGCTTTCCTTTTTCCATTTTAGGTTAATCGCTGGACTTGAGTTGCTTACATGTCTATAACCTTGAAAATGGGGATTGTCATATAAGGTGTGGCTTTAACATTCTAGTTTCAATGGCTTTGCATCCAGCCATATGGTGCTGAGAGGATGCATCCGGTGTGTAATATACGTATCAATGTCCAGGCAAAAATTGGATCTTTTAAATAACTTGCCATTGTTAAGCTTTCATAGATTTTATATTTGTAATGTTATTAATGTAAGAAAAGTCTGTACTTCATCTTCATGTTTAAAATAGTATTGATAAAAATGGCTGCAAACTATGAATTTCTTATTTAGTATCATTCGTTCACAGATAAATTAGATGACTTAGGGCTATGTCACCTTCTATGTTTAGTACATACACTATTAGTTCTAGGGGCCAATTATAAAAGCCTTTATTGTAGTACATGGTTTCTATCCTAGCGTTTATCAGTTCTCTGCTGATTTTCAGAGCTTGTGGCCAGGAGGGTTAAGTGTCCATATGTGATGATCTTGACCTACTGCCCTATTATCAGAATTAGATTAGATCACATTATACAGAAATACAGAATATTCTAAAACATTCCCTTGCCGTGTCCATATGATGCACAAAGGGACAGCATCCTTTTCTATCAATGTCTTCAGTTTCTTTCTTCCTAAAACTTTATTTATAAACTCCTTTTTTTTTTTTATGATGTATTAGTAGTTTTGGGGTTTTTTGTGTTTTTTTATTTATTTATTTTTTTGCAATCCATATAGTACTGTAAATTTTCCAGAATATTTTGCGCACATAATAACACCAAGTTTTGTTAAAAGAAAATACAGAAATCGTGATTTGCAAATTTGGAGACTGTGTTTTTTTATGATTTATAGGGTCATTGCTTTCTAATCATATGGAAGAGAAACCTAATACAACAGAAATGATAGTCTATTACTCCCAGCAGAATTTGTTTTGTAAAGTTGTGTGTAGCAAGGTCTGGTCCACAACAGGCAAGGCACCATTATTAATCTACCGACTGGGTCATATATTCTCACCACAGACGAGTTATGATGGAAAGCCTCCCATATGAAGTCTGTCTTATATCTGTGTTTGGATTACTTACGTGACTGTAATATAGGTTCTAAGACCATGCTGACCTAATGCCTTCAAATCACATAAGTAAGCCATGTATATTATTAAGCTTAAATAGTCTAGAGAGAAACCACGGCACAGTTTAACTCTTTCATGATTCATGACCTTGCACTTGAACAAAGAACCAAATGAAAGAACAGCATCTCTTATTCTGCATCTCTGCTTCTGTGCTCGCTGCTCTTGCTGTGCTCTTGAATGTAATTTTGCCCATTCTGTCCCCAGTTTGTAGCCTAAGGCCACTGGCATTGAGAGTGTTTGTCATTTATACCAACTGGGCTCCTGGATGAGAATCTGACCCAGCCACTCATCTGTCAGCACTGTCTCATTCCTTTTATTTACATCTGTCTTTAGCATTCTAATTATCTACTTTATTACTTTAGCCTGGAGGAATACCGTAAAAAACAACTGATATGAGGAGGATCCTACCAACAATAAAACTGCCTAAAATCCCCACTGCATATCATCCTCAGCACTTGAGAATATTTGTGCTGCCAGATGACCTCAATGTGTCCTTAAATTGATCCCTTTTATAATTGTACCCTTTATTTTATAATTGACTTTGTACACTGTGTAAATAGTTGTGTTTTCCCTTTCTATACATAATTATCTGACATTTTTTTTTTAATTGTAAATGGTCATGTTTAAACTAATACTGATATCCCTATCTGAATAAATGTGCAATTTATTTCCACTAGAAAATAGGAAATATTTATTAAATGTAATTTAAATAAATAACCGTGTTGTAATGAATTTGCTTTTTATTGTGGGGCCTTATATTTTTTTTAGATCAAATTTATTTTCCATTTTTCTAAATGAAGGTTTTTACAATACCATGTCTCTTTTCTTCTCCCCTTTTTTAACCTGATTTGTTTCTTTATGTAATGTTCCTATATTTTACAGGTTCCTGACCTCTTTGGTTTGAGAAATGGTCAATGGATTGTTGGATATGAATGGCCATGTAACTGTAACATATATAGACATTTGTAGCCACCAAATGTCCCTTCAGCAGCTAAGTTTAGTACAATGCCAATGTTAATAAAAATAAAAGAAAAAACACAAACATTGAATGATTTGACCTTTATTAAAATTCTAGTAAATTAGATACAATTTGCACTGAGTCATCTCAGCCATACCTCCTATTTCAGCCCCTGCCCACAGACTGTGAGAATACTCAAAGCTGGATTAAGTGTGGGGTGTAGGGAAAACTGTACCCTGGACTCCCTTCAGTCTGGGAGGCGCCAGGCCAGAGCATAGTGACATCACCAATTAGCCCCCTTGTGCAGCAGCAGAAGGAAGGACCAAGCAACCAGAATTTAAAAAGGGCAGGGTGTAGTGCAGACAGATACGTAGTAGTATCATGTTTCATGAGCTGCCGATGCAGCTTCCTGAGTACAAAATAGCTAGAAGTTAGCAGAGAGCTAGAAGTGAAGTCACCAGCTCTCCCTCTTGTGCAGCAGCAGGAGGAAGAACCGAGCAGCCAGAAGGTGGGCAGGCCAGTTTGAAGTGCAGGCAGAGACACAGAAGCATCAAGTCTCATGAGCTGCTGATGTATCCAGAGATAGAATGAAGGAGTGAACTGTAAGTGACCCAGATCCCCCCCCCCCCCCCCCATACAGACTCATGACTGATTTGTTTGGGTCCTGTGCAATCTGTTATGTAATAAGCGCATTCAGGTCTATAGAGAGACACACACAGAGAGAGTCCTCCTGAGTCATGTCCCAGTGTGTAAGTAGTACAGAGGCTGCTACTATTCTTCTTGCATGTGACAAGATAGATGATAGATTGTATTTCAAGATTGTTTTAGTTGCCTTTGTTCCACTGCAAGAAAACATTATAAAATAGTTGTTTCTCAAATATGTGGAGCTATAAATAGTACCCATGCGTTTGTAAACCATTAGTTTAAATGTAATATACACCATTGGTTTATATTTAATATACACAATCTAATATACATCCCCTACCTTGGGAGCACACTGCTGTACTTGCACTCTGCATTTTCATAGTGGGTGTGGCGGCAGGATGACAAGTGGGGGAAAGTGCTGACAAGATTTGGAAGGCCGGAGGAATGGGGTGTGCCCCCTGATTAAAATTTCCTGGTCCACTCCAAGTCTTAATCCAGCCCTGAGTATACTTACATTGTGCCATCACAGCACAGGTCACCTCTCTCCTACAGCCAGAAGCATGACCCATCTTTGCCTTTAGAAGCATGAGCTGCTGAGTAAGACAATCGATGTTGAGATAAACAATCGATGATGAGTATGAAGAATTGATGTTGAGACAAACAATCGATGATGAGTATGAAGAATCAATGTTGAGATGAAAAATGGACGCTTGATGGTTAATATGCTGAACGATGGTAGCACATCACAGGGGAGCTAGAAGAATGATGCTGGGACATCAACAGGAGTAAGGCAGCAACGCAGAGTAGTAAGTGGTGCTGGTCTCTATAAGGTGGAGTGTAGTCACAGGAGCTGCAAACCTGGAGCAATGAAGCATCCAACAGGAGGTTAGACAACTGAAGCACTGACAATGGTGGAGTGCTTTTCTTAGCATTCTTAGATTGGCTGACCAATTACCTAGGAAGCCATGAGAGAATCTGGGGAGATGGCATGCAGCACACTGCAGACAGGCAGCGCAGATGGAAACTGGATCTAGCACGCTGAACAAGTCTGTGAAGGCACTTAAAAGGTAAAAAGGTGTGCTTTAATACCTGGATTGTGACATTGGATGAACAACAGCTCCTGATATATCCTACTGGTAATGATCACTCCTGATTAGAATGAGGGACACCATTATCCTGTTTGAGGAAGTGCTTATGTCATGTGGCGCATCTCCTACTTGCAGCAGTCAGAAGAGTGGCAGGGTTTTCTAAAGGTGATGTATCAAAGACAAGACACATATACAATTATACAGGATTTGTATAAAAAGACCAAATTCTGGAAAAAATATAAGATATTGCTACAAACAATTAAAATTCATCAAAATAAGACCCTTGTTCATTGACAGACTTCTGCTTACGAGTTGTCCACGCTTGGAAGGCACCCTGGAAGTCCTTTTTCTGGAACATCCTTCAAGCAGCATGTCAAAGCCGCTATGACCTCTGCTATGTGTCCTTTGAGGGCTGTCTTCACTCGGGGGAGCAGGAAAAAGTCAGTCAGGGCCAGATTGGGACTGTAGGCGGGCTGGGGAAGTGTTGCAATGAAGTTCCGGGACAGGTAGTCATTGAATACGAAGAAGGTGTGGCTTGGTGCATTGTCATGATGCAGCTTCCAATTGGCAGCAATGCCTGACCTCACTCTATTGACCCTTCAATCTTTTCAGAACTTCCATGTAGAAATCACCGTGACGGTCTGTCCATCAGGTACAGATTCATGGTGGACCACACCCTTGGTGTCACAGAGGACAATGAGCATGGCTTTAGCCTTTGACCTGCTCATTCAAGCCTTTTTTTGGTGAGGGGATTATGGTGTGTGCCATTCTGCACTTTGGCTTATATAGCGCACACATATTCAGCAGCGCTTTACAGAGTATAGTTGAACATTCACATCAGTCCTTGCCCCAGTGGAGCTTACAATCTATATTCTCTATCCCATGTACACACACACACACTGACATTCTAGGGTTAATTTTTGTTGGAAGCCAATTGAACTACCAGTATATTTTTGGATTGTGGGAGGAAACTGTAGTACCCGGAGTAAACTCACGCAAACACGAGGAGAACATACAAGCTCCACACAGTTAGGGCCATGGTGGGTATCAAACCCATGACCTCAGCGCTGTGAGGCAGTAATGCTAACCTGCCAACGATGGCTGACATGTCTACTGTCACTGCATACGATGCTATCACCATTGAAAAATGGTGGAGGATTACTTTGGTGACAGCATCCAAGTAGACATGTCTGAGAGTCCGTAACTGTATTGGCAGGAAAAAAAGGCAGTTTGGAGGCCCCTGTAGAAACTGGCTCTCTTTTACCTGAGTTGTCCCCTCTGAAGACCAGCAATTGCCTCCAGAGACTACAGGGGGACTTGTGATTGTGGAGTCCAGCGGGGACTAATTGATAATCTGCGAAAGTAAATACTGAAGGGGGTGAGGAATAGCAGGATGAGGATGAGGAAGACATATTTCCTCTGTAGAGCCAGTTTGTACAGGTAGAGATGAATTGCTTCTTTTATTGTGGGGGCCCAAACAAACCAATCATATCAGCCACAGTCATGCGGCAGACCCTGTCGCTGAAATTATTGTTTTGTTAAAGTGTGCATGTCCTTTTTAGACAATATAATGGTGGGTGGGAAGGTTCCAAGGACAATTCCATCTTGCACCTCTTTTCTGGCATTATGTGCTCTTTGGGGCCTAGTTTTTTAAACTGCCATCCTGTCTGCAGCTGCAGTGCCACTCCTAGATGGGCCACGTGTTTGTGCCGCCCACTTGTGTTGTTTAGCATAGTCATCCAGCTACCTCTGTGCAACCTTTTGGCCTAAAAACAACATTGCAAGGTGTGAGGTATTCAGGATAGACTGGAAATGAGGGCAAATAAATGTTATTTAGGTTAATAATAGTGTAGGAGCGAGAAAAATCAAATTCTGCTATTCTAGCGATTTTTGTGTTTAAAAAAAAAAATTCAGATCCAAAACACGAAACACTCAAGGGTGGTGTTTTGGAACAGATCCAGATCCAAAACACTGCCAGAGATACAGATCCAAAACACGTTTCACGAAACACTAAAAGTGACTGGTGCACATCCCTAGTTACTACATATGAGTATTGATAAAATGGCCACACATTCATCACAAGGTCTTGCTTCTCTATAATAAATGCCATCATGTCACAGAACTTCAGGGAGCCCTGCAACACTTCCAATACTCTGGCATATATGATAATAAATCAGACAGCAGAATATTTCCTTAGCCTTTACCTCTAGCTCTTCAACACTGCTTCCCTGTTAGCCACAGTCATAAATAACCATGGAGAGTTGGGCAGTGTGCTGTACATGTGAAGCTCTGATCCTATTATGCAGACATAAACAACTTGGCCTATACAGAAAATTATATATATTTCTCTCTCTCTCTTTCTGTATATATAAAGTGTTTGATGGTGATTTTTGTCTGGCAAACTGGTGATCTTGATGGTGGATATTCTTTCAAAACAAATGAAGCTTTATTTATAAGTAACAAAGAAGCATCAGTTATTAAATAGCAAATACATTGAACAAAGCCTGCAAAGTCTAAGCAGAATGCAAGAACCATATATGCACACAGGCTGCGGTCAATATGCCGGCACTTTGTCCCTCTATGGGTGTCCACGACACCCATAGAGGGAGAATAAAATAGTGTGCCCGCTACGTGGTGAGTGCAGTGAGCCCGCAAAGGGGGGGGATCCACGGCTCCTGCCTGTCTGCATTGTGGCAGTCGGGATTCCGGCATCGGTATTTCAACCGCCGGGATTCTGACCGCCGGCATATCATACCGGACCCATACATACATGCAAGTCTTCAGAACTGAACACTGGGCAGAGATTACTGTTTGTTTCTATGGATTATAATTTGCTGTTCTGAACTGATACAACATGCTGGGCCTGGCAGAGTTAAATAGAACAGACACTGTCAATGTATCCAAGGTGCTTTATTTCATACTTGAGCCATATAACTATGTGTTGTGTTGTGTAGACTAGAGGACTCCCTTCCGAGAGGGCGGGCTACTATGTGTGCATGCTAGGGTGCAGATTATATGTATGCAATGGCTAAATGTGTACTGCCTGTGTAGCAAACAGCATCCTCTGTATTCTGGTGACTTGTCCACTGAAGGCGATGAATACTTGCTCTTCCAAACTCATCTAAATTACATCAATAACAGAGCGCAGTCTTTAATGAGCTCTCAACTTTAAAGACTTGAAGGATATTAACAAGCCGCTTGACAAATGGTGCTTAGAAGCACATTAAAGACGCTGCTAATGGAGCGCATAATGACGGCTAATTTTCTATCAGATATAAATTAGAGCCCCAACAGTTATTTGCCTTAAGGACTTTATGTAAATGATTCTGTTCTGTATAAACTGGGAGGCGAGGACTGCCATGCCATGTTGGCAATGCTTCTGGATATGATTAATAGATGTGCAGCACAGACAGACACACTACTGAAGGCATATACATTCCATACAGGCATATAAACAACCCATGACACTCACAAGGTTCCACAAAAATCTGAGGCTGGTGCTTAGAAATCACATCACACGTACATCGCACTTCACTGCAGTGACATCTCTCATCAAAGGTGCTAAGTACTGTGTCTATGACTAGGTCAATACAATGATGGACAAATACTATATCAACCTGCTTCATCAGCATGTAGGGGCACTTTGCTGCAGGGCAGACACACTACACATGCAGGGCTATGGGCCCGTAGCCAGCCACTGGTGCATGCAATGCCCTGATGCTTTATGATGGCAGCATGCTGCTTTATTACGTTACAGACCTTATATGAGGGAAGAGGGAAAACACAGATAATGTTCTGCTTAGGAACATATATGCATACAGGATAGAGACCTGAATGCAAGTTATGTGCATGAGTACACAAATGGTGTGATCCCTCCACCAGCGCCAGGTGCGCAAATAATAATAATATGTCCCTACTATGGGTCTAGAGTCTCCTCTTCTCCGCCTCCAAAATGGGGGTATATCCATCAGGAATTTCCCCGTCACTTATTTCTGGACCCTCTCCAGAATTTAATAAAGCAATTTCACAGTATAAAAAAACAGAAATAAATTAATAAAAAAAGCCAGGTTGTATAAAGGCGTGGGTGGACAATTACCCATATTGATGGAGAACTGTGGTTTAAGCCGCTCTCTTAGATCGCATAGAGGTTAATAGATAATCTCAGTAGGTCCCATTACACCTCCTTCGATTCTCTGATCTTCCTCTGGTAAACCTCGTATTCCTTTACATGTCCTTGGCTCCCTCCAACGCGTTTCTACCTCCACTGAGGACAAGGAGAATGTCTGGTGAATAATCCCGGGGTTGGTTTTAAACCTCAGATGCCCAATCTGAGGGTTTCTAATTAGACGCGTAATTCCTACCTAGTTAGCCAATTCATTGCTGTCTTACACAGCAGGTGCATCCTTCTTCCTGTCTCCGCTATGATGCGGCTAACCGGATCGCTGAACTTCTGGTCCCGCGTGCTTCACTTCCAGTGTACGCGGCCGGAGAGTTTTGCAAATAACGCAGCATATGTCCAAATAAAGAGTTTGCATAAATACGCTGTGTGCTTGATATTATAGGAATCTTTACATCTCCTCTACTTGTTCATAAGTTGTTGGATCCATTCGTTCTTATATAGTCGAATTTCCGGATTACATTTTTCTTTTGGGCAAATTTGCCAGTTCTTCCTGCAATTCGGTGGAAATTGAGGTTTTTAGATTTATAGAATCGTGAGCATGGAGAAATATATGAAAAAAGAGAAATAGAAGATTAAAAAGTGATTACCATCACAGCATTTTTAATAACATTACCAGTAAAAAGTTATACACATTCAGTTAAAAATTGGAGGATATTATAAAGTATTAAAAAGATATATAAAGTATATAAAAAAAGTTAATAAAAAAAAGTATCTGTCTAAAGGAACCATTTAAGCTTGAAGTCCATATTTAAACCCTTGGGTTTCAGCGTGTTGAATTTGTGTATGACCCTAATTTCTTCTTTTACTAAAGCAGAAATAGAGAAAGGTTTTCTTTCCGTTCCTTTAACACTTTTGAGGGCAAAGAATTGTTCAATATGGCTTGTGGAGGAATTATGGACTTGTTTGAAATGTTGGGCAAACGCGTTGGAGGGAGCCAAGGACGTGCAAAGGATACGAGGTGGACCAGAAGAAGATCAGAGATTCGTAGAAGGTGTACCGGGACCTACTGAGGTTATCTCTAACCCCTATGAAATCTAAGAGAGCTGCTTAAACCACAGTTCTCCATCAATACTGGTAATTGTCCACCCACGCCCTTTATACAACCTGGCTATTTTTATTCATTTATCTCTGTTTTTTATACTGTGAAATTTGCTTTATTAAATGACTACACTATATAGGGACCCATCTGTGTTTACTCCCCTGTTGCAACTCATGGCTTAAACACCTGGGAAGCAAGCCCAATACAGGTTAAGGAGAGGGTCCAGAAATAAGTGAAGGGGAAATTTCTGATGGATATACCCCCATTTCGGAGAGGGAGAAGAGGAGACTCTATCTCCATAGTAGGGACGTATTATTATTATTTTCGCACACCTGGCGCTGGTGGAGGGATCACACCATTTGTGTATTCATACACATAACTTGCATTCTGTTCTAAACAAGGTGTGGGGACACCTAGGAGGTGATCCGTCCATAAGCTGCATTAAAACATCTGCGCGATTAAGTGGGAGATCACAAATCCTATAGACTACCAGGCTAGAGACCTATTTAAACACTATGGTCCAGATGTATCAAGCCTTCTCAAGAGTTCAGAGAATCAGCACTCACCATGGAGTACATACAGAGTACTGGCAGTTAAAATGCTGGCGGTCAAAATAACGACAAAGGAATTCCAAAGGAGGGAATCCCGACAGGATCCAGGTAAGTATGCTTGCCTTAGCCCTGCACCCCCTATCTCTCCCTTACAGCAGCCTAACCCTCCCCCAAGCAGCCTGACCCTAACCCTCCCCTCTAGTGCCTAACCCTAACCCTTGCACCCTGCCACCTAAACCTAGCCCCCCACCCCACAGCCTAACCCTAACTTCCCTCCCCACAGCCTAACCCTAACCTTCCCCTCCCTAGAGCCTTACCCTAACCTTCGCCTCCCCACAGCCTAACCATGTGTCCCCTCACTATTTTCTAAACCTAACCCAGCTATCTCCAGCCTGACCTTAACCCAAATACTCACCGATTGGGATGCCTGCTTTCGTTATTCTGGTGTTGACATTCTGATCGATTCGGGGTCCCGGCACCAGTCTACTGAAAGCAGAAGGTATGCCGGCATCAATATCCTTAACACTGCCATCCTGACTACCGGAATGCTGATTGCATCCCCTTACCATAGTAAACCAACTCACCATAATAAACAGTGGGGTTTTAGTTCATGAATTGATCAATGGATCAATTCCATTGATTCCATTAAAGTTGGGCTTGCAGACCAACTTTAAGCCCAACTTTAAGGGATCCCAGATCACTGCAAGTTCTACCTATCATTTAGAATTATAACTGGATTAATGTTTATATATACATATATATCTAAATCATATACAGTAGATGTTTTCATTTCTGTATGCAAAGGTTCTCTGGCTGGAGATCCCCATTCATGTTTCCCCATTTACACATTTTACCCATTTTTTAAAATTGCTTGTTTGTGTTTTTTTCTCAATGGTGGCGATTCAGTTGTTTTGATGTTTTTGTGCCCGATCTCCCATCTAATATTGAAATGGGGTTTTTTATACTGATTTCACCCATAAGTATCAGATTTCACGCAAAAATAGTTAAACCCATCCAAAGTACTGGGCGAGACACAAAAAGTGCCATTTGGGCAGCAAAACCGGTCACTTCACAGTGGTGGATATGGTAAAAATAATGGGGTAAATTTACTAAGACGGGAGTTCTATTGAAGATGGGATGTTGCTATGGTTAAAAAGTATACTATCTATTATCTTCTACAAGGTGCTAAATAAATAAGAATTAGAATCATATCGGTTTCTATGGGCAACATCCCATCTTCAATAGGACTCCTGTCCCAAATGTGTCAACTCATGCTTTGAGTCTGAATTGTCATGCTGTTTCTTTGATATTACTGGGGCACGTGCTTTATTACATTTTACATCTGGTGTCTATTTATGTCTGTCTTTATACAATTTCATTGGTGTTTATTGTATCTAATTATATTACTCTGTACTGCCATGCTCTTTTTCTTGGTATATTGGCATGTGTTTGTATATGCTTAATTCCAAAAAATTGTAACAATATAGGTGTTATTCAGACCTGATTGCTACTCTGCTAATTTGCAGAGCCCTGCGACCAGTGAAATCCTGCCCTGTGCAGTGCTGCAAAAGGCTTGCAGAAATATTGCAGCCCTGCAATTAGCTGCAAATCCATTCACAACTCACTCACCATCTAATTATTTTTCCAGCGTGTGCTACTCGGCCCGTGCGATAGAAACCGGCTGATCGGGGCGAAGCTGACATCACACACCCTTCCTGAAAACTCTTGGTCACGCCTGGATTTTTCCTGACCATCCCCAAACACCAGCTTCCTGTCAGTCAACTTGCGTACAGCCTGCAATTGAAAAGGATGCTGGGTTTTATTGCAGGATGGCCTCACGCATGTGTTTTATGATCCATACGCCTGCACAGACAATAACCATCCATCCTGCGATCAAAAGGTTTTTTTTTTGCTTTTTTGTAATAATGATGTAGCATGACGGGGCAGTATGGATGGTGTAATGGTTAGCATTACTGCCTTACAGTACAAAAATATACTGGTAGGCTAATTGGCTCCCAACAAATTAACCCTAGAATGTCTGTTTGTGCATGTACTTGTGGTAGGGAACATAGATTGTAAGCTCCGCTGGGGCAGGGACTGATGTGAATGTTCAACTATACTCTGTAAAGCGCTGCGGAATATGTGTGCGCTATATAAGAAACTGTTAAAAAATAATAAATAAACAAATAATGACTTCTGTAGAGAAGATAATCATCTTAAAAATTGTTTTCCACAATAAGAGAGCAGAAATTCTAAAATGTTTTAAATTACTTTTATTAACTGGAAAATATGAATTTAGATCAGAAGTACAGTCAAAGAAAAAGTGCCCACCTCTTCCTTATCGGTAAAACAGCCGTATCACATGTCTATCTCCTAAATCCTAGAGAAACCATCTCTTAAATCTCTGTTTCTGTTGGATAAACTGGCTGTAAACCTATAAATACCTTGTGTATTAATAAAGCCCTTTAGTTCCTAAGTACTTGCTAAATACATATTAGCCAAGAAAACACAGGTAGTATGCTGTTGCCATGTTATCATAAATATGCAGCTCAGTCAAGGGTCAAATAACGTTTTAATATGCATTTGGATTGCTACTAAATAATCTGCATTCTGCATAAATCTTGTGCTTTTATTTTATGTTTGATACTGATAAACAGTCAATTGTGGGCCTTAAGGACAAGATACACGCATATAATTAGTACAATACTGTTTATCATACTCTCATTAATTACTGTCATTTACATTAAAACATTACACTCACTTAGCCTGTTGTAGTATGTGAAAACTGAATGTATGAATAGGAGGGGTACTGCATTGTAGGCCAGCTCAACACTGAAAGCAAATACAAAAATATTAATATTAATTAATGTTATAATAATATTTTAATGAATCCTAAAACATTCCTGCAACATCAATATTATTGTGTATTGAATATTGATTAATGTTTACATAAGATAAACGTGGTTAATATGCCTTTAACTTGTATATTATATAGCTCATTATAAAAAGCTATACAAACAAAAAATCACACCAAACGGTGTGGAGGAGCGCTTGTATAAAATAGAATCAATTGGGTATTACAATAGTAATTAAGAAATTTAATATGTAAAATTATTACTTATAAGACATATGCAATTTATAATGACAAGTAACTATCACATAACATTAAAAATGAATAAATCAATGAATTCGGCCACAATGTAATTATAGTGGACAATAGAGGTGATAATACTTATTCTGAAGGAGTTAGAGTCCCTGGTCAAACTCCGAATTATGAACTGTTATTTGTATCACGGGAGTCCATAAACCTCGCTGGAGTAGGTCGCGCTGGAGGAAAGGTTTGTAGTCCTCAAACAAGGAGGTGTCCTCACTATTTATGCGGTCCTTAACATCCCATTGGTGAGAAGGTGGTGGTGTCACAATTTAGGTGGATCTCAGTTTGACTTTTTGTGGATAAGACCAGGAACCAGATATTTCATCCGGCTTGTATTTGTAGCTGGGTACTCCAATAAGTCCTCAAAATTGTCCAACAAACTGTTAAAATAGGCAGGTGCTTCCTAACTAGTTTCGTTGCTATCTAGCAACTTTATCTAGCAACTTTACCTTTGATAAAGTTGATAGATAGCAACGAAACATGACCTACTCCTGCGAGGTTTATGGACTCCCGTGATACAAATAACAGTTCATAATTCAGAGTTTGACCAGGGACTCTAACACCGCCAGAATTGGGACTCTTTCAGAATAAGTATTATCACCTCTATTGTCCACTATAATTACATTGTGGCCGAATTCATTGATTTATTCATTTTTAATGTTATGTGATAGTTACTTGTCATTATAAATTGCATATGTCTTATAAGTAATAATTTTACGTATTAAATTTCTTAATTACTATTGTAATACCCAATTGATTCTATTTTATACAAGCGCTCCTCCACACCGTTTGGTGTGATTTTTTGTTTGTATAGTGTTTTTTGGGGTCTAGACACCCCCAAGTGTGAGCAGCTTAAGTCAACATCCTTCTGAGGCGCCTGTTGTTTTCCAGCCCTAGGCTGTAAAACTTTTTGGCATTATAAAAAGCTGACATCAGTTCTTTTTCTTGGCATAATATTGTAGTTTGTACTGCTGGATCCACTGATATACACATTGCTTTGCACATAACAGGTGAAATGTAATAGGATGAGAGATTCAGAAAGTGAGAGATTTGGTACGAAATCTACAGGTTTTTTAAAGCGGCAATCATGTAAACGGCAAAATCAAACTGGTTTTGCAGTGTAAATGATTGCCGCTTTAAAAAAAAAAAAACGGTAGATTTCTTACCAAATCTCTCACTTTCTGAATCTCTCATCCTATTACATTTCACCCCACATGTGCTAAACTCCAGCAAATTAAACTCCACTGAGAATAGCTGCTTAAAATAAAGGTTTGTTTGGCTGCTCACTAATTTTGACATAAGATGCTTTCTATATAGCTGATTTTAATTTATTGTACATATAACCAGATATTGATTTAGTCATTTAAGGACATAATTCAATGCAGACATAGGAATTTTATAAAAAAAAACAACATGTGCACGGCAGGCAGGGCTGCCATCAGAAAGTGTGGTGCCCAGGACTGAATAGGCAGGGCCCCCCTTCCCTTTCCAGAACACCTGGAATGCCTGGTGAGACCACTGGTGTCTGCAAAACTGGCCACACTATACAAACTTTACATTGCTTCAATGGAAATATGAACTTTGTTTATGACAAATTATACTTTAGAAACACCAGTCCTGGGCCCCCTTTCTGTCTGGACCCGGGACTGGATTCCCCGCAGTCCCCCCTGATGGTTGCACTGTCTACAGGTAGGGAAAATTTAATATTTGCAGAGAGAGTTAGATTTGGGTGAGTTACTTTGTTTTTGTGCAGGGTAAATACTGGCTGCTTAATTTTTACACTACAATTTAGATTTCAGTTACAACATACCCCACCCAAATCTAACTCTCTCTGCACGTTACATTTGCTCCACCTGCAGTGAACTTGGTTTTGCCCATTTTGAGAACAAATTTGTCCTGCAATGATGTGTGAATTAAGACCTATGTTTCAGATCCAATCAAGCTGATAGACTACAAGTATTTTCAATTACATCGGAAAGACGGTAGTTTCCAACTGATTTAGGTCGGAAGGGTTTTCTAAAAAGCAACAGCTCATCCGGCACCGCCCTCCCATCCATCTCCCGCAGCTTCCTCCCATAATTTACCCGGTCCTGACACTGGGCCGGGTGAGCAGCAGCAGCTCGTCCGGCATCCTCTTCGCCGTCCCGACTCCTGTCTGACTCCCGTCACTCACCCGGTTCTGGCGCCGACCAGGTGAGCAGCAGCACTTTTGTGTGAATTACGATCGCCCTAAATATATACAGGTCGAGTATCCCTTATACAAAATACTCGGGACTATGAGAATTTTGGATAAGGGATATTTACGGTTTTTGGAATAATTTTATTTTTTAATACTTACCTGGTCCCCTGGTGGTGCTCCAATGGTCCCGCGACGTCCACAATGTCCCCCGGCGTCCACGTAGGCCTTCAGGATCCTCTTCAGTGGTCCCAGGAGTGCATTGCACATTCGCGCAATGCACTCCTGGGACCGCTGAAGACGCTGAAGAAGATCCTGAAGTATGAAAAAAGGGACGGGACCAACAAAAACGCCAAAATATTTTTAAAAATCCACTTTTTTGGGAATATTTCAGATGACAGATCTACAGTTACAGGAGACTCGACCTGTGTATATATAGTGTTGAAAGTTCTAAACTCTACCTTGGTAGGAGAAAGAGCTCCATTTAGGTGGATTTTTCCTGATGACTGTTACTTGGACCATTAGACTCTATTGTTTAGCTAGGCATAGTAATTAAATACCAGACCAAATACCAGACCAATTAAGGGATTCAGTCTAAGTTCATTGAAATATCAGAGTTCATAGCTTCTCATTTTGGGATTCCCACATTTTTGGGACATTACTACACTTATCATCCTAAGTTGTGTATATTTGTAAACTTTCAATTAGTCCTTTGTAAACCTCTATCGGATGTCTTTAATAAAGTCCACAAAAGAGAATAATTTATTAAAAGTCTCTTTTCAATGGATGAAAAGTTTTTTCAATAAAGATATTCGCATCACCCAACGTGTTTTGCCTCTACCGAGACGTCATCAGGGGTTTGCTACAATTGTACATAAACAGCAGTTATTCCATTAATATATACATCAATGTATTACATCTGTACAAATAGATAAACATATGTAAAAAAAAAAACCATAAATAAAGAAGAAATTGCACCTTTATTTTTTTTTTTACATAGATGTATTTAGTTATGTTTTTTACATACGTTTATATATATTTACAAATATACACAACACCCTCCCACAACTGTTTGGTATTTGTTGTCTGTTTTTTATATATATATATATATATATATATATATATATATATATATATACAATCTTGCTCCCGGCACTCTGTTGCCCCTGCGACGGGGTGTCTTGCCCAGGTGCCCTCCGTGGTGGAATTCCACTGGTATATGCTCCTTGTCGGCAGCGGCACTCAGGGACTGTCAACACTTAGTACTGTGGTGAAAAAGCCTTTTAATCTACGTTTCGGAGGTCTTGCCCCCTTCGTCAGGTCTTGCCCCTGACGAAGGGGGCAAGACCTCCGAAACGTAGATTAAAAGGCTTTTTCACCACAGTACTAAGTGTTGACAGTCCCTGAGTGCCGCCGCCGACAAGGAGCATATATATATATATATATATATATATATATATATATAGGTGTAGGGGTCGTCCATAAATACAGTTATTAGGTCTAAGAAGGCGGACCAACCAGTTGCTAGGCATTGTATGGAAGCTGGTCATTCTGTCATGGATATTAAATTCATCTTAATAGACCATATACCCCCTTTCCGTCGTGGCGGGGATCGTGACGGCGCACTGCTACGTCTCGAATCGAAATGGATCTATAAATTACAGACAGTGAGACCTCTTGGTCTTAATGAACGGTTCAACTGGAGCATTTTTTATTAACCTGTATGTGCTAGCTTGTTTCTATGATTGTATATGTAGCACAGCCTTTTGTGGTGTTCTTATATATAACACTGTTTCTTGTCTCCCTAGTATGCTTGTAGCCTGATTGGTGTCTGCCCGGCGGCCGGGGTGAGCGTCCCCTACCCGATGCGTCACCTAGCAACGGGGTCTGAGGGAAGCTGTCAGCGCTACTCCAAGCTCACTTCCGGGGTTGGACGTCGGCGCTCCCGGACGGCGGGCGGACACGAACGGGCTGGTGAGTATATATGTATCTGTACTCAGTAACATGATGTTTGTCCATACATCTCATCTTGAGAAAAATGTCCATGTACATTGAAACGTCGATGTCATAGATGTATGTTGATATGCTATTGGAGTCTACAATATAACTACTTTACAAAAGTCCACTGGAGTGACGCTGTTTCTTTCCTGCCTATATATATATATATATATATATATATATATATATATATAGATAGATAGATAGATAGATAGATAGATAGATAGATAGATAGATATTATGAAACATGTCCATAAAGTGGCACATGATATGATGAGATATTGCCAGAAACATAGTTACTCAACCTCATGTATTAGGAGTGCGCACACAGGCTGTCCCCCTCCGAGTAACCCTACCCATTAATTTCTGCCCTCTACATGTTAGACATTAAAATCCCATACTTGCAGAGGACAGATGGTTTCCATCATGTTTGTAAAGCCATTTGAGTTACTGTGGCACAAAGCTGCTCTCTTCATGCTTAGCTTGCATGAGTGTAAATAACATGTTGAAGAATTATTATGCTTCATTTTCAGAAGATGTTCCCATAGGCAGCTAATAGGAAAGCCATTTTGGCAAAGAGTATTTCAGTGAGCATATTTTCTGTACAAGGGGGTATTATTTATTGTACATTTCTGACTAAGAACAAGGATTGATAGCCATTGCTGAATGGAGAGCAGAGCCAGAAGTGTATTACAAGCCCACATTCGCATGTTATGTAAGGGTCGTCATAAAATATCTGCCAAGCAGTCATTTGGCCGTCATTCCACCAGTGCCGCACAGTGCAGCTGTACAGAAGAGCCCACTGGAGTGGCCGTCCCGATCGGGGACTCTTCATTTCCTGTACATGGGAGAAAGAATGTTATAAATCATTTCCTTCTTTTATAGCATAAGAATGGGGGATGTGTGAGGTTGGAGATCTGGGCTCATAGTTTAATATTCTAGGAAATATTTGAACAAACCTGTAGGAAAAAAATCGAATAAATCAACTGTATGATTAAGCGTTCCAGTAATAATAAACAGCTGTTCTGTCCATATTTGTAATTATACTAAATATTAAAAAGCGTTATGTGCAGATGTAAACTTGCAGAGTAACCAAGGAGCTATTTATGGATTAGACCTCACCGCAGGAGAACAGGCCTTGTAACAAAGGGATGATTTACTACAGGCATACAGTCTTGCAGACATACAGCAAGCAGACAACATAAAATAGGTAACACTATACATGTATTCCTAAGCTGATTGGGCTACTAGAAGTGGACACAGGCTGGCGAAGATGGGGGAAATTTTTTTAATTCACTCGATAGTCATGTGATTTTTTTTATTAATGGCTTCTTTGACAGCACACGGAGTATCACTTAGTAATATGTAGTTCCTCCTCACAGCTTGGCCTATATACCTACTGTGTTCAGTAGTCACTCAGCGTTTGCAAACAATAAAAAGATAACGCTTTAAAACTGTGTACACACGATGCAATATATTGCTTAGTGTCTCCATTTCATCAGTGACCAGAGATGGTCTCTGATGAACAGGAGACTCTGCCAGGGGAGCCGCAGAGGGAAACAGTGACCATTAGGAGGCTGAACACGGGAGCGTGCACCCAGCGAGTTATCCGGCAGCACAAACAGATCACTGACAATATGGTCGCAATATGGCAGCAAAATTGCACTGTGTGTACACAGCTTAAAACTTTGTTTATGCCCATGTTGTACAGTATGTCTCGATGTGCCTCTTAACATGCATCTTATCAGACATATCTGCATTTTATTGTTTAATATGTTATTTCAGATTAACTTATTTTAATTTCTTTATTTTATAGCTAAATATTTTGTCTTACCTTACCCATACCTCCCAACTCTCCCGCATGCCACAGGAACATTCCGGTTTTTGGGGACGTTCCCGAGTCCCTCCTGCGGCCAACAGTGTCCCGTGGCGGGGGGGGCAGTTGGGAGCCCCCCCTGTCACCCGGTGAATAGATGCTGTCTATTCCCGCAAGCCGAGGGGCTGGGGCTGGCCAGCAGTTTACAGAGCTGCTAGCCATGCCCCACAGCATCGGAAACCGGGGGCATGGCCTCATGAAATGACACGATTTATAGGCCCCCTTGTCGCGAGTCCATGCCCCCTAATTTCAGCAAGACGCCTTTGGCGTGCAAGGATGTCCCTTCTGCCTTCAACAAAAGTTGGGAGGTATGCCGTTAGAAGTTGTTTTGAAATCACACCCGTAACAATTTGTAGGATGGAGTTATGCACACAGACTGAGGAAAATGTGTACACCTGATCTACATATACAAAACCCATACCTCTGAATAACTAGACTTACCCTACTCATTATCAGACTGGGGCATTAGGGGCCCATTGGGGAAATGTAATAATAGCGACTCATTCTTAGGGCTGTGGCTAACCAACATGCATTAAGTTAATAACAACAATGCACTATAGAAAATACTCCATAGCCCTTTGCAGTATAATATAACATAGATATGTATAATGTATAATTCAGTGTGAATCCTGTTCACTGGATGAGGGGGTGGGGTCAAAGTGGGGCCCACCGGGGGTTTCTCCTGCTCCGGTGTTTGACAGTTCAGCTCCGACCGACCAGACTAGCTCTTTAACTTGGGACACTCATAAATTACAGAGCTTCTGTGGCTGATTAAAACCAGCTGACATGCAGGCTTGAAGTTAGTCACAGAACCTGCATAATTAATGAGTGTCCTAGTGTAAAGGGTGAAGCCCCATACACACACACACACACACTAAGCAATATTACAAACAATATTATTTATTTTGGCCCTTCTGTGTGCATGGTCAATATCATTACTGATACGTGCTTCTGCGGGACGTTAACAACCCCCTATTATCTGGTCTTTTCCCCCGCGGTCATTTGTAAATGCAGCTCACTCTTTATGATATCATCAATGGCTGCACGCTTGGTGGGGGGGGGGGGGGGTTGTCACTGCACAATATCTTTCGCCTGGAATTATGAAGGAAGATAGTTGACGACAGTGGCGGAACTTGTGGGTTTTGGGGCGCAGGTTAAAAATATTATTTGGGCTCCACCCCAACCCAGTCCCTAGTCCTAGTCCTGAGAGGCCCCGGTGCACTGCCTGATGGTAGTTCCGCCTCTGCTTGATAATATCATTTGTAAACAATAACATCTAGTGTATATGGGGCATTAGTATTGGCAATCCTATGAATAACCAAATACTTTCCTGAAGAAATAAGGATTTTTGGTACTTGTTTCCTAGCACGGCGACAACGATCATGATCGTGGGCATCGTGAGGAAAAATCGGGGGCATCGCGGCCATCGCATGCACTTAAAAAATCAGGTGCGATGGTACCGACGCGATGCCCGCGATTTCCCCATAGGGAACAATGTTAAATGCCTCAATTTACCCGCGATGCCCCCTATTTCTCATAGGAATCAATGTTAAATGGCTCAATTTACCCAAGTCATCATAGGGAACAATGGTAAATGGGCCAGAAAACCCCCAAAACACCCCTGAACTGTGAAATGTCCCCCTAAAAGTAGTTTACGCCACCCCACGATCAACGCGAACCCGAAGCGTGGCGAGCACAGCGAGCCCGCGAGGGGCGGCGGTACGCGTCCTCCGACCTTTTCATACCCCCACTATCCACGTCGGCGTGGAGTTGAGAATAGAATAGTGTGGCGAGCGCAGCGAGCCACCGAGCCCGAAGCGTGGCGAGCGCAGCGAGCCCCGCAAGGGGACGCGGATACCTGTGAAGGCCGCGAGGGGACGCGTTTACCTGTGAAGGTATCCGCGTCCCCTCGCGGGGCTCCCTGCGCTCGCCACGCTTCGGGCTCGGTGGCTCGCTGCGCTCTCCACACTATTCTATTCTCAACTCCACGCCGACGTGGATAGTGGGGGTATGAAAAGGTCGGAGGACGCGTACCGCCGCCCCTCGCGGGCTCGCTGCGCTCGCCACGCTTCCGGTTCGCGTTGATCGTGGGGTGGCGTCAACTACTTTTGGGGGGACATTTCACGGTTCAGGGGTGTTTTTGGGTTTTCTGGCCCATTTACCATTGTTCCCTATGATAATTTGGTTAAATTGAGCCATTTAACATTGATTCCTATGGGAAATCGGGGGCATCGCGGGTACATTGAGGCATTTAACATTGTTCCCTATGGGGAAATCGGGGGCATCGCGTCTGGACCATTTAAGCCTTTTTTAGCCGCATACGACGCGACCGACGCGATATTGACTGTTTTCAATGCATTTCAATGGGAGAATCGGGGGCATCGCGTCGGTCGCGTCGCAGACCACTAAAAATGACACCCGATGCCCGCGATTGTGGCCGTGCTAGGAAACAAGTACCGGATTTTTTCCTATACACATTCAAATACTTATAGGACTTTTAATAAAAATTTTCAAAAAAGTGCAACTTTTCTCGTCTTCATCACTTCATCATTTTTAATGGTCGGTTTTTTCTATTTGATAATAGTGGTAAGCAATATAATATCATTAAACCACGTGCTGTGCTTTGCTTTAAACAAAGGTGTGAGAACAAGCTGCAACATCACATAATTTATAGGGATGCCAATCCTGGGATTCAGGATCGAAAAATGCTGGATCCCGGGATTCCCAGGATTGGCCTCCCTAATAAAGAAAAAAAGCCCCCGCCTCCCAAACTGCGGGAGCGGGTGTATATCCAAGAGGGTCCAGGAATCACTAGCGGTGAGGTCGGAACTGAAGAGCAGCATTAACAGGAGAGTATCGGTGCGGTGGTGCGGCCAGTGGACCGCATCATGCTGCACAGAGCTGCACAGCCGGGATGGGAGCAGACGGGCAGTGTCTGAGCAAGTGCTCAGATGCTGCCTGCCATTAGACTGTGCAGTCTAATCCTGAAATTCGGGATTGAAGTTTCCAATCTGGGAATTTAAGAGCCAAATCCCTGGATCCCACTTATCCTGATCCTGGAATTGGCCACCCTAATTGCACCTAATTATGATGGTATTTAATATTGAAGTACATGTCTAATGAAACTAAAACTGTAAAATGAAGATCTCACAGCAGAGAACCTGAGAATTTAACTGCTTTTACACAGTACCCATGTTTTGCATCCAATGTGTGTTATTGATGCCTTCTAAACATCCTTTGGGGCAGCACGGATGGTGTAATGGTTAGCGTTACTGCCTCACAGTTTAATTCCACCAGTTTAACCCATGCTTGCATGGGTTTCCTCTGAGTACCCTGGTTTCCTCCCACAAACCAAAAATATACTGGTAGGTTAATTGGCTCCCAACAAAAGTTAACCCTATAATTTTCTGTGTCTGTGCATGTAGTAGGGAATATAGATTGTAAGATCCACTGGGGCAGGGACTGATGAGAATGTTCAAATATTCGTTCTGCAAAGTGTAGAGGAACATGTATGACTGGATCACCATTTTCGCAGTGAATTTTACATAAGCCTGCATGGATCATGCAGGCTTATGTAAAATTCACTGCGAAAATGTGGTCTACTTGTCATTCATATTTACTGGTGAATTCGTATCCGAATCACCAATATGAATGATTGTAAATCTGCTGATCACATAAAACACTATGGCCACATACCGCCGTGTTCTATCGATGGCATAGCCATTGGTACAAGCCGAAGATAGCTGACCCTGCAGTATATAAATACGGCAGATCCATTGCATTTGGCTGTTAGGTACCGGATCCCGGCCATATTTTACATTCAATGGGTACAAATGAGTGCATTTGTACTCATTCAATCTTAGTAAATTTACCCCTTTCTGTCTACCATCTCCAATGTTTCGTTGTCACAACTCTAAACTGCTGTACTCCTACTTAGATATGGTTCTCCAAAGAACTCATTGCCAACAGTTGAAGATGTACCATGAGTTTTGCTAATGATGGATCCCTTTCTGTAATGGTCTACTATGGGACTCCACATTCTTATTATTGTTTACCTGCATATAGATTTCTTCTTTTTATGCAAATTTCCGTTTTTTCTTTTTAGCTCATACATACCCTCTGTGCTGCATCCAACCTTCTGCTCTATTGTGTTTCTCAGTATGTGCCATGTACTGTACCTCTATATTATTATTTTTTTAAAGAGTTTTACAGCTGTTACTGTCACTGACCCCCAACATTTTGCCAATTCACCAACATAATTTTCCCAATTATGTTTTACCTTGGTCCCAGTCATGCTTTTCACCTCTGAGCCTCCAAGGAGCGGATGGATATTTATGTTCACCACTTTTCTTGATTTTGCTATCATAGTGGATATGTTCATTGTGCCCCCGACTCCTCCTTCATTTTCCGAATCCTTTACCCAAACCTAGCACTGTTTCAAAAAGAATAATGGAAGCTGATATTACAAAAGTCTCCATTAATGCCAAAGGTTTGAACATAGTGTACAATCCCTCTAGCACTCTAGGGTTGGACATAGCTTACAGATCACAACCATCCTTATGACTTTCTGTAAAAGATATGCTAGGGGTAATTGTTTTTTTTTCTAGATGCCTATCTTTTTAAGATGTAGAGCGTTATAGTTTACAGATGTGCCCTTTCCTAGTGTTGCTGTGATGCATAATAGTTGTGGTAGATGCTTTCGCCATGCTCACTTCACACTCTCGCTGAGCATTAATTTCTATGTGAGCTGCCGGGCAATGTGTATACATGCGGCATGCCTTTATCCCTCTGCAGCAAGCTGTAATCTGATTGCGGATAGGGTGCTTCTGGTCAATTGCAAATTGTATTGCCAGCAGTATACATTTTTTTAAACTTAATGTTCCAATCAAAACCATACGGCTTTGACTGCCATGGTGTTGGATCAGGTAGACTCTCTAGCTCAGTGGTTCTCAACCTCAACCTCAGTCCTCAAGACCCCCACACAGTTCACATTTTCTAGGTCACCCAGCATGTGCACAGGTGTACTCATTACTCACTGACACATTTTAAAAGATCACATGTGGAGCTAATTATTTCACTTATGATTCTGAAAATGGGAAGATGGTGAGCTCAGTCTTAGGGCCATATTCAATGTGAAAAATTTGCCGTGCATGGCGAGAGATTTTTTCTCTTGCCATGCACTCGCCCTGTTCCGGAGGGCTCGCTGCCACTCCTGCTCCCACTATTCAATGTGGTTAAGACTCGCCGCCACTCGCGGCGAGTCTTAACCCCTGCAGCGGACAAGCGTCCGCGGCAGGGAGCTGGCAGGGAGCCGGGGGACGGTGGCAGCCAGGGAGATTAAAGTCTCCCTGGCTGCCCTAGAACATATGTGGAGGGGAGGAGGGCTGCCCGGGACCCAGGCAGCACAAGCTGCCCCCCCCCCTATAGCCAGCTGGGGACCCAGTATTCACTGCACCCGATCGTGCATATGTAATGATCGGGTGCAGTGAATATATGAATATCTAATGAGCGGCTCGAGAGCTCCGGCCCCCTGCTGGCTGCTTTGTGTAAAAAAAAAAAATTAAAAATATTTTTTTTAAAAATTAAATATATATTCATGTGCTATAAGCACATGAATAAAAATAACATGCCCCTTCACAGAAAACAATTCCTGATTTTTTTACACCAAAATTAAAAAAAAAAACCTTTTAGTTTAAAAGTTCACATTCCAGTTCTCCATGAAAAGATGGAGAATTGCTACATGGAGAGACACGGCGAAAATCACTTAAAAAGACGGCGAAAATATCACATTGAATAGGGTGGTTCACTTTTGGAGAGCAAAATGCTCCTTCCAATGTGAAAATAGCACAAACTCGCAATAAAACACAGCAAATTTTTCTCATTGAATATGGCCCTTAGACATATTAAATTAAGAAAGCGCTGGGTCATCCACGAAGAGATAGCAGAGAGACAGTTGAAAATATGAGTAAGGAGAGAGAGAGGGAGAGAGAGAGGGAGTGGAGAGGTAGGTTTAAGTATCATCAGCATAGAAGTGATTTTGGAAGTCGAATGAGCTAATGAGCTCACCCAGGGAGGAAGTGTAGAGAGAAAACAGAAAAGGATGAAGAACAGAACCTTGGGGGGGACACACTATAAATGGAAGTAAAGGAGAGGTGGAGTCATTAGAGGTACAGCTATATGTAGGAGTTGTATGTCGTAAGGTTAAAGTGCACTCACACAAAATAGTCCTATGGTTTTTAGAGTTGTGGTTGATTTTCGACCTTCTGTTTCACTTCGGTGTAACGCCGTTATAATGTTGCAGTTATGTTTTAATTATGCAGCACTTAGCAAATAAAATAATTCAGTCCAACACATGAGGTGGAAAACTCTGCAGCTCAGATCATTATATAAAATGTTACTTATTACATGTGAAGAATTCCAGATATTGATGAAGTTTGAAGCTGTTTCACAACAATTGGTAGATGGATGCTTTCAGTTTTCATCCAGTTTAAGTCCAGGTTATGTAAATATTATCTTCACACTTTGAATTATGACCAATTTCTATAAGCAGCCTTCTATAGTTAGCCTATGGCTTCAGTCAGCCTTCTATCCCATAATAAGTAGATGTAGGCAGCCTTGTGTCTCCTCTATATTCCCACACTTAACCACCATTATTAGACAACCCTGTTTTTAGAGTTTGGCTACAGCTGGGGGTGACATGTGGGCCAGCTGGTGGGGAGTACGGACGTATCATCCTTTGGTACCTTACAGTATTTAGTGGTCTCCACTGGACTCTACATATTTGTTGGCAGCTTAAACATTTTGTTCAGAGAGACATGCAAGGGGCTGGCGGCAGATTGAGGACAAGTGTCGGGCCTCCTTACTCCCAATACATTCTTTAGTGGTTATAGATTTCTGTTTGAATACTACTTTCTGATGTTTCTAAAATATACTGGGCATTGGGAACAGGAGTTGCAGATGCAAATCTATGTAATCCCCAAACTACACAGAAACCCAATGCAAGTTCATATCATGCTGGTACTGCTGTCCCTTTGACCTGACTTAGATGTTCTCGAGTGCCTCTAGTAGTATCTGAAGTAACAGCCCACTACTGCAACCCTTTTTGGAGAAAGATTTCTGGGCAGAGACACTCCTTTAGATCCATCCTCTTGTCTTTTAAACCTTGTTTCTGACTCTCTTAGGGGCTCATTAACCATAGGATCGCATATACAATGTGATCTACTCAGGATCTACCACCCGGATCATACAGCAATATGTGATCCTATTGGAGAGATGTATGTCCCTGCAGATGCAGGGACTCTGAAAGAAGCCCATCCCTGAGATCTGCTGTGCCGGGGGGGTCAGCAATGAACAAGTTGTCCCACCAGCAGTGCAGTCTGTAGACATAGGCTACAATGGGCTACCGCCATCTCAGAATGGCGATAGCAGCTGTATCCAATGCAATGCTGCCCGATTTTGAAACATTGGCCAGAATCTCATACCCCATAGAAACTCATAAAGGAAGCAGATGCAAATGGGGCAGGAGGGATCGCAGCAAGGATTGGAGATTCCTGCTGCGGTCCCTCCATCATACATTCGAGAGGTACTTAATATTTCCGGCTACCCCCCGAAAACGGTTGTTTTGGGGGAATTAGCCGCAAAACTTCAATAGATAATGGGCCCCACAAGCACCTTAATAGCGCCATTAAAGCAATGAGCATTGTTTCCTGGAGATTTGTTTCCCCTCTCACACTTAATGGTTTGATAGATTAGAACTCCATGTATGTTCTTCTCTTAGGGGTGGCAGAAAAGAAGAGTTCTATGCTGCCAATGAGGAGACCCACCACCATCAGAACTGGGGAGCAGGAGCACATTGTCGTTGCTGGAGAACAGCAGAGCACCAGCAGTCGGTGGTGGTGAAAGGAGGCAGGCACTGGTGAGTGCACTGGGAGACCTGCCATTGCCAGGGTGAACCCTTTCAGACACCTTCCAAATCCATGCTCTCCTTTCCTTACTCCCTCCCTATCTCTCCTCTCCTCCCCTTCTCTGCTCCACCACTCCTCTTTTACCCTTTTCTCTCCCCCTCTCTTTTCCCCTACCCTCCTACTCCTCCCTCCCATCTTTCCCTTCCATCTCTCCTCCCATTTCCCTACTCCCTCCTTTCCCTACTGCCCCCTTTTCATGCCCCTCCCTTCTCCTCTTTCCCCTACCCTCAATTATTTTTACTCTTCACTCTCCTCTATTCCCCCACTTTAACCTCTCCTATTTTCCATCATCCCCTCCCCCATCCCTCACACTCTCTGACCCCCTCCTACTCCCTCTAACTCTCTCTCACCTGTGCCCTCTCTCTTCTTTCTCTCTCCTCTACTTTCTCTTTTTTCTGCCACCTCTATTTCTCTCAACACTCTCTCTCTGTCCCTAGTCTCTTTCTTCTCCTCTATCTCTCTCCTCCCCACCTCTGTCCCCAAGCTTTCTTTCTCTCTCCTTGCTGCTGTTTCTCTCTGTCCCTGACACCCACTCTCCCTCTCTCTCTCTCTTTTCTCTCCCTGACATTCTCCTTTCCTCCCTGACAATCTCTCTCTCACTCCTGCTTCGACCCCTTCCTTCCCTCTCTCTCTCTCGCTCCTCTTTCTCTCATTCCCACTCTTTTTCATAAAGTCCTATCTCTCCTGGACCACCCCTCTCTCCCTGAACACCCCCCTCTCTCTTCTCTCTCTTTTAATCCCTCTTTCACAACACTTTGTATCTCATTGTAGTGACAATGGTAGGGGTGGCCTTTCAAGATTTTGCTATGGGGCTCTAGTTCTAGTAAAGTTCTAGTGGTTTCATTTTATTATCCACAACGTGTATTTAGAGGGCAATAAATGGTGTACATTAGAGACATGGATAGGACCTTGATTGCCGTGTACATTACACTTATGACTGTATTCATCACAATAGTTTGAAACTCCTCTACTATAAAGATTCAGTTTCCAATGTGTAATTAGTTTGACAAGGATCATCATCATATCAGAAAAATAAATAGAAGTACACAAACCTGCAGCTGTCCCCGAATCATCTCCCTTTCAACACATTGATAGATGTCCATGGATTAGCTTGTAATCAGAGGAACATGCTAATGTAAACACTGCACATGTCCCTGTGTATCTATGTATACAGGTTTTTGGCACTCAAGTTGTTTAACATTGGCTTCTTACCAGCTCATCAGGACAGTGATGCTTCTCTTTAAAATACTCTCAGGAACATCACCAGGAAAGTTCTAGTTTATTGGTTATTATAAGTATTACTTAGTGAATCCCATATGTTTTAGCATTTATCATTTGCATTATTAATACAACTAATTTCAGAAATAATATATGCTGAAATAACCTCTGACAGTACTGGAATCTAGTATTTCTATCTCTGCATCAGCTTCACCTGTGTGCGTCCTTTCTGTCACCTGGGGACTGCTGGTCTAGGATGCTATTCCATAACTGTATGTTGCTGTAAATCTGCAGGTCAGTTGTGTTGGTGCAAAGTTATACATCTCTATCTGTGTATTTTATGCCCACATAGCCAAATGAATGCCAGTCACAGAGAACTTGACAAAAATATTTATCACAATTATTAGCTGATTGGTCCACTAATTAGATATTGTGTACCTGAATTTAGTCTTCCCCAGTTCACCTCCCAGACACTTGTAATTTGCTAGTTTTTATTAGCTCCGGCTTTGAACCTCTTTGCAGTTATCAATAAACTTTGACACTTGGCTGCAATGTATAAAACGATGACTTACCTTAATTCCGGCTCACCAATACCTTCAGGTTTAGGGCCCTTGGCATGCCTTCACTAGACCTTTCCCCACAGATCGGTGGGACCTTCAAGTCTATTGATTGTTTTGATTCTTTTACTTTGTAAAACTCTCTCAACATATTTCTACAGTCACCCTGTAGTATGATACTTTTAGGCAACTTCCCATTCCCTCATAAGGGTTCACCTTTGCCTTTTATTGTTTATCTTGATATTGAGGTAATGTCAGTTTATATATTTTACTTATCTAAAATTGGCTAAAAGTTACTCTACTGTTTTGAGGTGCACCTTGACATTGGTTTGTCTATTTTTCTGTCCTTTTTCTTGATGTGATGCAATTAGATATGAATGCTTCTGGACTAAAATTAGATATGACTAAAATCTGCACTGTTAGTATGCCTTGGGGACCGGGGGTTGGGAATGTCTGGTCTAACCCTTGCTCTGAGTGTTTCTTTTTTTATTAGGAACTTTGATAAAATAATTACAAAAAAAAATTATATTTATATTTTAATATATATTACATACTGCATACCCAAAGTAAAATATGGTTTAAAGGCGATGCAATCCCTAGTAATATCAACTAGGTGGTGGAATTTGCATTAGCATGCTGTATATGGACAGCATAGGACAGCATGTACAGTACAGTAAGTCGACTACATTTGGTCCACAAAGGTTTATGAATCAAAGTTGTGGAATTCATCAGAATGTTAGCTGTGCTACAGGCTGTATTCAATGTCGTCCTCGAGCGGTGGCGATGGGGGTTTGTACAACGAGGAGGGATTTTTTTTGGTGAGGAAAAGCCATCCTCACCGTCCAACCCCCTCACTGGCCGCTCCACGTATTCAACGTTCCGGGGAAATCCTCGCCATCAGAGGATGGCATGATTTCCCTTAAATGGCCGCTGCATTTGCGGCGAGTCTCGCCATTTTAATTTATATTTATTTATTAACAGTTTCTTATATAGCGCACACATATTCGCAGCGCTTTACAGAGTATAGTTGAACATTCACATCAGTCCCTGCCCCAGTGGAGCTTACACTCTATATTCCCTACCACATATACACGCACAAACAGACATTCTAGGGTTAATTTTATTTGGAGCCAATTAGCCTACCAGTATATAATGAGCACATGTTTCCACCTTGCTGAAAAGAACCAGCGAGGTGGAAACGGCGAGTGAAGGGGGGCATTTGAATACTCTGAAGGCGAGCTATCAGCGCTGCTCGCCGTATAGCTCGCCGGGGCCATTGAATACCGCTGGAAGTAGTGATTTACGAAGTTTTGTGTAACAGATACAGCGCAGAAGTGTAAACAGTGTGCAAAGTGTTTATTGAGGTTTAAAAGGCCGTATCTTCTCACTAGTAATTTTTGTATGGGACAGTTCACCTGCGATAAGAATTTCCCCCATTGTGGGGTACCATAAAGGAGTGAGCAGGCTTCATTACTCTCCAGCCAGACTGTAGTCACTGAAACCCAAATGTTGTAATCGAAATTTTTTATTAGAATGATACTCACTGTTTTCATCGGTATTAAACAGTTACTGTAAGACTTTTGTCTTTACATTTTAAAATATGTAATGAGGCAGATGCAAAGCTGCTCAGTTTTGTGGATGGGTCTTGTTTGGAACACTCCATATAGTCTATTGTGTCTAGTTATGTATAGGCAATGCTAAAGAAAACCCCTCAGTGCCTTATTCAGGCATCCTAAGCAAACCCAAAAGAGAGTTAAGGCCAAATACACTTGTGCGATTTGGCCTGATTTCACTCGATTCTGACAGATCGGGCTGAGAAATCAGGTGAAATCGGGCCAAATTGCATGTTTGACATCCACTCCGACCCGATACGCGGTCCTGTGCGCATCCGGTCAGAATCGAAGAGCTGTCAGCAGCACATCGTGAGTGCATTTTAGCACATCCGACTTCCCTTAAACTCCCTCCGCAGTTTCCTGGAAGCCCTTTTTTCATGCAATAAATCGGATGCGATTTATCAAAAAAAATGAAGTACCAATTCCGATGTGACCCCTCCCAGGAAGCTGCCATGGGGGCTCAAGGTAAATCAGGTCCGACTCGCCCTTAAGACCAGACAGACTAATGTATGGGGGCCATTAGATTTGGGTGAGGTATAAAAATAAAGCAGCCAGTGTTTGTGGGATACATGCAAAAGCAGGCAGTATTTACCTGGGACAGACAAAATATAACCCACTCTCACCAAAACCTAAATCTCTCTTATATCAGCCCCATCTGAAGTGCAACATGCCCAGTTAAGTATTTTTTGGGTTTGCTTACAACTCTGGACTAGGCCCTCAGTGGCCTGACCATTTATAGCTGAATAGGCCTAACTAGTGGTGACAGGGTTTCTCACTTAGGCTAATTACAGACAAGCCTGTGGCTGGGTATAAAGGGGGTATGGCAAATTTGGGAGGTGTAACCATGCCCTCTCTGGAAAAAAGTGTAGCACTATGCTTGGTGCCATGAAGCCACCTTGTACATTACAAAGGGAGACCTCTGTCCCCGTCAGCAGCATCCAATTCCCTCCATCAGGGCTCGGTTCATAGGAATTCATCCACATTTTAACGGCTCTACTACACCCAGGTATTGACATCTGCAATTGTGCACAGATAATGATGATGGCGATGAAACCAAGTGTTTGGTAAGAGGCGGTACAGCTACTTTACATAGATAGAATTCCGCATGCAGGTGAATCTCCACTTTTCGTTTTGTTCATCTTGTGCTGGTGGAATTATAAACAGTGTGCGTGCAACTCTGAACCCTGCACTAACTGCACATTTTATGACATACAGGTATGTGTTACACAAATGCTTTCAGGTCCATTTGTGATGTGTCTCTTACATTGTCTGACACAACATAACTTCCCTCTTATATACCCATCCTTTATTTTCCATAATATGTGGCATTTCTCCTATCAGATGGCGTGCAGCTGTCAGCATATGTAATCCCACATTCCCTCTTCTGTAGGATATGCCTTTATAGTACTTCCCTTTCTCCTGGCCCTATACAGAATGGCTGCTGCCAGAGATCTGTAGAAGTCTGTGATTAGGTAAATGCCCAGTTGTATGGCGGCTCCTGCTCAGAAAACAGAAATATATTTTGACCTTTTAATCCATGACCCTCTGCTATTCTTCAATGAACCGTTCAATGGAAAATAACAAAATTGCGTTATACAGTAATATAACAATTTAGTGACTTCCGGAAATATGCAGCAGCCTGGAAGAACAATATGGGACAATATTACTACAGCTTCTAAAAATGATAAAAGGTAATGTTGCCCATAGCAACCAATCAGATCCTGTCTATCATTTCTTTATTGCATTCCAGAAAATGATAGACAGGATCTGATTGGTTGCTATGGGCGATATCACCTCTTTTCATTTTTAGAAGCTTTCGTAAATGTACACCCATATCCCAAATACTGTACACTGGATATGCAAAAGGCTATGCAAAATGTAACAAAAAAATGTAAGAGACTACAGTGGCTGATAACAGAAGAAAATAGCTTGCACGCAGTTACATAACTAAGCTGATTACAAACGTATCATTGTTGCCCTGTTTGTGGCCTTTTGCAGGTAGATTTATAGATATATGAAGAGTAGCGGAATTCCTTTCCTGCAAACATTGAGGCTGATTCAGACCAGTTTGTAATGGGACGAATTCATCCCCCGCCTTGATGAGCGAACAGTGGGGGTTATTCTGGTTCCTTTGCCAAGGCACAATCACTCTCTAATGGACAAAACCATGTGCACTGCAGGGGGAACTGATGTAACATGTGCAGAGAGAGTTAGATTTGGGTGTGGTTTGTACTTCAAACGGATACAGATCGAGTATCCCCTATCCGAAATGCTCGGGACCACAAGCATTCCGGATAGGGGAATTTTTCGGTTTTTGGAATAATTTTTTTAAGGCATACTTACCTGTCCCCTGATGGTGTCTGGTGGTCCCTCGGCATCCACGCAGTCCCCGGGCATCCACAGCAGGCCTCCGGCATCTTCTCTGGGTCTCCAGTGGTTCCAGGAATGCATTGCGCGGGTGTGCGTGCGCACCGGTGATGTCACCGTCGCACGCGCACACTCGCGCAATGCATTCCTGGGACCGCTGGAGACCCTGGAGAAGATGCCGGAGGCCTGCTGTGGATGCCCTGGGACTTGGTAAGTATGAAAAGAGGGTTAGGGGGGGGTAAAAAAAAAAATTATTCGAATGATTCCAAAAACCACGGTTTTTGGAATAATTCGGATAATGGATGCCCGGATACGGGATACTCGACCTGTATCTATATTGCAGTGTAAAAATAAAGCAGCCAGTTTTTACTCTGCACAGAAACAATAAAACACCCAAATCTAACTTTCCATGCACATGTTACATCAGCCCCACCTGCAGTGCATATGGTTTTTGTCCATTAGAGAGTGATTGTGCATTTGCAAGTGAATCAGAATAACCCCCAGTGTGTGTGTGGGGGAGGTTTACCTGCTCGCTAGGCTGCACAGATAAACACACACAGTCTAGCATACAGGTCTGAATAACCCCTATTGTTCTATGACATGTCTTCTCTTCCTTATTGACACCACTAACAAGCCGGAAAGGAAGAGCATGAGTGAATTATGTGCAGCAATCAGCCAACCTTCCCTCCTTCTCTGCATCCAGGTAACACAAGCTCTCTCTCAGCACATGGAATTTAATGCTGATCACCCTGTAGGGAAAGGCGCTGGGTCTGGTTAATAGCTTTGACTTCATAAATGTTATTATAAGTTACTTGAGAAAGCCATAAGTTTTTGATTACTTTTCACTGCTGCAGGTGTCGCTGGAGGTGGAGGTCTTTTTCCTCACTCCCTGCGGCCTTTATTACTGCAAGTAAAATTCAGCAATGATTATACTACAGATGTGTGCACATGGACATTGCGTGCAGAGCTATATAAGAAGGAATAGGTATCAATAAGTCCTCCACATCTGGAATATAGCCAGCTCTGGGTTTATAGTGGGTTACACCAGGCAACTCCTGCTGATTCCTCTTCTAATACTAATGAAGGGAATAAAGTTGGGCTCTTTACCACACAATTTCTCCTCAACTGCGGTGATAAATGGCACTGCTCACCTGCAGCCTCCATCCTGCACTTAATACACTTTTGGTGTCGTGGTGGGAAATATTATGTTGCTGGAAATTGTATAAGGGCAAATAATCCATCACAAGTGTTTGTGAGTCACTTTTATGAAAAAGCAAAAGCCTTGGTCAGCAGCTGGTGGCTGGCTGTGTGGGCAAGATGGCGGAGGATTAGCTTAGTACTAACTACACCAACAGTGTACGCTACAGTGTGGTCTGTTCCCTTGGTCAGCAGCTGGTGGCTGGCTGTGTGGGCAAGATGGCGGAGGATTAGCAGAGTACTCTACTACACCAACAGTGTACGCTACAGTGTGCTCTGTTCCCTTGGTCAATAAGCTTCTAATGATGACAGCTCTCACAGACTGAGCGGAGTATTACAGTATAGAATGGGGAAAGGCCAGAGCAGAGATGCTATGTTATAGCGCTACCAGCTGTTGTTCTTCCAAGTGTCAATAATGCAACATCTAGACAAAACATGATATTTACCTGATTTATGTTGAACTATTTATTCATTTAGGAAATAGCATCAGTGATTAGTATCATAGCCATGTGTGGTACAGTCTTAAGGTGCCCATACATCCGCAATATGAAATCCATGATTTGAAGATTTTGCGATTTCTTCCACGATTGCTTACAATTTGTGCCCATATACTACAGATATTTACCAGTGATTTGCAGATTATTTTGATCTTCACATTGGATCTTTAAACCTGAAATTGCCCATACACCACCTGATTGTAATCTCTACAGCAGTGATTGTCAAAAGTGAAGGAATTGTTTGGTTGGCAAACAGGTCTCACAAAAAAATGATCTCCACCCTACATCCACAGTTGCAGGACCAATCCATTGCAGACTGACCAACATATTGGTCAATTTGCTATGGCGATTGCAATCAGTTTTTCATCACAATCATCAATTGGGGAAGCCCATACATCAGCAATGTTTTAGGGTAATCATCAACAAATAGTCATTGTCCCAATCTATCACTGATGTATGGGTGGCTCAACAAGGAAAATGGGACATAGTGGAAGAAGACGGTAAAATAAGCTGGCCATACACCCAAAGATTTATTGTCCAATCTGGCTGATTGGAACACAAATCTTGTAATGTATGGGAGCAAATGACAAGTGATCATTTGCTCCCAAACACTGAAAAGTACACAAACATTGTCAGTCAGACAAATTGGTTAAATCCATTGGATTTAATCAATTTGTCTAAATGACCATTTTTGTCTGGCATTTTAGGGGAAATGGCCAATTGTCATTTGCTTCCATATTTTAACTGATGTTTTGTTCCAACCAGTCAGATTGGACAATACATTTTTAGGTGTGTGGCCAGCTATATCCCTACCTGTGTTCTTCCTGGATTACAGTATTTGCCTTCACCTGAACCATTTGAGTGCCAACATCTCTGTGAGAGGTGTTCATATATTGGCTAAAGATGCCAGCGTTGCTCACATTTGTTATATAAATTCAAATAAAAAAGTGTAAAAAAAAAATTGATTTCCTATATAAGGTAAACATTACAGGTCACTATGATGAATAAAAATGTTTTCTTGGCAATTTTTTACACCTATTTTGACAAATTCACTTGGCACTCGAAGGGTTGAGATAAAAGTTATCTTTATAAAGTTCTAGTAGGTTATTCCAATGTTTTTCCTTTAATACATTATATGTGCATATCACAATGGAACATGGAATATAGTCATACTTTATTTGTAGTTATTGTGTCCTGTGTTTAGTTCATTTTATTATAATACCCAATTTATTGGTCCATTGTCTAGAAAAAGAAATTCTAATACATAAGGAGAACTGTTCAGCAAGACAGTCATTTTAGTACAAGCCTTGTTACCCCTATGCCCTTCTTCTTCATCCATGTCCCCCCACCTGCTGGGATTTTTACGATTAATTTATGTGTGGAGTTCCCACGGTGCATTTCCTCAGAGAGATCGCCGGAGCATAATGAAATTTAAATAGGTACAGTATGACTATGATAAATACAATCACCAAGTAATGTTCTTTAATTGGCTGAATGAGTTCCAAATAGAATACCTGGATCTAGAATCAATTGTAGCCTTTGCTGTGAGAAGCCTCTGTTTTTACACTCCAAAGCTCAAAGTTCTCGTTTTTACCCACAGCATAATATAGGTTTGTTACATTATAAACCTTATTTATTTCATGTGTTCTGTTTATTACATCGTATTATATAACGAAATAGTATATTATGATGTGTAGAACATATATGTAATCTGAGCTTTTTCTAAGTCTATTTTATTCAGCTATTCACATCTCTGTGGCTTTAGATTTCTGTTTTGGAGCATTTAAGAGCTCCTCTGGCTTACATGTTATATATATATATATATATATATATATATATATATATATATATATATATATATATATATATATATATATATATATATATATATATATATATATATATATATATATATATATATAAAATCCCCATCTCTCTCCTTTTTGCCCTATACAAATTACCCCATTTCCCTCCTCCATCAGCAGTGGTGCCCGGTGTCAGTACTCACCCACAGCACCCGCGGAACAGGCGGCACTACCAACACTCACACATTCAAGCACTATCCAGCACTGCGTGGGAAAACAGCGCATTTTATATGTATACCTCCAATTAATATTACATTAGTCCTGTTTAAAAAAAAAATCTAAATGCACAGCTTGCTGTATCATATGTGAGCTATCTATTATTAACGAATTTGTAATTAGAATCCTCATATACAGTGTTATTTGTGGCATACACATGTCAGGTTACCTCTACAAAACAACATTGTCATTTGATAGATATATATCTTTTTTTCTTAAAAAATCGGAATGCCTTAAATGACATTTTATTACTGTGATTTTTCTAATTCGAGATTAAAAGCAAACCCTGTCTGTCACTGGGTGTAAATGTACAGTTAAAAATATTCTATCCTGCTGTCCCTAGACGATGCTCAGCCAACCCCAAGCTTCATTAATGTTTTATCAGCAACCCAGACTGGTGAGAGGGGGAGTGGGGAAAATAGGAGCGAGTATGTCTTCATAATTGCAAATAAAAATATAGGATTTTTTAGATGTGTATAAGGTGCAGAAAGAATATTGCTGGGCATTAGAATACAATTACAGTTATATATATATATATCTATATATATATATATATATATATATAGATATATATATATATATACATACACACACACACACACACACACACATACTTATGTGTTTATGTGTGCTTAGTATTTTTTAATTCTTGTTTATACTAAAATGTACATTTAATTTGAGCATTTATACAAGGAGTAGATCTCACATTAGTAGAGTTAATTAATTATTCTGAAGGGTTTTTTTTTTAGCCTGTTTTACATGATATGGATGCAGAAAGGTTGTTGAAAACGCATGCATATTTTATTATATTTATCGGTTTTAAATACACAGTGTTCCAGACACATTTTGCGTTTTAAACAACACACTATTATCACCAGCTACTTAATTGTATCTTCAGTCTCTCAACGTTAAATAGGAATCCGGTCCCACCGGGGAACTGCCATGTGCCTCTAGACTGGAGATGTCAAGCAGAGAAACTCACTCTGCAAAGTTAATTTCAATTCCCGGTGAGGATTTCACATTCTAGCTCATTGTGACCCGCACTAATTAGTAGAGATAACTAATGATTACTTACTTATTCTCTGTAATTATCTGGATTTCATAATTCACGGTGTAATTTATTAAGTCGCTCGTAAAAGCAAATAGTACATCTACAGGGAGGGAGAAGGTATAATTCTTTGGACTCCACAGGCTAGACTCCGGCGCATGGACTGACTCAATATTAATACACAGGGGCAGAACAATAACATCAGTATAAATGTATCTGCGCTCAACATATTGTAAATAGTAACCATGTTTATTAATAGTTCTAGCATATTATGTACAACGCATTATTTTGTGGGCAAATCTGAAGTTTTTTTGATGAAAAATAGATTTTTTTTTTCTCTTAAATATTCTGAAAGATCCCAAAGGACTGCTCGGTTCAAGAAGTCCAGTGCTGACTGGCTGAGGGCGGGTAATGTACCTGTAATTACTAAATGCAGAGGTAACATGTGATTCAGTACAGTAGGTGTGAGGAACCATAACATTTGGCAGTGAGGGATTTGATTTGGTGGGGATTTTTTTAACGTTATAAATGCATTTTAGAAAAAAAATGTGTGTGTGTGTGTGTGTGTGTGTGTGTGTGTGTGTGTGTGTGTGTGTGTGTGTGTGTGTGTGTGTGTGTGTGTGTGTGTGTGTGTGTTTAAATCATATAAACCTCTCTTGGTTCCTGGCCCAGTCCAAAGTGTTTAATTAACATAAGGGGCCACACCCCTCCATCTGTGGTCTAAACAAGTAAACACGTGTATGATGGATCATATGCGAAAATAACATGGATTTGAATTCTTATTGATCTTTGCTTATTTATCTGTCTATATTAAATTGAC